>NC_081844.1:99781684-100381684 GCF_963259705.1 Myotis daubentonii | reverse complement strand
TGGTTCTATTACCCATGCAAAGAAGTGCTAATTCTTAGTGCTCTTTACTCAAAGAATGTGACTCAATACTTATTTCTCTCTTCTTCCACATACTATTTCATTAAAATTCTTGAAGTTTTAAAAAGTATTTCCTTGTATTTGTGGATTTCAAACTTTAATATACCATTAAAATTGTATTGCTGTTCATGTGAAAAGTCCTTAATATTTTAAAATTTAATTTGCTTGAAGTATTTTATATATGCATTACAAATTTATATGAACATGTACTCTCTTCAGGACATCTCAACTTTCAGTTGTTCAGCAAAACAAAACAACTTAATATCAAAATAGCATGACAGTATTAAATTAAAATGGATTTCCAAAATAAATCTTCATTTTTTCTTATTTATCATTTATTTTCATTGAATATTATAATAAACACTAGAGGCCCAGGGCACAGATTTGTGAACTGGTGGGGCCCCTGGGCCTGGCCTGCAGGGATTGGGCTGAAACTGACTCTCCAACACCCCCCCGAGGGGTCCCGGATTGTTAGAGGGCACAGGCCAGGCTGGGGGACCCCACCAGTGCATGATCAGGGCCGGGGAGGGACCACGAGAGGGCTCCAGGGCATATCCGGCCAGTGGTGCTCAGTCCTGATCAGGACTGATTGGGGCCATCAGGGCCGGCCAGTTGGGGAGGGACCACGGGAGGTTGGCTTGCCAGGGAGGGACTGTGGGAGGGCTCCAGGGTGTGTCCGGCCCATCTCACCCAGTCCTGGCTGGACCCCAGCAGCAAGCTAACCTACCAGTCAGAGGATCTGCCCCCTGGTGGTCAGTGCGCATCATAGCGACTGGTCGAACAAATGGTCGGACACTTAGCATATTAGGCTTTCATTATATAGGATGTTGCATGAATATGCGTCAAGAGAAAATGAATAGAAACAAACTCACTTAGTGCCGGGGTCCAACCCCAGCGGGTCCAGGGGTCCCCAAAGGTGTGGACGGAGTCGGCGAAGAAGGAAGGACACGGAGACAGCGTTCAGTTGGTCAGTAGCCTAGCCAGGATCTCTAGCCCGGATCTCCAGCCAAGTTCTGGTCTGGATCTCCAGGGAGGTTCTGCTTTGGATCTCCAGCGAGGTTCTGTAGCCATGTTCCCTCGCTAGGTTCTCCAGCCAGGTTCTGTCCAGGCTCTCCAGTCAGGTTCAGTGTCCAGGTTCCAGTCAGGTTCTCCTGCCAATCTCTGTAGTCAGGTTCAGTCCAGGATCCCTTGCCATGTTCTCCCGCTAGGCTCTGTCTCTAGGCTCCGAGGCCAGTCCCTCTCCAGGATCCTCCAGCATGCTCTCTCCAGCGAAGTTCTTCTGTCTCTAGGCTCCGTGTAGGCTCTGTCTTCTTGATTCTGTTCTAAGTTCTGAGTCTTTCTGTCTTGTTACAACTGTATTTATACCAGTTGATTTAATCCTATCAATCTCTATTACAAAGGTTAGGGTGTTTCTTATCTCCATTCCAGGGAGAAAAGATTATGTAGTTTAAGCATGATTGTTCGTAGTTAAAGGGATTAATTACCCGCCTGGCACTTAGTTGAGGGGTTTTATTCCCTCCCTAACTTCAGGGGAAAATCCCCACCTGGGGATTCAACCTTTCTCGGAGAGGTGACCTTGGTTAAAACACAGCGCCAAGAAGGTGAGCAAACATATTAAGAACCGTATGCCATATATGCCAGGTCCCTTGAAACAGCAAGGATGGACCGGCTCCCGGCAAATTCCCCCTTTTTTATTTTTTAAAAGCAAGCATTAAAAAGAAAAACCTGAAACGCTCTCTTGTATCCATTTTAAGAGTAGGATTGGCGCTTTCTGCTATTACCTGAGTCCTGATCTATCACCCCAGGGAGAGCTTGCCAATCCTGCACTTTCCCGGGGTGGAAAGGCTGCAGTGGGGTTAAGGATAAGGCTCCTTGGGCCTACCTTCTCCCATGCCTCTACATTTACCTTTCCGGCACCTTTCCTTCCTCAGAAAAGCATGGACGTATTTCTTGTATAAAATGTTCTGTCTGACTGGGAGTAACCTTAATTCCTCTGCTAACAAGCATATATGTTAAAAGATCAATACGGAGTCTTTTTTCTTTAGACTCAGTATGGCACATCTTCTTAATCTAAAGATCAATACAGAGTCTTCTTTCTTTGGACTCAGTATGGCACATCTTCTCAATCTAAGTTCTGTACTATCCACCTTCTTACCCTACTTATCCTCTATAGGGGGGTCTGTAGCACCCTGGTGGAGTCCTATCCGTCCCGAGTGTGGGGTTCTCAATGGGGGGGGCTTACCTAAGGGAATCCTGTTCCAGGGGTTCCCAAAGGTGTGGACGGATTCGGCGAAGACTATCCACCCTCTTCCTACGGTGGAGTCTGATCCGTCCCGAGTGTGGGGGTTCTCAATGGGGGAGGGGGGCTTACCTAGGGGAATCCTGTTCCAGGGGTTCCCAAAGGTGTGGACGGAGTCGGCGAAGACTATCCACCTTCTTCCTACGGTGGAGTCTGATCCGTCCCGAGTGTGGGGGTTCTCAATGGGGGGGGGCTTACCTAAGGGAATCCTGTTCCAGGGGTTCCCAAAGGTGTGGACGGAGTCGGCGAAGACTATCCACCCTCTTCCTACGGTGGAGTCTGATCCGTCCCGAGTGCGGGGCACTTACCTAGGGGTCCCTGTTCGGGCGCCAGATGCCGGGGTCCAACCCCAGCGGGTCCAGGGGTCCCCAAAGGTGTGGACGGAGTCGGCGAAGAAGGAAGGACACGGAGACAGCGTTCAGTTGATCAGTAGCCTAGCCAGGATCTCTAGCCCGGATCTCCAGCCAAGTTCTGGTCTGGATCTCCAGGGAGGTTCTGCTTTGGATCTCCAGCGAGGTTCTGTAGCCATGTTCCCTCGCTAGGTTCTCCAGCCAGGTTCTGTCCAGGCTCTCCAGTCAGGTTCAGTGTCCAGGTTCCAGTCAGGTTCTCCTGCCAATCTCTGTAGTCAGGTTCAGTCCAGGATCCCTTGCCATGTTCTCCCGCTAGGCTCTGTCTCTAGGCTCTGAGGCCAGTCCCTCTCCAGGATCCTCCAGCATGCTCTCTCCAGCGAAGTTCTTCTGTCTCTAGGCTCCGTGTAGGCTCTGTCTTCTTGATTCTGTTCTAAGTTCTGAGTCTTTCTGTCTTGTTACAACTGTATTTATACCAGTTGATTTAATCCTATCAATCTCTATTACAAAGGTTAGGGTGTTTCTTATCTCCATTCCAGGGAGAAAAGATTATGTAGTTTAAGCATGATTGTTCGTAGTTAAAGGGATTAATTACCCGCCTGGCACTTAGTTGAGGGGTTTTATTCCCTCCCTAACTTCAGGGGAAAATCCCTACCTGGGGATTCAACCTTTCTCGGAGAGGTGACCTTGGTTAAAACACAGCGCCAAGAAGGTGAGCAAACATATTAAGAACCGTATGCCAAATATGCCAGGTCCCTTGAAACAGCAAGGATGGACCGGCTCCCGGCAACTTAGTAATATAAATAAGGCTCTTTGAAAACCTGTAGGTAGGTAGGAATCATTTAAAACTTGTTTTTTCCTACCTTGTTTTTGAAAGAGAAAAACATCTATTTGCAAATGACCAATATTAATTAATATTCAAATGATCAATATTAAACTGATAAGAACAGATACTACACTTGATCTTAGCCAAAAGGCCGAGAAGCGATGATCAATATTAATTAATATTATGAGTCAGGGAAAAGAAAATCTCTTGGGTGAAAAATTAGTAGATAGATCTATAAAGTAATAACCAAAATTTCCTGATGGTTTAATTTTTCCTCAAACATTTCAGTTTCAATGGATGATATTTGTCCATTCTCAGAAAATCCTAGGAAAGATTCAATACTGGGCATGACGCCAGGACAATGGCCAGAAACATCCCTGAGAGGTTAGAATTAGAACATTTACTGCTATTATTTTGAAAGCTGTTGTAAAATTGAGTCCATTTTCCCTATCATAATCAACAACAATCTGACTGAACCAGAATGGTTAAGGGAAAAAGAGCCCTAGCCAGTTTGGCTCAGTGGATACAGCGTTGGTCCTCTGACTGAAGGGTCCCAGGTTTGATTCTGGTCTATGGCACGTACCTAGGTTGCAGGTTCCCGGCTCTGGTGGGGCTGCATGTAGGAGGTAACCAATTGCTGTATCTCTCTCTAAAAATCAATGGAAAAATACCCTCAGGTGAGGATTAATAAAAACAAAGGAGGGGATGGGAGATAGTGGACAATGGGCAGAGGATACAATATTAACAAATACCTACATGTAATGGTAGGCATAAAATAAGGGACTAGTAAAAGGGTGAGAAAGAAGCAGCTGAGAATTCAAGATGAGACATTAAACTAATATCCCAGACCATTACCAGTTAAAAAGAGTAAAGATTAAAATTTCTGTTAAATAAAATGCTGGTGATTTCTTTTTAAAGGTTGGAAGTTATAAAATCAAGATTTTTTTGGCTAAGTATTTAATGCACTTATTTTGGCAGTAGATGGTTTACTCTTGGAAACCATCCCCCTTATATTTTAACATTTATACCATGCAAATGTGGCTCACCCCTCACCTTGGCTTGAGGTAAAAATAGATTTCTGGATAACAGATGTGAATTATGGAGGTTACTCTGAAATAATTTTCAATACATAGGAGATGCTCAATAGATGATGGCTTCTTAAGTTTTGTTACTAGTATCATTGTTTTCTCTTCATTCAAATAATGATTTCTTGGCATTATAGACACTTTTTTTTAGATTTGTGAATTGATGTTTTTAAGAGTTTGTTCTTGTTTTTCAGGAAGAGGGTAAAGGTATAGACATAATATTATGGCATAAGAGATTTTGGTAAATGTCTTGCATACATTAAATCGTTTAGTAAATAAATGTGTCTTGATTAGCTTTATACAATAAAAAATTAGCATAACATGATAAAATCAATACTATTTTCCCACATCCATCCATTTATTTGATATCAAAATGAATGAAATGAATTTTTCTCTTTTCTGATTCCATTGTCATTAGTCTAGAATTTAACTGAACTAAACTGTGAGCTTCATGACTTTACTTGAGAAAGGAATACATTTAATTTTTACAATGTAGCAGTCAAATGAATCCATATTTCTGACCATTTTATACTTGATAAATTGTCCAAAGCAATTCATGAAGCAAAAATCAATACTGTCCATGGCAACATATTTATTTGATGCCAATGACAACGCGTACGTGTTTCTATTCTCGATAACTTGCTGCCACTGAGAGTCTCCCCTTTCGGAGTAATTACTGACAAAGGTGTAAACATCTCCACTTAGCTAACACTGATAGGAGGTTAACTACCAAATAAAAAGGTCCAAAATATTTAAAGGGGTATCTGATTCTATACGTATGGTGAAAATATGAATATTTTCTGATACTGATGAACAGAATGGATTCAAGCAGCTAACCTCAGGCTGTGATTTTTTTTTTCCTTGAAGCTAATATAAAGTTGAAAAAGAAGAAAAGGCTCTATTTACAATGGAGTAAAAAATTAAAATAAGACAATTATACAAAGGACATTGTGGTTCACAAAAGGTAGATGTAACTGTTATACAACGGAGATCAGTAGCATTCCTGCAAAATTACCTTTAGAGTTTTATACCTTCTAGCTGTCTGTCTTAGGATAAATCATGAAAGGAAAAACTAATGGTGTCCTAATATACTAATAATTCTTAAAACTACAAATTAAAAGAAAAACATATTTTCAAATGTAGAAGTTACTGGGTTTTCCTTACCTCCTTAAAAAATTTGTTTCAGTTTGAGTCTTTCCAGGATACTCTCCAATTGATCACCCCAAACTTAATAACTTAATGTGTTTCACAATAAACTAAAACACAATTTCCCAAACTGGATTTTGTCAAATACTAGTTCTAGAAGACTGGACCACTGCTAAAAATAAATTTCCTGGAAGAAAGTCACTGGGGAAACCGAGCATCTTATATCGTGCTTTGGCATGCATAATGACCATTAGTCTCTTACTGAGGTTCAGAATCCCTGAACCCATTGCAAACTTTGCTTCACTCATATTTCTCAAACTTATTTTTAGATAAAACATTTACCCCGATAGCTCTTCTATTAATATCCTGAGGATAATATCCCACAGAACACCCATGGAAGAAATGCTGGCATAACTATGATGCGAGAATATTCAGATAAAAATAATCTCCGTAGGGGCAACATTCTGTGACAGGTGAGACTTTCCTGGATTGTGACACGCTAGGAATCAGAATTTCAGCAGGAATTATCAGGTGGGATTCTCTGAGTCTGATCATATGTTGAAGAACCATTCAACTTATATAAGATAAGACTGAGAATGACTAAATTCACAGTATTGAACATGTAGTATACAAACAAAATATAGATAAAAACAATAGAGCTATGATACGCATTTAAAATGTTTTTATTGATTTTTAGAGAGAGAGGAAGGGAAAGTGAGGGAGAGATAGAAACATCAATGAGAGAGAAAGATCAATTGGATGCCTCCTGCACGCCCCTACTTGGGGGGTTCAAGCCACAACCCTAACATATACCCTGACTGGGATTCGAACCAGTGACCTCTTGGTTCATGGGTAGATGCTCTACCACTGAACCACACCAGCTGGGTTTGACATGCACTTTGAATTCTTATTTACTGAGGAGTTGATATAACTCCTAGTCAAGTACACCGAAAAGAAATTATTTTAATTTTTGTCCAGATGCTCCCTCTTTCGTTTCTTCTTTATATGTATACTAGAGGCCCAATGCACGAAATTCATGCAGGAGTAGGCCTTCCTTCCCCTGGCTGCTGGCACCGGCTTCCTTCTGGCACCCAGGACCTGGGCTTGCCTGTGGCCGCTGGCAGGCACCTGGGACCTGGGCTTGCCTCACAGCCCCAGCTTCATCTAGAAGGATGCTTTCATTATTATAGATAAGGTCTGCTAATTCACCTTTGTGTCTCCCATAATTAGCATTTTTGTCTTTTTCACTCCATAAGAATGATCACTTAATTCTATCAGGATATTAATGTCACTGTTACAAAATTCCATTTATGTTTTAAATCCATACATCTACACACATACACACAAAGGAAGAGAAATAAAGTATTATTTTACAAAGTAATTATGTATTTTTGAGCTTATTCGGTGTATTGTTTAAATTACCTGAATTTAAATTAATGAGGTTAACAGTAGTTCCATCTAGGGGTGATAACAGATGAGCATGGGGATATATTGTATTTAATTTTTCTTTTTACCACCAGCATAGTTGTTTTATTTTATTTTTTTTTTTGGTTTTGTTTTTTTGTTAATCCTCACCCGAGGATATTTTTCCATTGATTTTTAGGGAGAGTGGAAGAGAGAGGGAAATACAGAGAGAAACATCGATTTGAGAGAAGCACATCCATTGGTTGCCTTCTACACAAGCCTCAACCAGGATCAGGGCCCCTGCCGGGGAGAAATCTGCAACCAAATTATGTGCCCTGGACCGGAATCAAACCCAGGGTACTTTGATCTGCAGGCCGACACTCTATCCACTGAACAAAACTGGCTAGGGCCAGCATATGTTGTTTTATAATTTGTCAGAGAGCTAACATAACAACAAAACTTACATTCTCTGTACTGGAGTGAAGGTACATTTTAATGCTTTAACAACTGCACTCCATCCTATACATCCTGTGTAAAAGGCTGGCCCCTGGTATCTGTCACCCCCCCCCCCCCCAGAGGCACCTGGTTTTAGCTATTTGTCAATGTGATCGGTCCTCCTCCTCATCTTTTGTTTTCTGCTTCCTCTACCTTCTTTGGCCATTGGCTTTGAGCCCCGGGCTCTGCATTTGCCCAGTATTACAGAAGTCGGATGCCGCTTTTTTAAAAGAATCATAGTTTTCTCATCTGGTTCTAGCAGAAAGCAGATCCCACAGATTATGCTACACTGGGTGATGGGATCTAGGAAGCACTATTTTATAAGCTCCTTGAGAGTTGCAGCCCTGGGGTTTACTCTTTCACCCACTGAGCTCCACAACTCTGAATAACTATAGCAACATTGTGCTTTTCTCAAAGGAGATGAGCCAAAAAGATTGGCTAACATATACTACTGAATCACTTTTTTAAAAGGTTTATTTGTAGAGTGATATTTGGAAATTAAATATTGCATATATAATATTCTCTGTGGCTTTGACTTCCAGATTATCCTACACATGAAAGGGTAATATGCAAATTGACCGAACAGCAGAACAACCAGTCGCTGTGACGTGCACTGACTACCAAGGGGCAGACGCTCAACACAGGAGCTGCCCCTTGGTGGTCAGTGTGCTCCCACAGGGGGAACGCCGCTCAGCCACAAGCGGGGGGGGGGGGGGGGCTGGCGAGTGCAGTGGCAGTAGCGGGAGCCTCCCTTGCCTCTGCAGCAGCACTAAGGATATCTGAATGCAGCTCAGGCCCCCAGTTGGACATCCCCCGAGGGCTCCCAGAATGCTAAAGGGCACAGGCCAGGCTGAGGGACCCCTTCCCCCCAGTGCACCAATGTCGTGCACTGGGCCTCTAGTCTAATATAATTATCTAATTCTGATAACGTATTTATTATACTTGTCCCAAGAACTTTGTAGGATATTTTACAAAGATAATGCTCACTGTTTGAGAAAATGTAAACAAAACAAACTATTCAAATTTGCAAAAATTGAAATCATATGATTTTCTTGCTTCACCTTGAATGAACCCTTCAAGGATATTTATTGCCTACGTTTAAATGCCTGCAGTGACTCATTCATACCTTAATTCTTTCAACCACGAAAAGTTCATCAAATGCCTATTGTGCTGATGCTGAGACAGCAAGAGGACCAATTACAATGTTTACCTTCAAGCAGCTTCTAATCCAATGAGGGTGGTGATTACAAATGGCAGAAGGCACCTTAAAAAGTTAGTCAGCCTTCCATGCATTCTTGTCAGAGTTTACATATACTCCTAATCCCCTGTGTATACATTATTTTAACTTACAAAATCATCTTCAGGGGCTAGGTCTTAACTTTATCAGGGTTCTGCAATCACCCATAACTCATGTTCCAAGCATCTTCCACAATGTATCTCAAGTCATAAATTAAGCCTATATATATATCGGTTCATTTGTCCAAGGTGACAGGGTTTTGGCTCATAGCAAGAAAACTCTATTTCAGACAGAAAGTGGATGGAATAGCTGTAGATAGGCTTTCCCTCAAAGGTCATAAAAATACTTTATAAAATTTTTAAAAAATTAGCCAGTGCTAATATGGCCTCCTTTATTTTGATGTAGTGTTCATTTGTAGAGGAAGAGTTTGCAAATGCTTTCATGCTGTTCTATAATTGTTTTTCAAAATTCCCCATGACACTTTGAATTGCTTTCATGTACTTTTCTTTTGTTTGCAGTTGATTTAACTATTTTATGAGTGTACAGAGTTTTGTATGAGGGATCCATGCAAGTAAAACACTGCTTTCAGAGGAAGGAGGTAGAGGACCTAAGATGCTCTAGTACCGCAATTTTCAATCTTTTTCATCTCCTGGCACACATAAACTAATTGCTAAAATTCTGCGACACACCAAAAAAATATTTTTTTTTTGCTGATCTGACAAAAAAATAGGTATAAATTTGATTCATTCACACTGAACAGCTATTGTAGATTGTTGTCATTTTTTCATTTGACAATCTTGGGGGAAAGAGGTAAGTCAGGTATTTAATGTTTTAAAACTTCTTGTGGGACACCAGTTGAAAATCACTGCTCTAGCAGAATGGTTGAAATTATATTAAAGAAAGGCAGAAACCTAGATAGCAGAAGCAAGTCAGAGGAAGGCAGAATGGAAGGAAAATTCATAAAATGATTTTGCCAGAGGCAGCTGGCAATATGAATCGGAACAGCAGGGGGCGCGATGGTATCGCAGTTGTCAATTCTCAGCTTTCCTAAGGAGGAACTTCAGATTTATGGTTCTAGCAAAGTGGACATGTTAGTGATTCTTACTTTTGTGATATAAACAAGTCAGCTACAGACACTGAAATGGAGCTTTAATGATCTGTGTCTTCTGAAGCCAAGAGCGTGATCAGCACTTGGTTCCCTCCTTAGGGACTCAGCCTGTATCTCACCCAGGCTTGAATGAATTTACCTTCAGGCCAGTGTTTTTCCTGCTAAATTTATGGGTTTAGATTTTGAAATAGGTCATCCTTATCTTGCTTAATTGACAGCAGAAATTTGAGACACAAACATATGTAGTAGAGGAAATTTTTCTAAATACCAGAGACAGCTTATTTCGCCCTTTATAAAAGTGTGTGTGTGTGTGTGTGTGTGTGTGTGTGTGTGTGTGTGTATGTGTTTAACAAGATGTGAATGACAAGTGGCAGAGTGGGTGAGACCATGCACATCAATTCTTCCATAATAACCTCTGTCGTGCTTTTGCCTCCTGTCTCCCATAAACAAGTAGTTTTTTAACCATTTAGGCCACCTCTGGAAAAATACCTCAGTGTTTCATTCCTATCTATATTCTTACGTAAAATAGATGACGATGTTTAGGCACAGTGAGTTATACTTTTGTGTCTGAGAACCATCATGGTTTAAAAGTCCATGCACACCAAAAAAAAGTGCCTATCTTCTTTTAAAGCTACTAAAACATTACTAATGAGTCAGCTTCCCATGTACTTTGAAAAGATAGCAGGGGTGGGAGCCCAGGGGAACATCATATCTAAAAGACATCTGTCAACTGACCTGTTCCCTAAAGTGAAATGGACTCTTGTAACTCAGAACTCTGTGTTAGTTTTCTAGGGTTGCCATAATGAATTTCCATAGACTTAAAGCAACAGGAATGTATTCTCTCACAGTCCCAGAAGCTAGAAGTTCAAAACCAGGTGGTTAGCAGGGCCTTGCTCCCTCTGAATGCCCCAGAAAAGACTCCTTCCTTGCTTTTTTCTAGCTATGGTGATTGCTGACAAACCTTGGCATTCCTTGGTTTGTAGGCAATTTATTCCAGTCTCTGCCTGCACTTTCATATCCTTCTCTTTTTTGAGTCTGTGTATCCTCTCCTCTTTTTATAAAGACATCAGTCATTAGACATAGGTCCTATCCTTAATCCATTATGATATCACCTCAATCCTGAACAATTATATCTGCAAAAACCCTATTTCCAAATAACATCCCTTCCTGAATTTCTGGGTAGACATGACTTTTAGACACTATTCAACCCACATATCAAAAGTAAATAATGCCCTGGCCAGTGTGGCTCAGTCAGTTGAGCATCGTCCCATGTACCAAAAGGTTGCTGGTTCCATTCCCAGTCGTGGCACATTGCCGGGAGCCGGTCCATCCTTGCTGTTTCAAGGAACCTGCCATATATGGCATACGGTTCTTAATATGTTTGCTCACCTTCTTGGCCCTGTGTTTTAACTAAGGTCACCTCTCCGAGAAAGGTTGAATCCCCAGGTAGGGATTTTCCCCTGAAGTTAGGGAGGGGATGAAACTCCTTAACTAAGTGCCAGGCGGGTAGTTAATCAATTTAACTGCAAACAATCATGCTTAAGCTACATAATCTTTACTCCCTGGAATGGAGATAAGAAACGCCCTAACCTTTGTAATAGAAATTGACAGGATTAGAATCAACTGGTATAAATACAGATGCAACAAGACAACAACAGACAGAACTTAGAACAGAACTCAGAACACAGAACTAAGGACAAGACAGCAAGACACAGAACTCAGGAGACAGAATTCAGAAGACAGAACCTACACGGAGCCTGGAGACAGAAGAACTTCGCTGGAGAGAACATGGCAATAGATCCTGGACTGAACCTGACTATAGAACATGGCAAGAGAACCTGACTAGAACCTGGTGACTGAACCTGGCTGGAGATCTGAAGCAGAACCTCTCTGGAGATCCAGACCAGAACTTGGCTGGAGATCCTGACTGGAGATCCTGGCTAGGCTGCTGATCAACTGAACGCTGTCTCCGTGTCATTCCTTCTTCGCCGACTCCGTCCACACCTTTGGGGATTCCTGGACCTGCTGGGGTTGGATCCCGGCATCTGGCGCCCGAACAGGGACCCCTAAGTAAGCGCCCCGCACTCGGGACGGATCAGACTCCACCGTAGGAAGAGGGTGGATAGTCTTCGCCGACTCCGTCCACACCTTTGGGAATGCCTGGAACAGGATTCCCCTAGGTAAGAACCCCCACACTTGGGACGGATGGGACTCCACCAGGGTGCTACAGACCCCCCTATAGAGGATAAGTAGGGTAAGAAGGTGGATAGTACAGAACTTACATTGAGAAGATGTGCCATACTGAGTCCAAAGAAAGAAGACTCTGTATTGATCTTTAGATTAAGAAGATGTGCCATACTGAGTCTAAAGAAAGAAGACTCTGTATTGATCCTTAGATTGAGAAGATGTGCCATACTGAGTCCAAAGAAAGAAGACTCTGTATTATCTTTAGATTAAGAAGATGTGCCATTCTGAGTCTAAAGAAAAAAGACTCCATATTGATCTTTTAACATATATGCTTGTTAGCAGAGGAATTAAGGTTACTCCCAGTCAGACAGAACATTTTATACAAGAAATACGTCCATGCTTTTCTGAGGAAGGAAAGGTGCCGGAAAGGTAAATGTAGAGGCATGGGAGAAGGTAGGCCCAAGGAGCCTTATCCTTAACCCCACTGCAGCCTTTCCACCCCGGGAAAGTGCAGGATTGGCAAGCTCTCCCTGGGGTGATAGATCAGGACTCAGGTAATAGCAGAAAGCGCCAATCCTACTCTTAAAATGGATACAAGAGAGCGTTTCAGGTTTTTCTTTTTAATGCTTGCTTTTAAAAAATAAAAAAGGGGGAATTTGCCGGGAGCCGGTCCATCCTTGCTGTTTCAAGGGACCTGGCATATATGGCATACGGTTCTTAATATGTTTGCTCACCTTCTTGGCGCTGCGTTTTAACCAAGGTCACCTCTCAGAGAAAGGTTGAATCCCCAGGTAGGGATTTTCCCCTGAAGTTAGGGAGGGAATAAAACCCCTCAACTAAGTGCCAGGCGGGTAATTAATCCCTTTAACTACGAACAATCATGCTTAAACTACATAATCTTTTCTCCCTGGAATGGAGATAAGAAACGCCCTAACCTTTGTAATAGAGATTGATAGGATTGAATCAACTGGTATAAATAAATTTGTAACAAGACAGAAAGACTCAGAACTTAGAACAGAATCAAGAAGACAGAACCTACACGGAGCCTAGAGACAGAAGAACTTCGCTGGAGAGAGCATGCCGGAGGATCCTGGAGAGGGACTGGCCTCGGAGCCTAGAGACAGAGCCTAGCGGGAGAACATGGCAAGGGATCCTGGACTGAACCTGACTACAGAGATTGGCAGGAGAACCTGACTGGAACCTGGACACTGAACCTGACTGGAGAGCCTGGACAGAACCTGGCTGGAGAACCTAGCGAGGGAACATGGCTACAGAACCTCGCTGGAGATCCGAAGCAGAACCTCTCTGGAGATCCGGGCTAGAGATCCTGGCTAGGTTGCTGATCAACTGAACGCTGTCTCCGTGTCATTCCTTCTTCGCCGACTCCGTCTACGCCTTTGGGGACCCCTGGACCCGCTGGGGTTGGACCCCGGCAGCACATGCCCAGGTTTCAGGCTCAATTCCCAGTAGGTGGTGTGTAGGAGGCAGCCAATAGATGTTCTGCTCCCACATTGATGTTCTCTCTCTCTCTCTCTCTCTCTCTCTCTCTCTCTCTCTCTCCATTCCTCTCTCTATAAAAATATTTTAAAGATAGAAGTAAATAAAGACTTTTTACTGGTTTTGATGGGGGGGGGGGGACAAATTAACCAACTTTAATTATCTTGAAGACGTTAACAGCAAGAAATAAGTACTTAAGAAAACAAATACAAATATGTTCCCAGTAAGGCCTTACTAACTATTTATTAATGGAGTTAAAGTAGAACTGAGAATAGTTGCTACATATATGACTGACTGACAGGCTTGACTGAAAAGGATTAAACAACTTTGGGTAAATGCTTTATAATTGTACAATTCAAACTGTCCTTGTATAAGATATAAAGAAAAGTTGTACTGAAGGTGAGTTACAGGCTTGCATTCCAGTATTATCACGCATTGGTAGTAATAATATAGGTCAATTATTTACTTTCTCTGGGACACTGCTTGCTTATTTTCAAAACTGAATGGCTAATAAGATCTTCAGAATTATCCAAAAATGTGTGGAGGCAAAGGACAGAGGAAGGGACACCATAAATGTACATTTATTTGCCTTCTTTTCTTTTGTCTCTTTAAGTAATCTGGCTCTTTCTCAGCTCATAAACTAATTCATACTTGAAGGGTGCACAAACATCTGCTGATTTGTTATTCCCTAAGATGATAAGATTAGGTACTTTTCAGGCATTGCCATAATAATGATTTATCCTGAAAGGTTTTATGGAAATCAATGTAATAGAATTTTTTAAGAAGGAAAAGCAAAAAGTTCAACATTTAGTTGTGGTCCATGTTACCAAACATCCAGCTTACTGAACAGTTTATTTAGTTGACAAATATTTATTGAACAGCTAAAGCTCTTAGCGCAGTACTTGGCATACATTTACTTACTTGTTTTTCATTCAGCAAGCATGTACTGTATGATCACTATGTGCCAATACTATGCTGGACATGAGCTCTGCTCCCATGGAGCCCAGTCTGGTCAAGGAGACAGATATTATTAATCAAATAATCATTTAAATGTAGCACTACAGGCATGACAAAGAATGTTAAAAGAGAATTAAATGTGTTCTCAAAGTAAAATGTTTTGATCAAAACAGAAATAGCAGATTAAGTTTCCTTAAGAAAGTAAAAACTGACCGAAAATGGGCAAGACAAGAGAAGTTAACTTGAGAAAGTTGGTGAAGGAATTGTGTTACAGATAGAATAAAGAGAATATAGAGAGTAAAGGCCTATGAGAGAAAAGAACCTGTAGCAAGTGTGACTAGAGCGAAAATACCAATGGGGAATGTAGTATAACATGAGGCTAGAGGCGTAAGTAGGAGCTAAACTATGCAGAGTGGTGTCGATAAAGTTAGTTAATTTTATTGTAAACCTGAGATTAAAGAGATGATGTTAAAGGTTTGTAAGCAAGGAGATGAAATGCTCAGATCTGGCAGTATAAAGATCATTCTTATTGCAATTGAGTTGGAACATGACAATAATAGAGTTAAGTAAACCAATATGTGAGGCTATTGGAGTAGGTCATGTAAGTAGCTTGGACCAGAAAGGTATGTATTTCAAAGGTGAAATTCATAGGATTGGATATGAGCAATTAAGGTAAGTAAACAGAAGTAACTCTAATGACTGAGATTTCTGATTTGCCCAATGGGCTGGATGATACTGCCATTCACTAAGAAAAGAATACCAGAAGGGCCCAAATTTGGGGACAGCTGATGTTGAGGTACGCTTTGTGGTTATGAAGTGCCTTTGAGATAACCCAGAGGAGATGTCACATAGTAAACTGGGTAAAGGGATCTGGGGCTCAGAAGAGAGATCTAGACTGCTGTTATTAATTTGGGAGTTATTAATTGGATTAAGGTCATTTCCAGTGACTATATGGAAGGAGAAGAGAGAGCCAAGGACTAACATAAAAAAATAAGATATATTCAATAATGACAGCTTATATTTTTAATAGTCATTTGCCAACAGTTTGATTTAAAATTCTGAGGTGACTAATGTTAAGGATTTAAAAAAAAAAAAACAAATAATTTTAAGTAAAGCAATAAATAGACTAAACTTTCTATTTACATTTTTTACCTTTCCCAATGGGACTTAATCTTGAATTAACTTGCCTCAAATTAATTTATTCTACACTTATTTTTTTAAAATATATTTTATTGACTTTTTACAGAGAGGAAGGGAGAGAGATAGAGAGTTAGAAACATCGATGAGAGAGAAACATTGATCAGCTGCCTCTTGCACATCTCCTACTGGGGATGTGCCCGCAACCCAGGTACATGCCCTTGACCGGAATCGAACCTGGGACCCTTCAGTCCGCAGGCCGACGCTCTATCCACTGAGCCAAACCAGTTTCGGCTATTCTACACTTATTTATCAAAAGCCCACTCTGCCAGGCATTGTGGTAGGTACTAGCAACACATGGATGGATAAGACAGGCTCCAACTAGTTTTCAGAGGCTACAAGTAAAAGTATAACCAGGGAGTGCAGAAGTAATAGACCACATGTGTTAAGGAACCTGCAGTTATACACAGTTTGGAGGTAATTGTGTGAGATTTTAATGGGATTTTGGCATAGAGGACCAAGGAAGACTTTTAGAGGAAGTACATACTTTTTAATGTTTAAGAATGAATAAATGGACTCCAAGCCCATGGGGGGAAGGACAGATTCCAAGAATAACAAAACAGTCTATTCCAAGGTCCACAGTCAAGAGCATGATGCTTTCTGGGAAATAAAAGCACTTTAATATTGTTAGCAGAAGTAGATATTAGTAAAGGAAGGGAGCAAAGGGAATCAGACATCAAGCCTAATAAGCCAAGGAATTGAATCCAACAATACGCCTCTGTGCTGCACTAGGAGTTACAGCTTCACAGTGAACCGCTGGTCAGTTAGCCTCAGATAAGGGGGAAGGGATAAAATAAGGACAGAAAACTCCTCTGCTGGGCACATGCCCAGTAGAAGTCAAGATGGTACAGGGGGAGGTACTTTTATGAGGCATGGCAGTGGTAGCCAAGATAGTGACTATAAAGGCCCCTCAGACTAGCAGGGGAAAAGGATAAGATTGGATAAGGGACACAGAACCCTGGGTTTCTAGGAAATGGATTGGTTAGGGGGAGGAACCAGTGCCAGCCTGTGAAGAATTGGAAACTGACTGGTCAGTTTGAAAGGGCTCCTGGTCCTCCCCAAGCAGGAGATAATACAACCCAAGCTTAACAAAGTTTGCTCTCTCACCATCTATAACAGGCACCCATCCTATTGGCTCCTGCATTTTCTTTCCGTAACAGCCATGAGGCCCTAGCAGCTGCCTGCACCCAGCAGCCACATGGACCAAAGCAGGCCTGGGCACAGCACCAACCAGAGTGCAGCCAGAACAGATGACACTCACCAGATGGGGACAGACACATGGACTGAACCAACGGTGCAAAATGTCTGGAGACTGGCCCTATTTCTGGGCCTCATGGAAACAAGGCTGAACTTTCTCCACTGTGGACGGATGGAAGTGAGACATTGGGAACCTGGGGACAGCTTTCTATTTCCACCCAAATTAATCTCCCATGAAACCTCAACCTCCCATATGTGGTTCTCCCAGAACGCTTTCCTTGCGACCCCGTAAAAGGACCCCATTTGCACCGACAACAATAGCATGAAAGTGGGTAGAAGGCTTCATCTCAAGAAGTGATAGATGTTAAATCATAAATGTCCCAATGATGTCTCGTACTTCTGTTAAAGAGTGGGCAAGGAGAATCCTTCCAAACCTGTAATTGGAAGGGATGCATCAAATGAAAATATAAACACTTTTATTCCCAGAAGCTTTGCACACAGAGACATAGGGGGATACATTTCTCTGAGCGAGGAATTTGCTTTTAATCTTCATGTTGTGCCTAAATAGCACATTAAAGTAAACTGGTATATCAAAAATCTGCTGCCCACTTAAAAATGTGCTTTCCTTCTTAGAAACTGCAACCCTGTTAATCTGTTCATTCACACTTTTAAAATGAGTTGCCACCTGGCTGGGCAGCTCAGTCCGTGAGAGTGTGGTTCCCATACCAAGGTTATGGGTTCCATCCCCAATCAGGGCACATATAGGAAGCAACCAATGATTACATAAATAAGAGAAACAACAAAATAATGCTTCCCTCTTTTTTGCCTCTCTTCCTCTCTCTAAAATCAATAAAATTAATAAATAAAAATTTAAAATAAATAAAATAAGTTGCCAGAGGATGGGGCATTAAAGGACTGGGTGAAAAGAAGTGAAGAGATTAAGAAATACAAAATATCACGAGGATGTTAAGTACAGCACAGGGAATATAGTCAATAATAATGTAATATGGTGCCAAGTGGGGAACATGTCGTAAAGTATATGATTCTCTAACCACTGTGCTGTATATCTGAAACCAATACAAGATGTTTCTCTCTCAGATACTAGTAGATGTTTCTCTCTCTCTCTCTTCCTCTCTGTCTAAAATCAATAAAAACATATATTTAAAAGAATAATTCAAGAGGTAAAAAACACAGTAACTCTTATCTTCCCCTCAAAAAATTCGTTAATAAAATAAGCAAAAAAATAAAATGAGAACTTTTTCCTCAAATTGAGCCTTTAAAGTGATGAGAAACAACACATAATAAGACATTTTAAGATAATATTAACCATGTCTTTCATGTAAAGTTTGGCACTTCTTCAATCTCAACAGCACCGTCCCATAAACAATACAAGCCCATTTTCTGACATAGCAACTAGTGATGAGAGCTAAGTCTGGCGACATCCAGCTGAGTGAAGTGCAAACAGTACTTAAATTGTGCTTAAATTGATTATTTCTTATATTTTGAGAAGATATAGTTAAAACCAGATCTCCCAAATACATTACTTTTTTTTTCCCCTTCCAACCGGAGATCAGAACTTTTTCCCTGTCAGTTGTAAACTTCCACAACCTGAGGCTACTAGCGTTGATAATTAAATAACACTGTTATTTATGAGAAGCATTAAGATAAATATTCTTAAAAGAAAGAAACAATTGGAAAAACATACATAAATCAACTTGTTCCTTGCTGATTTTCCCCTTCCCTAAAATTAAATGAATTCTTCATTCACTATTATAAACTAAATATCTCCTTTGAGTCCAATTAGCATTGCTGAAAGAAAAAGCAAATCAAGGGTCTGTTCAGCATGCATCAATGTAATGGAAAATCAGGTCTTTTATTCTAGTTTTAATAACTGCAGCTTGATTAGAAGCAGAGAAAAGGCTATGAAGGGAAAGGGGGGGAAAGGAGGACTACCAAATTAGTTCCCTAAGAACTCTCAACCTGTCTGCTTGCTGGCTCACTATTCAAATGCTAATTGAGCCTTTTGGTAAACAGAATGGGTAATCACTGAAGACAAAAACAGACACAGAAAACAAATAAAATATCATTCCTTATCCAAAGTAGCTTGGCATTTTTCTGATAAGCTTTGGAAGACTTAAAAATTTAAGTCCTCAGGCCTTTTTTAATTCCTGGATAGAGTATAATTAATATAATAAAATAAATATTACATAATCAAATAAAAAATGACAAAGAACTGCTTTGTTTAAACAATGAAACCAGTCATGTTATAATTAGATAAGAGGATTTATATTCACAGCTATAAACATGAAAGTAGAGCATGAGGCTGGATAAAGGCAAGTTTTTAATTCTTAAAAATTAATTACATGGCATTATTCTTATCAGTACATAGAATGCATTAATTATACAATTAATAAAAAGATGAAAGGCATTTGTTAATTTTTTATTTTTTTTGTAATGCGCTTGGGGGCATTTGGTTTTATACCCAGAACTGTCCTTCAGGCGTTTCTATAATCTTCTTACTAGGCAATGTCAAGACCCTAAACCAGTTAGTAGGAATATTGAATGGAGTGGGTCTTCCAGTTAGTACTTAGACACATTTCTGAAAGATTACGGATATCCATGTAATTGGGATCTGAGGTGTAATGGGTTTAATTTGAGGTCCTCTCTAAAAGCCCAGCAGGCACAGGCACTGTGGGCAATGAGTAACAGCCAGTAAGAAGTGGCAGCTCACTCCTTCGCAATGGGCTTCCTTAAGGATGAAAAAGTGATTATCTTAGTACAGCAGTTACTTCTCTGAGTGCTTCCATCATCCGCATAGCACCGAAAAATACTTTGTGTGTGCTACTGCTTTATCTGAAAACATTTTAAAGCGATAAATAACATCCACAGAGGAAGAAATGTAGTAGTGAAAAGACAGCTGGCCATCGGGAGCAGAGCCACAGGCCAAATCCATTTTAGCAAACTTGGAGGGACTGTCCAAATTCTCTTGCTGTCTTGCAATTGCGTTTTATCAACTATTACTTGGAGTAAATGGGCTATCAGCCAGGGACAGGAAATCTGTTTTTGTTATATACAAATTGTTGATGTATTGTACACCAGGACGACACGATAATATTGTAGTAACAGTGTTTGACTTGGCTGACCTGCCAGCAATACCATACATGGGAACAAACATAGTACAACATCTAACCCAACAAGATACCATTCAGCTACTTGAAGACTATGTTGTGAACACTTGCAAATAATACAGAAATTGTCTTTAAATAGCCCTAGAGGTTCACAATTTTGGAACAAAACTGCACTGATATCCAGACTGTAATAACAATAGGGTAGGGAAGAGGAAAGCCCCCAAAATAGAAAATATAAGATCACCATTAGTGTTGCTATCTAAGAAGTGACTGTATAACCTCCTGCCCTCCTCCCCCCCCCCCCGGCCCCCCCCCACACACACACCACAAATATTTTTTGCCTTTTCTATAACCTCTGATTGTGTTGTTTTCTGCTTTTCTGTCCCTTGGCATATCAACATTCCAAGGTTAATGATGAGGCATCTTGGAAAAGTGGTGTTTGTTTAGCTTAAGGTAATGTTTTAACTGTTTGTCTGTGTGTGGCAGTCTCCTTGCTTCTAAAACAAAAACCATCTGCAATGTGAACCCATATTCTGTATTAGCATCTTTGCTGCAGGTTTTGTGTGTGTGTGTGTGTGTTCCTGTCCAGGCTGAAAAATTATATATAAAACTAGAACTGGCAAACACTAGGATCAGTTTGATATGTTCAAGCTTTGAATATCACATTCCTCTAAGCCTTATTACCAAATTGATGTGCTGTGGCATCTTGTTCTTCCTAAGTTTCCTAAATTTATAGTAAATGAAGTAAAGGAATTCAGTATTTACCATAGCCAGAGTCTGTTTATGATTCCAAAGGAATCATAAATATGAATTTTTGACATATTCAATTATGAGGAAGTTTTAAATTCTTATGAGAGTAGGTAGCATAATATTCCCCTAAATCTTAAGGTATTCCTACTTAACAGGGATGCTTTTTCACATTATATATGAGAGGGAAAAGCTTTTATTTTCCCAATAGAGGCCCAGTGCATGAAATTCATGCCGGGCGGGGGGAAGTCCCCACAGCCCAGCCTGCACCCTCTTCAATGCGGGACCCTTTGGGGGATGTCCTCTCACAATCCTGGACCGCTGGCTCCTAATAGCTCACCTGCCTGCCTGCCTGGTTGCCCCAAACTGCACCCCCTTCACCAGCTTGATTGCCCCTCACTGCCTCTGTGTGCTGGCCTGATTGCCCCTAACTGCTCCCCCTGCTGGCCTGGCTGCCCCCAACTTCACCCTCCCTGCGGGCTTGGTCGCTCCTAACTGTCCCCCCCACCAGCCTGGTCACCCCTTACTGCCCCCTCTGCTGGCCTGGTTGCCCCTAACTGCACACCCCCCCTCCCGCTGGCCTGGTCACCTCTTACTGCCCCCCCCCCGCCAGCCTGGTCACCCCCAACTTCTCCCTCTGCTGTCCTGGTTGCCCCCAACTTCCCCCCCTGCCGGCCTGGTTGCCCCACACAGCCTGCTGTCCAGTTGTTTGGTTGTCCCTCACTAACCCCCCTGCCAGCCTGGTCACCCCACGCAGCCTGCTTGTTCAGTCATTTGGTCATCCCTCACTAACTCCCCTGCTGGCCTGTGGCAGCCATCTTGTGAGGGCATGAGGGTTAATTTGCATATTCCGTCTTTATTATGTAGGATTATCTGTCTCCCAGTTAATCTAAAAGGGGATGATAGTTGTCATTAGGTCATAAGGTAGCTGTGTACTCCTCCACTCTGTTGAATGTAGATTAATGTGTTGTGACTCGGTTTGACCAGTGACACAGAACCAAAGAGTTGTGTAGCTTTCTTACTGAATCTTTAAGATCAAAGGATTAATTCATCAAATTTCCTTTCCCTTGCCAGTAAAATTCTGGGAGATCATTCAAAGTGAAGTGTTTTCCAGTTTACATCCTGGGACAACAATGGTTAGCACAGCCCCCTACTGGCCCTCATTGGGAATGAGAAAAACACACACCTTTGTTGGGTTAAATCACTGAGATTTGAGGACTGTTTATTTCAAAGCATAACCCAGAATATACTATCTGATGAATCCAGAATATTCTACCTGATGATGAACCATTAAAGGCCAAGCATATATTAGCATAACCACAGATTTTAGCAATCTTCTGAAATAGCTCTATGGTACTGGGAAAACAGTCCGTATCTTAATATGTTCAGATAAGCAGAAAAAAATGAAATTTTATTAGTATCAAGGGTTATTCTAAGAGTCTTATCTGAACTATCATATTTAATCCTCACAGTAAGAGGCAATGTTGAAATTAGAACTCTGTAATGTATACTTCTGAGACCCGTGTATTAGCTGCTCAGTATTTAGTTGAATTAAAAAAAGAAAATATGAATTTATTTTTAGAACAAAGAAACACATCATTAGTGCATAACCACTTAATATTTATGTATATATTTTTACCATCCTGAAGACAGTATTTTAAGCTACTGCTATTTGGTAAAGTGTTTGTCTAAAAGGACTATTAGAAGAAAGAAGAATCAAACCTTCTTAGGTTTCCAATAATAGTGCCATGAGAACACAAAGTAATTGTTCTTACAAATATCCTTATGTAAGATCACTAGAGAAATTTGTTTCCCTTCTTTCAAAGAATTTTTCCAGAGCTAAAAATCACCCTATCATATATGGACACATAGAAGTAGTCACTGCTTAAGGATCAAGTTGTGTATGCTATATCTGATCATCATTTGACATATATTATGAACTTCAACTGGCATGCTGGATGTGAATATCTATATATTCAAATATGTATGCATGTATGTGTATGCAAAATACAGAAGCTTGTTCCCTTGCTTCAAGAAAATTTATATAGGAACATCTAAATTTTAAACAATCAAATTAGAGGCCTATTATTCTGGAAATTATTAAGAATATGCACCACTGCCATAATATTGGATATATCCTGTCAGTATAAACAATTAAAAAATTCCTTTAACCCCTCCTCCTATATACATACACATGCATGGAGAGCTGAAGGGCAAAATGCTTTAAAGGCTGATCTGCCAGATGTATTCTTTATATTGGGAAAGTGCCCTTCCCAGTAACTCGGAATAAACCAAGGAAGCATTTCTTCATGAGAATTTAGGCTGGTGTGGAAGAAGTTTAATACAAAATATTTCACCCAGATTTCTGAACCAATCCAGATAAAGTTGAGTGACTGATTTTTTTTGCTATTCAAACTATAGAAAATTTTAGATTTATTTAAGGCCCATTTAGACTCCCTCCATTCTTCTGGATAAAAGTTTTATGAATCTTGTTTGATGACTCCACTGACTCAGCATTTATAATTACAACATAGAATTTCTTAGATGTAAGATATCATCGAAATGTATAATTATTAGTTTTATAAGACAATTAGGTAAATCCATCACTTAATACTATTAAACTTTAACTATATATCTTAAGAAAGAGAAAAGTATAAATCATAGTGAGGGAGTATAGTTTTTGTTTTTAGTCTTGTAAATTGCAACCTGTGATGGTTCTAGCACATGATTTAAGGTCAGAGTAGAGCACTGGACCCTTAAGTCAAGTCAGCTGTTCTTAAAAAAAAAAAAAAAAAAAAGGAGAAGAATATTTATTTACCAAGAGGGAAAAGTAGCAAATCAAGAGAAATGTTTTTCATTATAAGTCATTACTTGGATAACATGTGGTGGGATCTGCCAGCAGATTTTTCAGAAAAAAATTGTAAATAGATCAAGTTCATCCTTAGTCTTTCTCAAACACCCTCTCCTCCCCCCCCCCCCCAACACACACACTCCCTCTCCCTCTCTCCCTCCCCCCAGCTCTTACTCTAGCTCTCATTTTATCTCTAACTTCTAGGCCAAATTTCTATTCATCTTGTTGACTCTTGGTTATCCTGTTCCTACCGCTTTCTTAACTCACCTGGGTCTTACCTGGGTCTTTCTATAGTTTGGTCTACAGATCATTCCTAGTTTGCCTCCTCAGTTGATACCATGCTAAACAATCTTAGATACAGCAACTTTGGAGTTTATTCAATTTACTTCTACCTAATAGTGTTGCGCTGATGTTTGGGGGTCTGGAACATTAGTTACTGATTTGAGTCATGTGAGGCAGGATTTTCAGCAACCTTGTATTTGCCCACATGCCCACTTGTCTCTTACTTTTAAGCCTAATTTGTGACATTTCCCTCTAGCTAAGATACCATCAAATTGTTCCATTTTAGCCAATTACAATTTGTGAGGAAATCAGATTTTAAACCTGCCCTTAGTCCCATCATTCATTGCAAATGAAAGTTTTACCGAAATTGCAGGTTTGGATAAACACAAAGAACTGCTCATAAATGGAAACCTTGTCATCTGGTGCAGAAACACTTCATGTCAAAACTCAAAACTGTTGATAAGTACCATGAAAACTATGTAACTTCAATCTTTATCTAAGTTCCAAGTTGTTAGGCGGAATATGGTTAATACAATGATGCTTGATGCTTCTAACACTCAGCACTTTGCACGCTGTATCCTCATTTTATGCTCTTAGAGGATAGATTGCAGAGCCTTTCTTAGTAAACAGACAAGTTTCCAATACATGGACAATACATAATGACAAAAGAAGCCAGCTCTTTCTGGTTTTCCTATTTACATAAACATGTGAAGTAAAATTTGTCAGAAAAGAGTATTTTGTGTAAATTATAAATTTGCATTATATTTTTTATTTCAATTGATTTCATGGTCCCCCCACATCTACACCCCCCCCACACACACACACAAAGGTGGGAAAAGAATGCTTTACACAACAAAATAATCCAGTTTATGACATTCATCTAGTTTATGATATTCATAAAAACTTGGAACTAAAGGGAATTTTAATTTTGTTTTAAAATTTGCTGATTCACACCAACTTATCTTTATGAATTTTTTCCCTCAAATTGAATTATGCTGTAATTGTGGGTCATCAGGACACTCATCTGGCCTTATTTATTCTGTACTATGCCTTTTTAAATAGATTACTAGGGGCCCAGTGCACGAATTCATGCACCTTGAAAGGAACTGTGGGCTGTGAGGCTGCTATGGGCACAGGGGCGGGTCTTGGACCATCCTCCACACCCCTGCCAGGCCCCTCCCACCGTGGATCCAGTCTCCTGTCTGCCAGCAGCCTCACTCCTACTGCCGCCACTCCCACAAGGTGAGCGATTGGGCCTGGCTCCAGAAGCTGGTATAAGTGGGGCTGTCGCCATCAGTGGGTGAGAGCAGCAGCTGCTGCCCTGATCACCCCTCAGGAGCAGGGGGAGGTGGAGAAGCCCTCAAGGGCGATTGGGGCCGGCAGCTGCCACTCACACCTACTGACAGTGACAAGCGATTGGGACCAGTGCCAGGCGCTGGCAGTGGGTGTGAGCAGCGGCTCCGGCTCTGGCTGCAGGTACAAGCAGGGCTGATGCTGGCAGTGAGTGCGAGCAGTGGCTGCTGGCCCCCCAGGTGAAGGGGGAGGTGGAGAAGCCCAGAGTGGTGATCAGGGCCAGCGGCTGCCGCTCACACCCACTGATGGCACCAAGCCATCAGGGCCAGCACTGGGTGCTGGCAGCAGGTACGAGTGGTGGCTCTAGCTCTGGCAGTGGGTGTGAGTAGAGCCAGCACCAGAAGCAGGTGCGAGTGCCCAGTGAGAATGTGGTGCATGGGAGCAAAGAATTTTCAGTAACCACCAAAGGCTTGCTCCTATGACAGCGACTGGCACCCTGCCTTGGTCTGGTGTCCCCACTCACCTGCTCCACCATCCCACCATGGCCAATGCCTGCAATGTTCCGTGCTCTGCCACCTGCTGCTGACACCTGCCACGTTCTGCGCATGCCACCTGGTGGTCAGTGCACATTATAGCAACCGGTTGTTCGGCTGTTGTACTGTTCGGTCAATTTGCATATTAGGGTTTTATATATATAGATTATATTTGTTCCCAGGCAAAATTACCCTGATTTCTTTGAGATTTTTTATATTCTCCATTTCTATCCCCTTAACCATTTAGACAATTTGTCTGTTGAGACATTTTTTAACATACTTTTAAAATATCAAGATTATGTAATCTTTTGCACAATGGCTATGTTCTCTTGAGCCAAAATTTTTGAGATATAAAAGAATTGTTAAATTATTCAGTGGAGGCTTTATGTTTGAAAATATGCAGGGAGTGGCCAAATTCACAAACTCTGCCTGTTTCCAGTTCCTTTTCTCTTTCTGACTAGCTGAACCCTAAGCAAGTCATTTATCACCTCTATTTCTTTGTTTTCTAATCAATAAAGTGGGATTAATAATAGCATCTATTTTATGGCATTGTTAGGAGAATTAGATTGATTAACCTCTATCAAATATAGTAAAGAGCACTACACAGAGTAAGTGCTATATATATGCTTGAACATTAAATTTATTTAATTTCATAAATAATAGCACCATATGGTAGATATATAGCACAATTTACTGCATTTCTCTCTTGTAGATATTTATGTCCACCTCAACCTCAAAACCTAGAGGAAAGCCATATTTCTTTACTGGTACTATCTGTACTTGTAATAGTGAGGTATAAATATTCATTATTAAACTCTGCCAGTCCCTGTAAGTCTGTACATGTCTCTCTAATTGATACTAAAGATTATTAAACTGAAAAAAATTGTAAGAACATGGTTAATATAAAAGGAAGATCAGGGAACATATCAATTATTGATTTTTTTTAAAGAATAATGACCCAAAAAGACACATTAAAAAGTAATCATTCCAAACTGACTGTCTAGACAATCCTACACAAAGATATAGAAGATTCTGTTTTTTAAAACAGTGAATTATTATAGTAAGTTTAAATCATTAAAGAGACACAAAATTATGAAAATAAAACCAATATTTATGTATTAATATCAACAAAATAATATACTTGATATGTGAGTTAGCTATTGTATAATTTGATAGCATTAAAATGGAAGAAAAGTGTTTTTAATCAAATTATGAAAATCTATAATAATAAAAGCATAATATGCTAATTAACCAGACAGCCGAATGACCTTCTGGACATCCTTCCAGATGACCTTCCGGATGAAGCCAGGGCTGTGAGGACCGAGGCAGCCGCTGCAGCTGCAAGGGCCGAGCCCCTTGCAGGAATTTCGTACATCAGGCCTCTAGTGTAAGATAAAATAGCTAGAGTAACCAAGTTTCTTGCTTGCCAGGGACTGCAAGATTCTTTACCTATTTCTCTCCTGTGTATTTTGACTATCTTGTTAATTGTACACAAATAGAAAAGAGAGGAGTAAACTTGAGACTACAATATTAAAACACATTGCATAAATGTTTAATTAATTAAAAATAAATGTAAGTATGCCACATTTATGTTGACAGTGGGATTTGGATGTTAAATAACACCATGAGGGTAGATTGTCTGACAGAATGGCCCAGAGCATGGATGTGAGGGAAGTACAAAAAAATCAGATTATGATCAACATCAGAAGACTCACCTTCCTCTCCTTTACCCACCTAGGTCTACTGTTCAAACATTGTGTTCTCAGGTCATTCATTCCCCAAGTAATTCGAAGTAATGTATTTTCATTTAAAATCATTTAAATCCACTTAGATTTATATTTAAATAGTCACACTTATTCCCTTCATGCTAAATTCCATTTAAAGGCTCTTTCCAGCAAAAATTTGTGAAGATGTTTATTATACTGCTATTTATAGCTCTGAATATTTATAAAGAAAAGAATTAATAGATACAGTTAATTCTTATGCAGTCATTAAAGAGAATGAGTTAGCCCTTTAGGTATTAGCATGAAAGAATACCCAAAATATACTGAGTAAAAAACTGAAAGTTAGAAGAAAGTAAAAATAATCCTATTTATTATATTTTATTTTTCTACATTCTCTCATAAAAAATCATATAGTTTTATCTTAACACAAACACAAATTTGAGTTCAGAAGAAGCTACCAAACTGTATTATTTTTTTCTTTCTGTTACTGAGATAGGTGAGGGGAACTCACTTTTATAAATTTTTCCGTTTGTTTTCAAACAAGTCAATGGTATTTTTCTAATACAATATGCATACACTTTTAATTGTATGTTAAAGTATGAAAGTAGTACATAATTCTTAAAAACAGTATATGGGCATATGGGAATATATATATATATATATATATATATATATATATATATATATATATATAAAATTAGTATATTAATTGTCATTTACAGAACATTTTAAAATTCTCATTCCTGGTTCCCACTTTAGTCCTACTGAAAGTTATGAGAATTACTGTGGCCAACCCAGATAATTCTGATGATCAATCCAGGTTTGAACAACCAAGTTTGAGACTAGCTCTTCTAGCTTACTACATAGAATTAGCTATTCATGCAATTAATTTGATTCAATCATGTCTACATTTATAATTATTATAAAAATTCCATGAAATGTGCTATTCTATTTATTATTTTTAAGAATTTGTTTGCTACATTAAATAGTACATACTTTACAAGAACTTTTGGAAGATATCTTGAAGAATAATTGACTGGCTCAACAAGAATTTACAAAGTGTATGCTTTATGGCTGGTTCTGTTCTATGAGGTAAAAATGCAAAGGTGAACAATATAGAAAAGGTGGCATCTCATGAAGAAAATCTCATAAATAACTGCTCAACTGCTTTCATCATACGACTAAATGTATCCTGCAGTGGTCCTCAAATGTGAGTAGGCATCAGATTCACCAGAGATCTTGGTAAACTAGAGATGATTAGCACCAACCCTCAGAGGTTCTGATTTACTAAGTCTGGGGTGGGGCCCAAGAATGTGCATTCCTAAGGAGTTCCTAAGTGGTGCTGAGGACCACACTTTTTGAGAACTACTAAAATGCCATCTATTTCCTTTCTTCCATTGGCTGATACAAAAGTAAGCTCCAATCCTGGAGTCTTTTCTCTAGCAAAAATGGAAGACCTTGGTATGTTAAGTACCAATTTCATAACTGGCATTCTTTAACTTTCCTATTCTGATAACTAAAGCATATTTTATCTGGAAATGTGAATACTTGTATAAGCATCCAAAATACTTTTTGGAAAACTCTAAATCTAGGTGTGGGGAAAAAGTCAGTGAGACAGAAAGAACCGGAAGTTTATAAACACATGCAATAATAGAACAGCTACAGTGAGTGTGAACCATTTTGATTGCCCTCTGCTTCCTCTGAGAATTAGTCCACTCTACATGGTTACCAGAGTTGTTGAGATCAAATGAGTTAACATTTATGGAAACTCTCTGAAAAGTGTAAAGAGCTACTTAGAGTGTAGGCTACTTAGAGAATTCCTAATCTCATTTCTAATTCCTAGAAGAAAACCATGAAACATCTCTTGCTTGGCCAACCCAAAGAAAAATGCTCCCCATTGCATTGCCTACATTGAATCGGACCTCTCCTCTCTCCCAAATTGGTGCATGTTTAGGCCTGGGAAATGCTGTGTGCCGCTTATCAAATGCCACTGAGGTGAGCATCCCCTTTTGAACACACCTCTAAGTCTCCACACTGCGGAGAGAAGCCAGACACAGGCCTTACACCTTGAGATTTCTGAAGAACATGTGCCATGTGTTTGTCATCTGTTCAGCAAAGCACTTCTGAAGAGCCCTTTAATGAGTTTCCTAGAGAAAATGTGAAGAAATAGTAATGCAACTAATCACTTCCTACCTTCCCACTGAACCTCTTATTAATTAACATGTTAATGCTCTGTTTGATTTCCTAAATTTAGTTTGAGAGACAGTAAAACAGCTATTTTCAAATTAAATTAAATTGAGTTGTGAGAAAATTTTCAACCAATATAGGGCTTTTTGTACTCTACTAATTCCAGTACTCATTAAGGTTAAAAAAAAAATCAATGAGCTTGAAATGAAAGTGTTGATACTACTTTAGGCTAAATCTACTTATGAATAACTTACTCCCTCCATGACAATGTTTTACCATGTATGTGACATTAGAAAATGCAAATTCCAATGCTTAAAGAGAAAGAAAATTTTCCTAGGTTACCATAAATGTCACCCAACTATCCATTTGGGGAATTAGCATAGATATAAATGGTAAAACTTACGACTTTTTCCTAGTACAGTAGACATCTTTACTGTTAACAGTCTGCAATAATCCTTTGATTTTCAATGGAATATTGCTCTCAGTTTACTGTGCCAATTCCAGGTACAATTAATTATCTTTTATCTTCATCTAAGGCTTTTCTTTTTAGCAAAAGGGATTTGTTTAGACTTCTATTCTAATGGATTTTAATGGGAAATGTTATATAAGGTAGTTCTTAACACCAGAGCCATTGCACCATTATAGATCAAATGGTTGTCACTTACTCTCCTTCAATAAATAACTTTCAAATATATTTATATTGATTTAGGTTTTCTAGATCATTTTATTAGATCATTTTATGTTGAACTTCAGGATGTCTTCTATTGCCGGTGTTTGCAATTATCCCTTTTTCAACCCTCAGTTAACCTTTCGAAAATTAACATGTAGTAACAGCTTGTGTTGGCACCAGAACTCTACCACCTGTAGGAATTAAGTGTGGCTGTACCAGAAAATGTTCCAGTCAATGTTTCACTCTTGGATGATGTAAGTGTTTCAGTGCTTCTCAAACTTCAGTGGGCTTACGGATCACATGGAGATCACATGAATCTGCAGATCCTCATTCAGTAGACCTGGGGTGGAGTCGGAGATTGCATACTTTGAGTAGCAAGGCTTTAGAGATCACTGGTAAGTCAAAGTGAATCTGCATAATGTTTTCAGTAACTGGAAGTCTCACAGCTTTTCTGGGAAACAGAGTTTGCTACTCATAAACAGTACCTTCCACAGGACTGAAGTACTGTCATCAAACAAAAATAAAGATTTCTATCTTTTTGTACCTTCCTAAAGCAGAACAGATTGTTAGGTGAAAGGTATCTTTAGTAGTTGTTAATACTGCTTTGTCTATGTGTAACTATAAATTGTAATATATTTATAATATTTTTTAGCTTAGTTTATAATTTGAAGTAAGCATTTGGGGGGGTTAGAAATTCATTATAATCCATGTGAAAGAGTTTCTTAAAGTGTGTTTTTTTCTTCACATTTTTCAAGAATCTTATAAAAATAAACACACAATCGAGTTCAGGAGGAAAAAACACAACAGTTTTCTCTTACAGACAGCAGTCATGATCAGTCAATATCTCCTAAAAATCAATAATATTTCTTAGGATACTATAAGTATATGGAACATCAGATAATTGCTTCCTTGCCAACTAATTGATATGTCACTTCTTAGAATATCCTGCCATCGAACCCTCTGTGCCTTATAATTATTCAATAAAGAACACACATCTTTAGGTTATTTTTGTCACTGGGAGAAGAACTCTTGGAGAGGAATTTCTTTCTTTAGTGGAATCCCCTTCTGGTTCTAAGTGTGTATTTTTTTGTTCAGAGCAGTGATTCTCAAACCTTACTGTGCTTCAGAATCACCAGGGTCTGCCTGCTAAATAAAACACAGATTGCTAGGATCCACGCCCGTAGTTAACTGATTTAGTAGGTGTGATGCAGGGCAAAAGAATTGGCACTTCTAACAATTTCCTGGTGAGACTGATCTGCTGATCTGAGGCCCACACTATGAAACCTAGTAATTTAAGAAAATCTACTCCCCTGTGTCTGCTTATCGAAGATGTTTTCACTAATTATGAGGATACTAGGTTAATAAAAAGAAATGTGAGGATCCAAGCCTGTATCAAAAACTTTGACACAGAAGCCAGAGGAGCCTCAGAACTTCAATCACTCAATAGAAGTCAAGGAGCATGGGCTTTCCTGTGTCCCATAAAGGGAGAAAGATTCTTCAGGTAACAGCTTCAAGGTGACTTGGCCAGGATGCCTTCTCAGAGTCTCATCTTAGGACAGGTGCCCTTGAATTATCCAGTACAATGCGACTGACCTTCACGGTGATAATCACAGGTGTGATGACCCAACTACTTGCAAAACTATTTGTTTAGTGACTGTTATTTTTTAGGTGCCATAATTGTCTTTTCCAGCTACCTCTATATAATGCTCACTATCCACTACAGAGTGTAGCACATAGTTGATACTCAGTATCAGCCAAAATAAATGGAGAATGTTACCATGCTCATCTGTACACAGTGATGGCACGCATTAAGTGGCTCAATTAAGAGATGGTATTCTCCTGAATCCATGACAGCTATTTTTTTTATTGATTATGACATTCTTGCATGCTGAACTGAGTCACAGCCCAGGAATTATTTTCAATACAGACAGCCTTGACTAGTTGTCATATAAGGCATATGAGGTAAAATCTAATTGCCATTCTTACAATGAACTCTATTCAGAATGGCCTTCACTTTGTTCAGTCGATATTCCCTGACTTTTTCCTCTACCTTTGTTCATGCTATTTCATTTATCTGAAATAGCTACTCACCTCCAAACACACTCCATTTGTTGAAAACCTATTAAATTCCTTAACTCCTATCTTGAGCACCATCTTTTCTGTGAAGCCTTTTGAAATCCCCTTAATTAGATGAAATCTCTGATGACTCTAACCTTACTCTACCTTACAACGTAGTAATTCATATGCCTGCCTTTACTTTCATACTGAAATGGCCCTCCTTAAAGATAGGGAACACTTGTTCAATTTTTCTTTTTTACCATAGCAACTATGTATTGATATCTTATTACGTACCAGGACTGGAGCTAAGTTCTAGGGGTATAAAGACAAATGAGGCCTAGCATCTGTCTTCAAAGGGGTCACCATTTTCTAGGGCATAAAATATGTTCAAAGGCACAACTGTAGAAAAATAAAGCATGGCACAGGGTGCAAAGATGGGATAAAGAAAGAAAGAACCTGCTCTCCGTGGGTTGGGTGTCCTGAGTGAAGATACTACAGTGGTCACAGGAAAGTAAGAAGCTGAAGAGGAGTCTTTCCAGGTGTGAACTCTATGTGTGGTAGATGTTCAGTTTCTTCCATTTACCTAACTTATTTGAATTGATCTAAGCATAGCTCATTAAATGGAGGTGGGTTACACAAATTCTATCTTATTTTCTTACATCTCTTTAGTTTTCTGAATGTTTGCTGCATGAAGTCTTCATGGATCCCATACTCAAATTCTCCTACTTTCAGTTGCCTCTCTATAATAACACAGTATACCGTACCTCAATCATGCACCTCTTGGCCTCACTCAGTTCCGTGGACCACCCTGGAAGTTGTAACAGTTTCCAATAGGAGGTAACTATAACAAGCCACATCAGATATTTGGATCCTGTTAAAGTAGTCACTTCCTATACCAATGTGTATAATTGCACAGGCTGAGGAAATATGCCAAGAACCCAAGTCCAGTTTGCTCTTCTCAGCCAGGATACAGGCAATACAGTGTTACCAGAATCACCAGGAAGGATTTCAGAAAGTGGCCCAAGGCTAAACCTGCCTCTCTCTTTTCCAAAAATACCACCCAATCACCATTCAACCCTGTTCTTTCTTAAAAACACACACACCAAAAAAAACCCCACACATTAAATTGTTTTGCCCCAGGCTAGAGATGTGTTTCAGAAAATCTGAGTGTGACTCCAAGACTTTGTAGTTTGAACCAGCACCACAGTGGGGAGTGTGACAGGTGGCCCTCAGATCATACTTCATCCCAGGTACATTATCCTGATCTTGCAGGGTTCACTTAGAAACAAAGGCAACTGTATAATGTTTTTCCTATCACAATTTCTATAAAGTAGGAAACAACATTAGATTACATTTAAATTATTTTTTTTTTAAAAAATGGAAACTTCTACCTTTTGCCAAGTAACCTGCTCCAAACTCCCTTCTCTGTTGTCTTTCTACCAAAAAAAGGGGGGGGGGGGGTTATAATTGTCTTCCCCTTCTCCATCTAAGTAATAAAGAATTTTAGAATTCTATTTCTCTTATTGATCCTTCACTTCCAATATGACTTACTTAGGCAGAAAGAATGGAAACCATATCTGACATTCTTCCAACAAATTGTTAACTGTCGTGTCAGTTATATGCAAGGAGATTTCCTGGTCATACTTCCCTCTCAAAACAGCCTTATAAAGAAGGTGCAATTGTCCTCACTTTACAGGTGAGGAAACGGTACGAATAATTAAGGAACTTGCAAAGATCACACAGGGAGGAAAGGTGGCTTCCCACCCAGGTGTCTGCTTCTGTAGCCCAGGATGCTTTACCACTTCAAGCAGCTGGTATTTCAGTTCATTTTGTTGGGGCTACAGACGTTGAGGCAATGATGAGTTTGAACATGCTGTAATGTACCAGCTTAATTATATAAGTGAAACCATCCCTCCCACATTTCTTTTGGTGCCATTTTCATCCCGACATTGGGATCTGTGAAATGTTCTCCCATACTAGGCTTCTAGCTTCTGTGCTTTTCTTTCCCTTTGATAACCATTTTTTCCCTCTTCATTTAAGATTCTGTATCATCTATCTTTGATCTAAACACCTTCTCTTTCTTCTGCAGAGTGTTTCTTCACAGTGGTCCCCTAGTTTCATTATTCGGAATTTTAACCTACCTTTCTCTTTTAGCTTTAAGCTCTGGGCTTTCTCTTCATCTGAGGTGATCATCTACCCATGCTGTTTCTTTCATTTAGTTTCCTTTTTGGTTTTCAACCATATATTCTTTTCTGTTCCCTATTATTCTAGATTTCATCATTCTACCTTAATCCTTACTAACAAACTGGAAAGATTTTTCCCTCCCTCACATTTCTGATGCTAGCGTTTTATCTATGAGGAAGACTACCAACTCCGTCATTATTAATTTTATTGAGCATGTACCTATTTCTCTAGGTTTTTGTATGGTTGTAGAGTACAAGTATCTTCTCTGTGTCCAAACTGAAATGAATTGACATGTTTTGATATAATTGTCATCAAGGTTCAGACTTCAGAGTCGAAAGGAAATTACAGCAAGAGACAGGATAATATACTCACACCTGGGACCACAGTGCCTCATTAGTGAGGAAAAGTAACATTTCCAGAAAATAGCTTCCAGAAAGCAGCCTGGCTTTCAGCCACTTCAAACCAGTGGATTTTCTATTTTAAGGCATTTTCACCATAATTATTTAATCTAGTGTTAAACATCAAACTTTCCTCTCAGATTTACAAAATCTACTATGAGATAATGCAATGGATTATGTAAATTCTGTCCTCAGAATGATTTACTGTCACTATCACATAATGCATACAGAACAGCCTAATTTTTTTTTTAATAACATGAGTCATATCCCTCACATTGCAGTGATTATAGTTTAGTATTTCTTTTCTATTTGGTAAAGGAAATAAAAGCAAGAGTTTCCAGAACAGAGGAATTGCGATGGGGGAAAACTAGAATGCAATGCACCCAAGCAACACAAGAGGTCACTTTTACATAGGCCTGCTCTTCCAGGATAGAGCTGCCTCTGCAAGGTGCATAGGATAACATGTGGAGGAGAACAGCACCAAAAAGACTTACAAATGCTTCAGAAGCATAAACGGAGCCAAGTTTCTTGGTTTATAATCAATATTTGTAACAATATCTTGAAAACTATCTCCAAGCTGGAATTATCCTCCTGCAGCCATATAAACCCTCAAAATATATTTAAGTTTCCTCTCCACTTTCTGCAGGCACAGGGCCTCAACCTAAACTTATTCTCACTGCCTACCATATTCTCCCTCTGTGCTTCCTTATTTTTGCTCATCTGACATCTTAAGTTGAGGCCTGACCTATTAAAGTAGGTCCCTCACTTTCTTTTTCTGGCCTCACCTATGCTGAGCTGACCCACTGAGGCAGTTCTGATTCAATGCTCTTTAGTTCTCTAACGTCAGGCTCAGTACAGAGTGTTAATTTCCTCTTGCTGTTCTGACAAACTACCACAAACTTAGCGACTTGAAACAACACACTTATTTTCTGTAGATCAAATCTGATACAGAATGCACTGGGCTCAGGTCAAAGGGTTGGTGGTGTTGCAGTCCTTCTAGAGGATTAGGGAAACCATTTCCTTGTGTTGTCCAGGGCTCCAGGGGTCACCTGAACACCTTGGCTCATTGCCTCTTCCTTTGTCATCGAAGCCAGCACCATGGGACTAAGCCCTTGCCTGTTGCTATTTTTCACCATCACAACTTCCTCTAATGCTTTCAAGGACCCTGTGGTTACACTGGGCCCACCCAAGTAATCTAGGATAATCTCCTTATTTTGAAGTCACTTGGTTTACAACTTGAATTCCATCTACAACCTTAATTTCCCTTTGCCATGTATTTTAATGGATTTATTGGTCCCAGGGATTAGGACATGGACATCTTTGGGAAAGGGGAGTCATTGTTCTGCCCATCACACACGGAATTGAAAGTGCTTCAGGATCTGGCCCAGTCTAACTCTCCACCCTATGCCCCTTCCAGAGTGCATCCTCATTCTTTTGTGTCCAGTGCTTCAGCCATACTAAACTCCCCATGAGCAGCCCATTACCCATTCCCAACTCCCTCAACTTGGTTCATGCTGTTCTCATCATCCAGGTTGTTGTTCTCCATCCTCTTTAGAAGGTATAGATTTGGTAAGCTGTGTGAGTTATTTAGAATGTCTAATCTATTAAATACTCCAAATGCTAGGTTTAATTGTTCTTAAACACTGCTGAACAAGGAAATATGCATTTACCTTTTAGATTTTTAAAGTGCATGTACAAACAATAAAGACAAATGAAAGTTTTTGAGTTAAAAAAAAATGAGGTCAGGAAAGCTGAAATACAAAAGAGCTGTGATTACAAGGACACAAGGACAAATAAAAGATTTTTCAATGTTTTTTTATTTATAAGAACAAAATAAGGAAGTGCTTTGGGTTAACAAAGAAAAAATTTTTCCCCAAAGCATAGCATTTCAAGAATAAAACAAACTCTTGGGAGGAGTTGGTTGCAGGAACCGTATAGTTAAGTGTTTGGGAGCACCATTCTGTCCTAAATGACTTTGTGGTCTGGCTGATGATTTCTACTTCCAAAGTGAAAAACTTTCAAATAAGGTTGACAACTCACTATTGAGCTAATCATATGGAACAAAGGGCCAAGAGATGAAGGAAAGTTGAGAAGAAAATACAGCTCTCATTTTCAAAAGGAGAATAAGATAAATTCTCATAACTGCAGACCAGAGCATGACCTTTGGCATTCAAAGGACTCTAGGAGAAGTTACCCTAGTTCCTCAATGAGATATCACGTTAACACTTCACCCTTAGAACCTCTACCACATTAAAAGCATACATTAATTTTCAGAGGCAACCTGACTTCATTAATGAACAATGTCAGTGGGCAAGGTAAGTGTCTCAGTATAACCACATGAGCTGACTAGAACAGGTTGGGAACTATAAATCAACAAAAATGCTATGCTGAAGTCTAGATAGGTTTATCCAAGCCTCTAATTATATCCTTCTGGACAAGATATTTTTAAATTCAGGTGGTTGAAATTTCTTTTTATAAATTTAATTGTTTGTGTGACCTTACTGAAGCAAAAGTGATAAATGTGTGGTTACTTAATAGTACGTTTCTTAATACTTTAGGACTTTCACTCAAGCCTTACTGTACATTTTACCAATTGATGGAGCTGACAGGAATTATTTAAAATTTTGGATGAGCAATATTATGAATAGGTAAGACTATGGACCTTGAAATTGGTAGACTTAGAATAGGGTCCTGGTTCTGCCACTTACTAGTCATGTAGCTTTACACAAGTAAGCTAACCATTCTGAACATCAGGTTCCTCATGTATGAAACTATAATAGAGGAAAGAGCATCCACACATTGCATTAACTATATGGAATTATATGGGACAAACACACTTAACATATAGTATGTGTCCATCATGGTGGAGAGAACTACAATGTTGGTGTCCCTAAAGATACTGCCTCTCAACACAGAGAGTTTCCATACACTTAAACAGCTTTCAAAAATTAGTGAACCTAATTCAACAAGATTAAATTGAATTGTTTTATTCAGTTTGAGCAAAGACAAAGCAAAACAATGTTTTTGCACAGGGCTAAAATAAGAAAGACATCGTCTACCAAAGGAAGATATAGAAATATGTGAAACTTTTCAGAAATTGTGTTTAATATGAACCAATATAACTACCAAAAGAAGTAGCATCCTCTTTATTTATATCTATAGAAATATAGAAAGTAATAAAAAGCAAAGATCAGATCCACTGTGCTTTTTTGTATGCAAACAAAACAGAAAGATATTCAGAGGCTAGTCAAAAAAGTAAAAAATAAATAAATAAATAAAAATGTGTCATTGAATGATGACTTGAAAAGCAGTGCTGAGGTTGTTTCCAATTTGGCACTACTATGAAAAATAAGCGGCTGTAAATATTTTTATATAAATCTTTTTGTAGATGTATGTTTTAATTTCTCTGGGGGAAATACCTGGGAGTAGAACTGTGGGGCTCTACGGTAGGTAGATGTGTGCTTAACTTCATTAGAAGCTGCCAGATTTCCAATGTGGTTGTTCCATTTGACACTGTTTTTTAAATATTTCTAAATTTTATTTGTCACATTGATTGATCATTTTTTGCTAACCTTAAAAACCCAGATGTCTGGCTTTCTTAGGAAAAAAGAATGGAAGGCCAACTTTGGACCTGTATGGCCAAAAATAACTAGCATTGAATATTCACTAATCCTTCTAGGTGGGGGCATGAACAACCCAGTTTCCTGTAGACCTCACCCATCACTGCAAGTCAATGTACCCATTTGGTAGCAAGTGACACCTATATGCATGAGTTTGCATACCCGGTATCATGGGAGACTGGCACAATCCCAGCCACCTTTACACTTGCAGTAGACCACTGCTGACTCATATTTGCAATTGAGTAAGAACTTGAGCTTCAGGGTATGTGTATGCTTTTTCACACATACCATCTCAGAAATACGTTTATTTTTCCTCTTGCCTCCTCTTGAAGGTGCACCTAGAAGAGAGTGACAGAAGGAGCAGCAGATCTATTGCTAGGGAAGAAGTTACTAAAGATAGTACTGGATATCCCACATTACCATTGGTGTAACCTCAGGATATCTCACCAGCTTTGTATTCTGTTATTTATTTGATTTAAATGTAATGATATGAAACACTATTGCTATGCTGAAGTTCTCTCACCCTTTCAAGGTGCTTCAATACCCTGAGGAAACAGAGGGAACCCATCAGGCTGCAAACCTAGAAGAACAAGCTGGGAGTGTGCTCTCTGTCCTTGATGTGAGCATTCCATCACTTTTAATTCCCCAGCTTGTTTACTTTCCTACTACATAAGAACTGGGGCTTGTTTTCAGCAGCATTGATTAAGTTGTCATTGATTTTTAAGATAGGAAATAGAACTTTCAAATTCCCCACATGAATTTAAAGCAAGTCAGATATTAACATCAAGATAAAACATTTATCAGGGCAAATGACAGAAGAGGCAAGTATCATTCAAAACCTTTCAAGGCGCACAAAGAACATGTGGAATCCAGATGTCAAGTCATGCATGAGCAGGTATCAATTTTATTGTTTAATCTAAATAAGTTCATCAACATGCTTCTAGCCCAAAGAATGAATAGCTCATTTGTTTTTATTCATGTTTGTGTTTTTCAAAATTTGCCTATGTGTTTATTTTCTCCTAGCCAATAGAAGTTGGTTTTATTATTGACAGTTAAGCATTACTGAGCCAGGTATTCTACTAAGCCTTTGCAGCACAATGTGATTAGTCCTCACACAGACCTTCATTTATTTTATTGGTTGGTTGATTTTTAAAATAATTTTTATTGAAAGTATTCCATATGTCCTCCCTTTTCCCCCATTGACCCCTTCCAGGCCCCGTCCCCTCACACAGACCTTTAGGTCAGGGTTTCTCAGACTTGGCATTGTTGGCATTTGGAGCGGGAGAATGATTTGGGGGAAGGGGAGTCTTGTGGCATTAGCGATGCTCAAGCAGCATCCCTGCCCTTTATCCATTATATGCCAGTCACAGCCCAAGTGGTGGTGATAAAGAATCCCTCAAGGCATACAAATAACCCCTGGGGACAGAATTACCCCCTGGTTGACAACCATTGCTTTTAGGTAAATGTTATTATTTCTGTCCCATAACAGAATTTACCCAAGGACATAAAGCCAGAAAGATGAATGTCTGTGCAGGAACCTAGGCATGCTTGCATTGAAATCTCAGGATCTTTGCACTGATTAGTATCATCTCCAATTAATTTTAAAAATATATGAGCAAGATTATATCTAGGTAGATTGGAGACTTTTATTAATTTTTACTTTTATGTATATATAAACTAAACATCTACTATTTGCAAAGTACTATGCCAGATTGAAAATTGATGATAAATTTGACTTGCCCATTGCCACTGGGAAACATATATCTTGTCTCTGGTAAACAGCTAATTCACAATTGAAAGCAGAAATTACATGTATTCAAATGTACATAAAGGTTAAAATATGCATTAATATTTATTAAAGGTGACCTTTTAAGCATTCTAGTTCCACTAAAACCTTGGCATCATTGAAGAAATGTATTATGCAAATGTTAAATTATTACCTGTGGTAGAATTATATATATATAATTATATATATATATATATAATTTTTTTTTTCCTCCATCCAGGTAGTACAAGGGTTGGCAAATCTGGCCAACTACCTGTTTTTGTAAATAAAATTTTATTGAACACAGCCATGCTCATTTGTTTACTTGTCTGTGGCTGCTTTGATGCTATGGTGACAGAGTTGAGTAGTTGTGACAAAAACTACAAAGCTTTCAGAACCGAGCTAGTTACTATTAGTTACTATTTTACCTTTCACAGAGGAAGTTTACCCAGCCCCTCATAGTATCTCAAGGTTGTCTGGTTTTTAAAGGTGTGCAATAGAAGATATTCTACTCCTTTGTGTTTGCACTTTATATGTTATATTTTTAAACGTATATTCAATTGGAATATATGATTTTTTTACATATGTGAAACATATGAAATAACATTTAGACTTCCCCTCTTAAATTGCTTTAATGAGTAATAATTGATTAAAACATACCTAAGGCTGCCATAGCTGGTTTGGCTCAGTGGATAGAGCGTCAGTCTACGGACTGAAGGGTCCCAGGTTCAATTCCAGTTAAGGGCAAATGCCTGGGTTGTGGGCTTGATCCCCAATGGGTGATAGGCAGGAGGCAGCTGATCAGTGATTCTCTCTCATTATTGATGTGTCTACCTCTCTTTCCCTCTTCCTTCCTCTCTGAAATCAATAAAGATATATTAAAAACAACAACAACAACAACATACCGAAGGCTCATTCTGTACCAGCCAAGATGCCAGGGATTTTCATGAATTACCTTGCTTACTTATCACACTAACAGTGTGAGGCAGTTAGTTATATTTTCACTTTCCATGAGGTCACCGAGGCTTATAGAAGCTGGGTGACCTTCTCAAGGTCGTGCATCATCAGAGACAAGTCTGATTTCAAAGCTCAATGCTTTAACCACTATGCTATAGTTGTGCTCAAAGTCAGATGTTAATAAAAATATTTACTTGGTTTTACATTTTACATTTGAAAATACATACATGTTACTTAGGCAAAAGGGAGGTAAGTGGCATGTACTAAGCAAGAATCCTGGCTGATCTAGCAGCACATGTAAATCCCATGAGAGGAGGAAAGCAGAATATCCTAGCTGTGCCTGTGGGTTTATTTGAAATGGGCAGATAGGTTTTGAATGGTCTCAATTTTCTACTGCTAAATTCAAATTTACTTTTCAAAGAACACACAGTTTTCTTTATTATTCAGATGTAAAATCTGGGCATCTGGCACAAACAATGTAAGTAGGTAGGGTATAAGTAATTTGGAAATGCTAGTCCATGTTAAAAATTGTGTTCATCTGCCTGAAAATAACACTTTTTTTTTCCTTTCCACCTGGAGACAAAAGGAAGGATAACTTATAAATTCTAAATCAAGGGCCTCACCAGTTTTGCTCAGTGGTTAGATTGTCAGCCTGCTGATTGAAGGGTCAAAGGTTCTATTTTGGTCAAGGGTGTGTACCTCAGTTGTAGGCTTGATCCCCAGCCCCTGGTAAAAGCGTGTGCAGGAGGCAACCAATTGATGTGTTTCTCTCACACTGATGTTTCTCTTCCCTGTCTCTCCCTCTTCTTTCTGCTCCCCCTTCCCCCCAAAAAGGGAAAAATATCCTTGGGTGTATAGTCAGGATTCTTTGATCTAGAACAACTAACCATTTCTATATTGAATAATGTGGTTCCTAAGTCAAACTCTCCCTCCTCCCCACCATTTTCCTTTATTTCGGCCTTTTTGTACTGTAATTTATTTTTGAATATGATTTAGATACCACTTTAACAACCATTAAAGAATAATAGAAACTGCTTTGATTCAAATTCAACAATTTCTTTTGCTTCTCTTAAACTTATAAGGTTGAGGTCAGTGGTTTTAATCTTCTATTTGAGCCTAAATAGCTATCTCTATCAATTTAGAAATGAGTATTTATTGAACACAATCTTTGTGCAGGGTATTATGCCAGGTACCATGGGGGATAGTACCCTAGTTGCCAACAAGTTGGGAAGTCTAAACTTAATTAATTTAATTTAATATATATGTTACTTACAAAGATCAATATCACATAAAATATAATTTACTTTAGACTACTAGATATTAAACATACATTATTTTCTTTTTTATTATATATTAAATATGGACCAATAACAATTTCTTTGTACTTTCATAAAATATTTTTCTCCAGCAATTGTAAGGTTTTTACATGAGGTCAAGTAAAGAGGATAAAGGAGAAAAAGAAATAAATGAGATCTAATTACATAAAAATTAAATAATCAGTTGTCACTCTAATATTGTAGAGTGGCAAATGGAATGTCATGAATGATTAAACACGTAAAAAATGCTATTATGATCAATTCTCAATTGTCCATTATCAACAAAGGATAATTATTACAATCAAAATGCCATCTATTGCCGGGAGCCGGTCCATCCTTGCTGTTTCAAGGGACCTGGCATATATGGCATACTGTTCTTAATATGTTTGCTCACCTTCTTGGCGCTGTGTTTTAACCAAGGTCACCTCTCCGAGAAAGGTTGAATCCCCAGGTAGGGATTTTCCCCTGAAGTTAGGGAGGGAATAAAACCCCTCAATTAAGTGCCAGGCAGGTAATTAATCACTTTAACTATGAACAAGCATGCTTAAGCTACATAATCTTTACTCCCTGGAATGGAGATAAGAAACGCCCTAACCTTTGTAATAGAGATTGATAGGATTGAATCAACTGGTATAAATACAGATGTAACTAGACAGCAAGACACAGAACTTAGGAGACAGAACTTAGAAGAGAGCCAAGAAGACAGAACCTACACAGAACCTACAGACAGAAGAACTTCGCTGGAGAGAACATGGCAAAAGATCCTGGACTGAACCTGACTACAGAAATATGGCAAGAGAACCTGACTAGAACCTGGTGACTGAACCTGGCCACAGAACCTGGCTGGAGATCCGAAGCAGAACCGCTCTGGAGATCCAGACCAGAACTTGGCTGGAGATCCTGGCTGGAGATCCTGGCTAGGCTGCTGATCAACTGAACACTGTCTCCGTGTCATTCCTTCTTCGCCGACTCCGTCCACACCTTTGGGGACCCCTGGACCTGCTGGGGTTGGACCCCGGCAATCTATGCTTAATACCAGAATGTTAGTTGATTTTTCATATGATTTTCAATATGTTGAATGTGTTAAGAATGTACTTTCTTCCAAACAGTGACAAAACTCTGACAGAATGATATGCAATTAGAGAGGGTTCCTAACTTGTTCTTGTCTCTTCACTGTGATTCACCCTGAGAATAATCATTATTTTTACACTTGCCTGATGATTATAATTTTTAAAAACATATAAGAGAAAGTGAACCAATGTTTACTAGGTGCCAAGGACTATTTTCAAGTTGTGCATTGCTTCTGTAAATCTCGTGGTATTCTTACAACATCTCTAAAGTATTTAGTGTAACCATAATTTAATAAATGAGAAATGGGAGGCTTAGAGAATTTAAGTTTTTTGAAATACATCTTTTATTGATTTCAGAGAGGAAGGGAGAGGTAGAGAGAGATAGAAGCATCAATGATGAGAGAGAGAACCATCGATTGGCTGCCTTCTGCATGCCCAACATTGGGGTATCAGAACCATGGCACATGCCTTGACCTGGAATCAAACCATAACTTTCTGTTTCATAGGTAGATGCTCAAACACTGAGCCACACTGCCGGGTGAGAATTTAAGTTTTTTGAAGTAATCCAGCTGGTAAGTTATTGTGCCAGATATAAACCCAGATCCCCTGATTACAAATTAAAAATCAACAACCAAGTTAAAATACCATCATAGGAAGGCTCACAAATACCCCATAGCTATAGAAGTTACAGAACCCTGGAGAACCACATACTAGCTAAGCTACTCATTCATTCTCTCTAAACCTCACATTATTTATCTGTAATATAGAGTTAATATTAGTCCCTACAACGTCTTAGGGCTGAGGTAAAAATTCAATAATACAATGCACAGTATTTGAATAGTTTAATTTTCACTATGCACAGCCCTGAGTAAGTGCTGAGTAAGTGTACATTGAAAGATAACTTTCATTATTATTCTTAGATTCATATATCTCCATTTATGAAATTGAGTATCTTAGATTTGTGAGGCATACTAGAGCTTTCAAAGTGTTTTCATACATAATGTATCCATACATATGTTATTTAATAGTTCATGTTTTATTTAATTATATAGGCTTAGCATAGATAATTTTAATGCTTGGGAATGACAGGAATTTCAGGTGCTGCAACTCAGCTTTTCTGTTAGAAAAAAATTGCACAATACTCTCATTTTTTTGCTGGGCTGGCCAGCCTTGAGATTCAGTCTAAGTGTTTTGTTACTCGGTTTTAGTTATTGCATTTACTCACTTGAAATGCTTGGCTTTCTTTCTATATTTCTGTGGAATCAGCAACCTCTCTGTTTTTGTTCTTTTAACGACTAAATAAATTTCTAACATAATGTCATATGCACATTCCTTCTCCCTCTCCCCATTAAAAATTTCTTCAATCAGAATAAATGCATACCTCTCTTACTTTGGATACTCTCTTACTTATTTCATTTAAGGAATACATCTCTATTTTACCAAAAACAGAAACCATCACCTGATTATGTGTTTCTTGGGATTAGGGCAGTGTTTTATGAATATTTCTTTAATGTCTGAAATATTGCTTCATCCACGTTAGGTTCTCCATAAATTTTTTGCCAAAACTGTAGAAAAGAATCTGAGTATCCACAAGCATAGGAACTAAATTTGTATAAAATAATATCCATGTTTGCCAAGTAATTGACAATTTTGTTCATTAAAATTTTCTTTTAAAAAGCTTTTCTGCCTAAGCCTTTAAATAACTTTAGGAAAGTTTTTAGAAAATACAGAGAAATACAGTGTATTATAACAAATTCCCATATATCCATCTCTATTGTCTTACTTTCCTTCATCCTGAAAATCTATTACTTCTGTTCATATTCTTCTAATTCAAGTTTTTGTATTTTTCCTGAAATCTATGTATTTGATCCTGATATAAAATAGAAGATTGTGGATTTTATTATTAACATAAAGAGTATTGCCCTAATCGGTTTGGCTCAGTGGATAGAGCATTGGCCTACAGACTCAAGGGTCCCAGGTTCGATTCTGGTCAAGGGCATGTACCTTGGTTGCGGGCAATCCCCAGTGGGGAGTGTGCAGTAGGCAGCTGATCGATGTTTCTCTCTCATCGATGTTTCTAACTCTCTATCCCTCTCCCTTCCTCTCTGTAAAAAAAAAATCAATAAAATATTTTTAAAAAAATAAAAAATAGAGTATTTACTGTACATATTAATTTTATTTTTCATTCAAATTCATTTTCTTAAATATATATATATATATATATATATATATATATATATATATATATATATATATATATTATTTCAGAGAGGGAGAGAGAGAGAGAGATAGAAACATCAATCATTGATTGACTGCCTCTTGCACTCCCTCTACTGGGGATCGAGCCTGCAACCCAGGCATGTGCCCTGACTGGGAGTCAAACTGTGACCTCCTGGTTCATAGATCAACACTAAACCACTGAGCTACACCAGCTGGGCTCAACTTTATTTTTGAGATCAGCCATGTTAATACACATAGGTCTAGTTCATTTTAATTATTGCATAGTATCACATGATTTAAAGATATTACATTATTTAAAGATATCACATTCTGTGTGTCTATTCCCCAGGCAATGGGAACAAAATGAACATTAGTCAATAATGCTGAATCATCTATCCTTGTGCATGTCTCCTTGTCCTTACAGGAAAGAATATATCTAAGATATAGTCCTTCACATAGAATTGCTGGATTGTAGGGTATGTATACTTTCAACTATTTTGATGTCCCCTAATACTCTGGCTCACATGCAAATCAAACCATCCCAATATCCCCTGAAAGATATCCAGAGTGTGTCCCAGCTTCTTCTCCTAATGTTACTGCCATGGCCACTAACTGGCCTCTCTGCACCCATCTCTCCCTACAGTCTCCCCCACACAGCAGCCTCTGAGATACTTTTGTAATTTAATTCAGATCTCGTCACTTTTCTGCTCAGAACCCTCAAAGGACCGCATTTCACTCAGAGTAAAAGACAAAGACTTTATAACGTTGCAGGAGCTGCAGCCACCACACTGAGCTGTTTTGTTTCTTTCCTTTTGCTGTTCTTTCCTTACACTGCTTAGGATGATGGAGCTGTTCCCTGAACTTCCAACCCACTGCTGGGAATGGGGGTCAGGATGACTTCGTCTCATCTCCAGGGTGAAGTATTCTGTGGCCCCTGTTTATGTGTTTGGTTTCCCACTGGACCCAGGCCTTGGAGAGGCGGGCACTTTGACTCTCCTCCCTGCTCAGCATGGCAACTACACCTAGTTTACTTAGATGAGCAGGTAGCTCAGGGGAAAGGCAGTTAAATGCTCCTGTGATCTGCTTACTGCTCTGGGTAGAAGGCTCCACAGCTGAGGGAATACACTTCCATAAGGGAGAGGGTTCCTACTCTCCTGTAAGATGACAGTCTGTTTTTCCCACCAATTGTATCATGGCTGGGCCCCATAAAATGTTAGTGCTGTTGTTGTTTTTTCAAATCCAGGAATATTTGTAAACTTGATGACTAACTCATCTAATCGTTTGTTATTAAATGAATGCAATATATTCACAATAGTTTTAAATAACCATAAACTCTGTTTCTCCAGAAAAACAGGGGCTCCCATCAGCCTCCCTTCAAGAGAGCAAATAAATCTACTTCAAACACAATCAATTTTTAATGAGATGAACTGCTTATAATTATCCCTCTTCTAATTGTGATTTTAGTGATTTCTAGTCCTTCCAAGTTAGTCAGAACTGAAAATACAATGAGTTACTACATTATTTTTTACTAAACGCCTGGTGCATGGATTCGTGCATAGGTGGGGTCCCTCAGGCTGGCCTGTGCCCTCTCACAATCCGGGACCCCTCGGGGTATGTTGGACAGCCAGGTTTTGGCCCGATCACGATCCTGGAACGGGCCACAACCCAGCAGTCTGACATTCCCCCGAAGAGGCAGGCGGCCAGGGAGGAGCCTCAGCCGGGGCTGGGCACAGTTCCACTGTCGCTCATCCTGGCCCCGCTGAGCCTGTCACTACCACCACCACCACTGGTGGTCAACGTGCATCACAGTGAGCAGTTGTTCTGGTCATTCGGTCGTATCGGTTGATTTGGCTTTTATATATATAGATGGTACAAATAAGCCAAAACTGCAAAATCCTCCCACTCCTTTGAACTAACTGAACAGGTGGAAACACTCATGATACCTACCTGAATTTCTTATCTCCTTGGAAGTTAGGACAGAGCAGCAAAATGACAAAACGTATGGTAGCAACATAACTTAATAAAATGAATGGTCATAAGGAATTATCCATTGTTTGATTTTTAATTTAATTTTAAAGATACAAAAACATGTAAGAACTTCCATAATTCTAGCATTACAAAAATAAGAAAAGTTTCACAGTTTGTTTTTTTTCCTTGCCCTTTCAACCCTATTACCCAGAAGAAATACTTGCTAGAAATTCAGTACGTGTTCCTGGTTTCCTGTATGTATGTTTCTTTCGTTCTTTTTTCCTTTTGTAATTTGGCTCCTAGAAAACTGAAAAGTACATTTGCAGCCCACCTCATGTTACTATTGAACAGTGCTAGTTTACAGTTTCGGTTTCGGTTTGTTTATTTGTATTAATATATTTCTCTTTGAGAAATAAAAATGCAGACTGAACAGAGGAAGGGGTGACTCACTGAAGGAACTTAATGCTTTAAATGCAGCCGAGAACTTTTCCAGCCCATGCTGCCCACTGCAGATCCCAGAATTGGGAAGATAGAAGATTGTGCCACTGACAGGATACAATCCATATCCCTTCACTTTCTCCCCTATGCGACACCCATGTGATGCTGAGGAACCTTACAGAGGCTTTGCAACTGAAAATTTCTGTAGTTCACTTTGATGAAAGGCATGAAGAACAAGTAACAAAACCTCAGTGCTATGATCTGAACGTGTGTGTTCCACCAAATTCATATGTTGAAATCTTAATTGCCAAAAATGATAGCATTAGGAGGAGGGCTTACTAATGAATGTTTTTTTAAAAGGGAGCCACCAAAGTCCCTTGCCCCTTCCATCGCATGAGGACACAGTAAGTAGGTGCAGGCTATGAACAAGGAGGACAGTACTCACCAGAATGTGATGGCGTTGGCGCTTTGATCTTGGTCTGCTCAGCCTTCACAACTACAAGAAATAAATGTATATCATGTATAATCTACTAGGTTTCTAGTATTCCATTATAGCAACTGAAACAGATGAAGCCGATCAGCATTCTTTAGAAACAAAAATTGCTTCTTGGTCATGCACAGGTTGAATCCAATGTTTCAAACTCTATGAATTCAAAGGAGTCACAAAGGTGCTGCTAGGGTTCCTTCGGAATCAAAGAGAGATCCAAAATAAGTTTGATTTGGTTTTCATTATTATATGGAGTTTACTATTTCCTAAATATTGAAAATTAACAGTTCAAGGAGTTGATATACAAAATCTTTTCAGGAACAGAATAGTCAGTTAATTAGTTGACCTTGTTTCCAAACATGCTAAATAGTAGATATGTCCATATTCAAGATATTTCAAAATTTAGTTCCAAGTAGAAACAGCGTGGTTTAAGGAAAACTAATAGATCTGATCACCACGGAATTTGAATTCTCAGCTGTAACTGGTTAGAAATTTTTAAAGTTTATTATCTTTCTGGATCCCTGCTCCTCAGGTTTGGAGTATGACAGCTGAAATGCTGTGGCTGCATTTTTAAGTGTTCTCTAATACACTTCTTAAAGAAATCCTTAAAGAACTTCAACTAAGAATATAAATGGTAGAGGGAAGAAAGAATAGGTAACAGTGAGTCTCCCATTCCAGAGAAGCTCCCAGGGAATTTGGGGGGATTACACAGGATTTCATTTTAGATTTTTTTTTACTGAGCCTATCTGAGTGGTAGTGCAAGCTCTCTTAGTAGCAAATGAAAGTTGAACACTGAATGAAACATATGTCATTTGCTATTCCTAATAGTAGTACGTTTTCTAATGCAGTTCATCAATTTAAAATATGACAAGCCTGACTATTATAACTTTTGTCATTATAATATCAAGAAAGATATGTACTCCTAATTTGCCCATTTCACTGTGGCTTGCCCATTCTAGGTGTCTGTGCTCATCCCATAGAACTGCTGAAGTGATAACTTTTAGGCAGTAATGTTTGGTAAAGGACCCTTTAAATTCAGCCCAAAATGACCTGACCCAGAAGAGATATGACTTAAAGACAACCAAGTAATAGACTGACCAGTGACTTATGTTGTGACATCATTTGGAAATATGAATTGAGCCTATCAACTTTTTCCTCTTAGGAATGTGATCTAAGAATTGATAAGAGAATAAACTTATTTCCAGTATAAAATGAACATGGAAAACCATGAAGTAGAAATGAGCTCTGAGGTGGAGTTGAAAGAAGAGAAGATTTGTTGAAAGAGTAAATAAATCAGATAAAAAAAGGTAGGGGGAAATTTCATGACCGAAATATTAGACTGAGCTGTAATCAATTTTAGTAATATTTTTTGCTTTATATTACATGTAAAACCAAAAATATCATCCCTAAATTATACATCACCAATCACACTGCTCATTACTGATCACACTACTGTAGAACAAGCATGCACATTGGCTTTGATTCTGCCTATTGCTATATGAGTCTTTCTGCATTTCTGTAAAAATGGGGACAATTAAAGGCTGTCATGGTATTCCACTGGGAATCAAACAAAAAATGTAGGCAAAGGACCTTTAGATTGAGTAAAGGTGTTTATAAGACATTTATCAGTTTTCAACCAACTGCTAAATACATGGCTTTTCACTGGAACACTTCTGGCCACTGCACTTTAACTTGGAAAAGAAGGTAACTTCTGAGTCTACAGAATATGTGAAATAATCTACAGAGGCAGACCTTTTAAAAAATCATGAATTTTTAAAGAAAGTAGGTGTTGGCTAAAATTGTTATTTTTCCTTCATTATGACATGATAGCTGAAATCCTCTAAGGCAAATGAATTTCACTTGCAGCAAAATAAGTAGCATTACACTAAGCAGAATAACAGCCTTTATGTCACCACTTTTATCAGTTAACTCCTGATTGTTTAATAATGTCTTACCAAAAGTTAACATGTGATAGTCACAGACCATAACCCGAAATATGTCTTTACTATGTTTTTATTGGTGTCCAAAAGTAGTTTTTGCCTGAATGAGAGATGTATTGAGTCCTGCTTACTAAAGTAATTATAAGTTCCTTGAAACATCTATTTGAAAGACCATGAGAGGAGTACGGTATAGTACAAAGGAGTCATCATAATATGGAGTAGGACCTCCAGTCTGATGCGATAGAGAATACTCTGGGGGCAAGTTTAGATGTGGCTGTTGACACTAATGTCCTTGATGTTCGCAAATTCAGAAAAGAAATGCTTCCTTCCTTGTAGCAAATACTATGAATCTTTTTTTTTTTTAAGATGGCAAAAAAACATGCTAGGAGAGAGAGACTGGAAATTGGCACAGAAGGTAAAAAAGGAATGAAATTATTAGATCTTCACCCTCTCCCACTTGATTATTGGGTTAGAAATGATTCATAAACATTCTCTTGAGATACTCATTGTCTTAAATAAAATGAATTTAAACTAAATGTAAAGTTTGGTCAATAAAACAATATTGAGATTAAATCACAGTTAGGCTTGTGTATTATTTTCAAGTTGTCAAATAATCCTGATAGATGGCAGAAAAAGGGAAATAAGGTCATCCTTAAATCTATTTTGAGATAAACTTTCAGTGAACTTTACTCAATAAGACAAGAGAGGAAACGAGAATATAACAGAGCATACTGAAAAACTGTCCAATTACAAAAAACTTCACATATTTAGAAAAACTGCCTAATGGTGCTGTGCATTTTGCTTATTCTATAATCATGAAATCAACAAAATAAGACAAACACATAACCTTCCCATATCGTTGTGTGCTTCAGAAGCAGAGACATGCCAGAGTCACTTTAAGAATCTAGTTGAACAGGCTGGACCCTGTCCTCCAAATGCTTACAAATAGAGGGAAATAATCACTGACATCCTTAAGTTCTATCGTGCCATCTTTCAAATTGATGTCACCCAGGGAAGGTCTTTAAGGGAGGGTGAGTATGCTCCCTGATTGGCCACACCACAGGTCATTCACAACCGAGTTCAGAGACATCTGCTCAATACAATTGTTGGACCTACATTTAAAATATTTTTTTTTTTTACTGTAAAACAAAAAAATCACTGAGAATTAAATAACCAAATCTTTGTAAGGTATACTTGAAGACTGAAATAGCCTCAGGAGAAAAAGTAACAATTGAATTTGTGATTTAATGCACTTCTGCTTCCAAAACATGCTTGTCCTCCAACCTTATTAATTTAATCTTCATTCTGGCACCCAGGCAACCTAAAGCATAATCATTGAACAGTTAGTTCTCTGCAGCCCTTTGAGAACTGCAGGCTGATGGTGACATGTGATGTCACTAGGTGTTGGAATTCAGAAACCAATTATGATCACTACAAGTTTGTGTCTCCATATCATTGAGGGTGCATTCTTTCTCACTTTGAGAGAATATCCATTTGGATTATTTGGCATTCTGAATATTTAAAACAACAACCCTGCACTTCTAAGAGTAGAGAAATAGCAGACTGCACATAGTTTTATTCCTCAGGTAAATGAAAACTTTGGGTAGAGGACTAGCTATTTCTATTTTCTTTTGAAAATCCTTGAAAGGGACCTACAGAAATTAAGAAAAACACTCAATATTAGATTTGAAGCTGGCATGGAAACCCTTGAATTCAATGGTCACTTAAAGTAAGACTGACTTTAAAAGTAAAACAGGGTTTTTGCCCAGATTATTTTACTTCTTGGGTAATTTGTTGTTAATAACCAACTTTCTCACACTTAGGCTGGAAGGTAAATGTATGGATTCCTATCCTTACAGTGTATTCCAGTTGTTCAGTTCACATGAATTATGAAGAGTAATAAAAATTTTATATGATACATATACTTTTTTTAATCTGAGGAATTTTATATTACTTCACATCACATTTGGTTTTTAAATGAATTACTGCAGCCCTTTGAAAATACATCTTTGGAGTTCACTATAATAGTCTGCCTTTAGTGTTATTGTTATTTTTGTCAATAATGAAATTGCATAATGTCATTTCAAGTTCATCCTATTCCATATACACTTGTACTCAAAGCTGGGGTAATTCACTTATGTAGTTCAACGCCCCCTTTGTTGCAGATGGTAAATGTGCAGATTTCTCCTTCAAGGAAAGAAACTCTTTCACAAAATAATTGCATATTCTGCTCATTTTTTCTCTTTGCCGATGCTTTTGTATTGTTATTACACCCTGTCAGATTAGTAATTAGCAGGCAGCCTCCATATGACATAAAGGCATGTTTCCTGCTTTCATAAAAGCCCCTTTAGCGACTCAAAACACATAACTCTAGATGGCAAAAGAGAAGAAATAGATAATATAACAAGAATAATGGCAAGAACTAGTACAGCATTAGGTTACTACATTTCTTTTGATCAAGGGAAGAGTTGCAATTGCTGCATGAAGAATGTGTGACCTTTGCAATTTTTAAATTTTTATTTAATAAATAATTGAATTAACAGCCTTGGACATAATCTGAAGGAGAAAATTAGCTGAGGAAGCAGAGTACCCTATAATAAACTTTTGATAAAAAATAATAATGAATGGTTAATCCACAAGTAGATCTTAAGGGGATGGAAGGATTGAGATTATGTCCATTGGAAATAGGATACAGGGAGGGTTGACTAACACAGACCCATATTTGGGAAATATTTAGTCTGTTTGGATATCTTTTTCAAAGGAAAAATAAGTCAATAGGCAATAATCAAGTTGAAATTATTCTGTGAAATACCTGCACTAAAGTTGCTGAACAGGATTGGTTTCTTAATTTGCAAAGCCCAGTGTAAAGTGAAAATACAGGGGTGCTTGTGCAAAAGTATGAAGATTTTCAAAATGGTGATAGCAAAACCTTAATCCAAATGGAGGTGCCTTTAAAGTGTGGGGATCCATGCAACTATAAAGGTCACATGCTTATGAAGCTGGCCTAGCTCCTGAAAGCAGGCTCCGCTGGACTGACCTAAAGCTGCTCTCAAATTCACATCATCTAAAAAAAACACACAAAAAACTACCTTTCAGAATGGTGTAAGGAGAAAAAAAAAAGGCAAATGCCGTGAAGCAACTCTCTAAATTGTTGAGAACTTTTCAGAAAAGAATTTTTCCTGGGCACCATAGCTATTTCATATTACCAGTGCCAGTGGTACTGACCGCTACAATTACCAATGACCATGGTTACAGCTGAAATTAGGACATGATATTGACTATCAATACACACCAATTATCACATTTTTTCAATTCTAAGACACACACAGCACAGATTGACTAACAGCCTTTAATGGAGACATAAATAATTTAACAAGACCATATCATATGTATATATAAATTTTAAAATGCAGCCTGATTTCCAAAATATTTAAATATTTATATGCATGTTAGTATTGAGTAAATGCCTTGAAACATGTTGTTGACAATACGATCTTATCATAAAAGCTTGCTCATTTATTTTTTCAATTAAGGAGATATTCGCTATATGTAGCATAGAGTGCATGATAAAAATATCTCGTGATTATGAAGATAGAAAATATTCATTCTACTAATATTTACTTAACACTTTCTATGTGTTAGGCACTATTTTTGTCACTGTGATTAAAAAAGTGAATAAACTGGACAAAAATTCCTATGGAACTTACATTCTACCAGGGAAGATAATGATAAGCACTATGAAAAAAATTTTTAAGAGGATTTAGAATTCGGAAACTAGTGATTAATATAGGTGGTCAAAGTGTATATAACTTAGAATCCTTCCTTTGTTATACTATGTAATAAAGAGCTAATATGCTAATGGTTGTGAAGCCCTCACTCCATAACTACCCTTCAGCAGGAAGCTGCATGCGTGTGCGCAGTGGGCGGAGCTGTTGAGTTGCTCCAGAGATTGGGCAGAAGCAGGGAGATGCCCCGAGGAGGCGGGACCATCCCGTGGCAGGGAGGGTGGGGGTGAGAGCCCATAGCGCCCCCCCCTTACCAGTCCTTTTCCACCCACCACTTGCACTCAGTGCGCCCGCCGCCCACCTGCCAGGGGAAGGAGCAAGTATGCGCCACCAGGAAGCGGAGCTCAAAACTCCACAGCAGGTGGGAGGCTTCTACGCTCTCCTCCAGCACCATGACAGGGAGGAGCCGCCTCATTGCTCTGGAGATGGGGCGGAAGCGGGGAGGCTACAGGAGGAGGTGGGACCAGTCCAAGGCAACTCGCAAGACCCAGGGCGGGACTTGAAGCAGCCAGAGAAGGCCGGAGGGGTCAGGGGCAGGGCCAGGTGTGCTCGATCTCTGGGTGAAGAGGTTAGGGTGTCAAGATGGGGCGGCGGGTGGGTGGGCTGGGTGGGCTGGGCCACGCAATTTTGTGCAATGGGTCACTAGTTCTAATATAAAAGATGATCCAATTGTATTATGATCTAGACCAGCCATGGGCAAACTGCGGCCCGCTGGCCAGATCCGGCCCGTTCAGCTGTTCTATCCGGCCTGTGGAGCCGAAAGTGCGGAGGGTTCTCTTGCTCTCCCCTCCGCTCCTTCACCAGCTGCAGTGTTCACATGGCAACGTTGGGAAACACGGCGGCAGCTCCTTCTTCTGAGTCCAGTTTAAGAACCCATTGTGGCCCTCGAGTCAAAAAGTTTGCCCACCCCTGATCTAGACTGAACAGAATCATAAGTTTTTAGTTTGATTAGTGTCTACTCTGAGTCCTTAACTATACTAGGAATTTTTAAAAATTAAAAAATACTAATAAATCACAGTTATGCATTTTAAAATGTGGATTAACTAGGTTGAGAATTTTTTTAAAAATCTGAAAAAATTGAGCAAGATATTTCCCTGAGTGCTAACTTGTATAGTAGAGTCATAAGTGTAGACCCTATTGGGAGAAGACTGACAATTTGAAACGGATCTTGGAAGATTTATCCTCTTTTTCTAAAGTTAGGGAGATAGACCTGTTGTAATTAGGTATGGGGTGAAAGGATTTCCTAGTATGCACTGATTGAGAATGCTTATTTTTTTATTCCCAACACTTTGGGATGTAGAAAAATCTATACTAACAAAAGGATAATATAATCATTAGACCAGACATCTTCCAGGTGTCCTTCCTGACAAAGCCGGGCTGGGCAAAGCCGCCCGCAGTCCCGGGCACCTGTGGCTGTGGCCGGCCCTAGAGAAGCCACCTGCGGTCCCAGGTGAAGCCGCCCGCGGTCCCAGGTGCCTGAAGCAGACCCAGGCCAAGCCCTACAGGGAGTCCCAGAGCCGCCGGGGGTCCCAGGTACCTGTAGCTGGCCCAGGACAAGCCACCGGGGGTCCCAGAGCTGCCAGGGGTCCCAGAGCTGCTGGAGGTCCCGGGTGCCAGTGGCTGGCCAGAGAGAGGGAAGCCCAGGTCCCAGTGCCTGTGGCCAGAGGGAGGGAAGCCCAGGTCCTGGGTGTGGGGGCCAAAGCAGAGGTGGTTAGGGGTGATCAGGCAGGCAGGGGAACAGTTAGGGGCGAGCAGGCTGGCAGGGGAGCAGTTAAGGGTGATTAGGTCGATAGGGGAGCAGGAAGGGGCAATCAGGCCAACAGGCAGAGGAGTTAGGGGCGATCAGGTAGGCAGGAAGATTGGTTGGGGCGATCAGGTAGGCAGGCAGGCAGGCGAGTGGTTAGGAGCCAGTGGTCCCGGATTGTGAGAGGGATGTCCGACTGCCGGTTTAGGCCCATAGGATTGGGCCTAAACCGGCAGTCAGACATCCCACAAGGGGTCCCAGATTGGAGAGGGTGCAGGCTGGGCTGAGATACCCTGCCATTGTGCCTGAATTTTGTGCACCGGGTCTCTAGTATAAGATAATTAGTAAAGGGTAATAGAATGTAAGAGATACTCCTTCATTCCTTCAACCCATCTCTTATGGGGAGGAAAAATACTTTTATAAGGAAGTAGTTTTTATTTTTAAGCAGATTATAATTACTTTTGAAATGTTATTTCTATAAAATTATGTTCATAAATTGACAACTATATATATATATTCACCCAGATTTGGGGTCTATTATTCAAAATTTTCTGTAATGAAAGAGCTTTTTCTTAAAGGTCATGTTAAAGACTGTATTATTTCTCATTGAAAGGTATGCAATGAATATATCATAAAGGGACAGACCTGTCATTTTACCTTAGAGGAAAATAACTTCCAGGAAGAGTACTAAGTTGCTGTAGATTTCAGAATGATTGCATAAGCAGGACCATAGAGAAATCACTCTAATAACCACAGCTTAAGGTCACGTGGTTAGTATGAATGTTATTTTGTTTTACTGGTTTGTTCTCAAAAACGACTTTAAGCCCTGGCTGGTTTGGCTCAGTGGATACAGTGTTGGCCTGCGGACTGAAAGGTCCCAGGTTTGATTCTGGTCAAAAGCATGTACTGTGGTTGCGGGACATCCCCAGTAGGAAGTGTGCAGGAGGCAGCTGATCGATGTTTCTCTCGCATCAATGTTTCGAACTCTCTATCCCTCTCCCTCTCCCTTCCTCTCTGTAAAAAAACAACATATTTTAAAAAACTACTTTCAGTTCAATTATACTGAATGTCCACATTTGAATACTATGATCTAATTATCTGTACCACAGCTGAGAGTGTTGAACTAGATGCAAATTATTTTTAACTCTGCATAATTCGAAGTTCTAATTAAAACCCAACCACACTAATAAGATATCATAGCCACAATAGTTCACATTCTCACAATTGTATTTTTAAAAGTCAAGAAGAGGAAATAATACTGTGTCAGTGAGGGGGAATCTCATTGACTTTTACTGAGATAATAGGTCATATTTTGGTATTATAATAGGTGAGTAATATAACCTTGAAAATACTGAAATGATATAGAAGATTCATGGTTTGTAATTTTCATTCTGCAGCTTTTTAATGGATTTCATGATAAAATATACTTTTATAATAATAGGCTTATTCATTAAATGGCATTTGCATGATTAAATAGGTAAATTACAATAAATGGAATGAATGACATTCTCATAAAAAAAAAAAATACCAAGCTTACTATGAGACAAAACATACTGTTTTCTGTGTTTGAAATAATAGATATTCAGGTTACTCACTTCTGTGTTTACACATGACCAGCTCTTTTTTTGTTCCCTTATATTCCTGATTATATCCTTTCTATGAGCAGGTCACTGTTCTAGGCTCTGGGATGTAAGAATATAGGCATTAACAAAATAGTAAACATCTTTGCCTTTCTATAGCTTACAGTCAGTCTAGTGGAAGAGATAGATGACAGATAAATAAATACTACTTATAAATTACTAAAATTTCAAATAGTGATAAGTAGCATTGAATTGAAACAGAGTAAGAGAATGAGAGTGATTAAAGTGGGGGGCTGTTATGAAAAAGTATAGTCAAGAAAAGTATTTCAATAGATATGATGTACTGGCATTAACCTAGAAGACATTACTTTAGAAGGTATTTGAAAATCTGAGGAAAAGCCTTCTAGGTGAAAGAACAAGTACAAAAATCCTGGATCAGGACTTAGTTCCTTTGAAAAGCAAAGAAGATCAAGGTGACTGGAACCTAATATTCAAGAAAGGAAGAGCAGGAGACAGGGTCAAAGAGGAAGGTAGGAATCAACTTAGGGAAGGCCATATAGAGTACTAAGGGGTTTTTAGTTTTTTTTCAAAGTGTGATGTAGTTTGATTTTTAGTTTTTTAATGTATTTTTTTAATTGATTTTAGAGAGGAAGGGAGAGGGAGAGAGAGAGATTAGAAACATCAACGATGAGAGAAAATCATCAATCGGCTTCCTCCTGCATGGCCCCCACTGGAGATCAAGCCCACAACCCAGGTATGTGCCCTTGGCCAGAATCGAACCCAGGACCCTTAAGTCTACAGGCCAATGCTTTTTCCAGTTAGCCAAACTGGATAGGGCAAATTTTAGTTTTAAAAAGAGCACCCTGGTTTCTTAGGGCAAGAATAGGAGGAAACAAGGTTGTTGCCATACTACAGTCAAGTGATGAAATAGCATGCATTATGGTGCTTATGCTGCTGATGATCCAGCTGATAGATATATCACATTACTGTCCTGCTCAGAAATCCGTGTTTGTTTCAGAATCAGGAAGAGGGAGATAAACTGATTTGATGATGTTGGTTATGTCCAAAGGAACTCAAATAATATGAATGGAAAGAAACAACCATATTTCAAAGTTAATCACTGACCTACATTTAGACAGTTGTAAAATTCAGAATTATTTGAGCACAGTCTTTCCATCAGGTACTAGGAAGGGAAAAAATGTCCAAGAAGGAATAGTTTGAGTGGTGGTCATTTATTTCTGCTGAAAAGAAAGCAGATATACCATCTAAATACATATGCAGAAATTAAGCTCCTACATATATCATTTAAAAAAAAATGAAGAGAAAATTTAAAGCCTGCAGTTATTGCCCTAGTGACTATATATTTATGGATTTTCTATATAGCATACCTGAACAATAATCTATATACATAAAAGGCTAATATGCAAAGTGTCCCCACGGGAGTTCGGCCAGGAGAACAGGAGTTCTATCATTCACTATGATGTGTGCTGACCACCAGGGGATGGCAAAGAATGAAGGGAGGCCCTGGCTGGCAACTGGAAGGTAGTGATTGGCCCTGATCACTGGTCAGGCCTAGGAACTCTACCCATGCATGAATTTCGTGCACTGGGCCTCTAGTAATGGTATAAATATGGTGGCTATATTTTTTAATGTTACTAGACATTCTGTTATGTGATTTTTTTAAATCTCATTTACTCCTTTCCTCTGTAATGTGGCCATTATTATAACCCGTTTCTAAAGTTGAGGACACCCAGGCACAGAATGTTTAAATAAGTAACTTGCCCACCCTAACTCACAGAACCAGTGATTCCCAACTTTACCAGTTGGGATTGGGACGAGGGTTGGGGTTTGTGTTAGGGGTTAGGGTCATGGTTAAGTAAAGTTGGGAATCAAGCCTCAATATTTTTGCTCTTAATAATTGTGCGCTACTAGTGGTTAATTTAGTAAAACCCAGTTTCTCTTAAAGAGGTAAAAATAACCAGCTGGTGATGGCTTTTTCTACTGGCTGTTTTAAAATACAGACAATGCCTGTTTGGTAGCTGATATGTCCCTCTGCAGGACGCATACTGACCATTTTGAAGTCAGCGAGCCAATACAACCACCAAGGACGTAAATACACCAAGTGACAACATAATTAATCCTCTGTACACAATCAATGAAGAATAGTTCCTTGGGAAATGGAATATAGTAGAATGAGCCTGAATTTTCTCTGAGTGCATATGTCAAGTCGCCATTCGATGAATTGTCCCCGGAGGAGACTGTAACAAATACACCACACCTCTCAAGGACAGCCAGGGTTGTAAATCGTGGGCTATAAAATAATAGCATAAATGTTGTGCCAACATTTATAATTTATTTGTTGGACTCACAGGTGAGAAATAGAGGTTTGCTGGCAGGTCTAGATTGAACTAGTGCTGGCAATCCCATGATGTACACTAAATCATTGCTTTCACAATTTCCTTTAGCTTAAAATCATATAATAAAGCTCAAACAAAGTTACTTCCTTTGGAAAAATGCAGCTGTGGACACAGATTTTAATAATGTTACATTATAAAGTTACCGGAGTGCTAGTACACCAACAGTTTTTCCTGACTTTCACTGTAAATTTTATGCAGTTAGAACATTAAGGTGAAGGCATAAAGGCAAGAGACAATTATTTTTAAAAACATGCAAAATTGCACTTTTTAAAAAAATACATTTTTATTGATTTCAGAGAGGAATGGAGAGATAGAAACATCAATGATGAGAGAAAATCATTGATTGGCTGCCTCCTACACAGCCCACACTAAGGATTAAGCCCACAACCCGGGAATCAAACCTCAACCTCCTGGTTCATAGGTCAATGCTCAACCACTGAACCATGCTGGCCAGGCTAAAATTGCACTTTTCTCTCTCTCTCTTTTTTTTAATGCTAAAACTTAACATTGGAAACTCAACTCACTAACTGAAGAAGGACATCATTGTGACAGTAAAGCAGTGGTTCTCAACCTCTGGCCCTTTAAATACAGTTCCTCATGTTGTGACCCAACCATAAAATTATTTTCGTTGCTACTTCATAACTATAATGTTGCTACTATTATGAATCGTAATGTAAATATCTGATATGCAGGATGGTCTTAGGCGACCCCTGTGAAAGGGTCGTTCGACCGCCAAAGGGGTCGCGACACACAGGTTGAGAACCGCTGCAGTAAAGGGTCATGAAAAGAACACAAAATTGAAAATTTCAATAGATTATTATCCAATAATTATTTAATAAGTAGAATAATTTATATTAAAAAGAAAAAACATAGTTCTCAAGAACTCTTTTGCCCAATTTTAGCTGTGCCTTAAATTCTAGTGATCTTGGGCAGGTCACATAGTCCCCCAGGGCCTGTGGATAGTTTAAAGTCCTTGCCACTTCAGACTCATGACTCCCAAGGGAGATGTGCATAAAAGGAGATAGTACTGCTCTGTGTTTAATGGTGCCCTCCAGTGCCTAGCTGGGCAGCATTGGTAAGTGTCTTAGCCACTATGTTCCTTAGTTTCACCATCTTTTCAATAAGGGTAATAACTTACACCTTGGAAAGTTTTGGGGGGAATAATATTATGTCAAATTCTGAGTGCTGTGCCTTAGAGAAAGCACAACCTCAGTATGTACTAGCATTGTATGTTTACTATAGATCATAAAAGGTGGTAGACCTTCAGCAAATGTTTACTGAATAAAAGGATTAAGTATGACCGGAGGTTTCACTGGATTCTTATTAGTTTTGTTTAGAACTATACTTGGCTATAGTGCATTGGTTTGCACTAACAATATGATGAATAAGGCACAAAAAGTAAAATGTGCTATTTCTGTCTGATGATATCAGGGTAACATACATGGAAACACTTGAGGCTGCCCTAACAGAAGCACAGGCTTCTGCAAAGCAGAAAGCATGAGACTGCGCCATACTCCGTAAGCAAAGGGAGAGAGTGGTGGAACTAGAAGGTCTATTCAGAGAACTCTTAGACTTGATAGTTAAGTGAAAGAATGTGTAAGTGAATGCAGAGGAGATGAGAGCATCAGAAGAGGTAAGAAATGAAGTTTAATTATCATTGATGAGTAATAAAAGCTCCAAGGAACGTGCTTAAGTAAATTAGAATTTAAAAAATATTTATTGTTAAGAGCATTAGAGATGTCCCACCTTTATCCCCCCATTACCTCCTCCACTAGTTCTCACCCTGCCCCCCATGCCAGGCCTTCACTACCCTATTTTCTGTGTCCATGGGCAATGCATATATGCATATATTTTTGGAGGAAGAGTTCAGTATGTAAGAATGTAAAACGTAAGACACCAAGGAAACATTTTTCCCCTTCAACTACCAATAATCATCTCTTTACTGTTTCTGTCCTAGACCAATTTAGTCTCTCATGTCTCACTGAGAAGGTTTAATTCTCCTAGATTCTAGATACAAGGCTCATGAAAGGCAGACCACTTTGTCTTAAAAAAAGGATCAGAGCGCTATTTTGGTAATATTAACCTGGCAGAAATATATCAGGTAGAATGAACAGATTGGAAGGAAAGGGGCAGACCCTCAAGGAAACACCTTCATTATCCAGTGGTTAAGTGGCAAAGGCCCCAACAGGCCTTATTAGAAATAAAGTAGATGAACTTACCAGAAATAAAGTAGACATAGTCGAGATGGGGGGGGGGGGGGGTTGGTAGCTAAATACTGCACATATTCAGGAGGAATAGGCTTCCTCATTTTACTTCATGATGAACTGTAAAACATATAATAACCTGAAGTTGGGTGGCATATTTCAATCATCTCTGAGGTAAAGTATAGCTATATTATTACTGGTAGAGGTGGTAATATCCTATCTAATAAAAGAGAACCATGGTAATTAGCGTACGACTGCTACCCTTACCATTGGCTAATCAGTGAGATATGCAAAGTAACTGCCAGCCAAGATGGCGGCCGGCAGCCAGGCAGCTTGAAACTAACATGGGGCTTGCTTGCTTCAGTGACGGAGGAAACCAACGTTCCCCGCCTGCCGCTGCCGGCCTCTGAGCTTGCAGTTTAAGAAACATTGTAACAAATATAGAAGCTAAACAAAACCCCAGAAACCTGCTTTCAGCGAGCCTGGGATCTCAGAGCTGGAGTTATACATTGTTTCAATTATAGAACCGAAACAAACCAGATACCTTCTTTCAGCAGCAGAGGCCTCAGAGCTGGAGCCAGAGCTAAAGCTGGCCCAGAATAAAAAAAGAAATAGAAAAAAAGGAGCAGTTGGGAGCTTCAGTCGGCCTGAAAACAGCCCTCAGCCCCTCACCCAGACTGGCCAGGCGCCCCAGTGGGGACCCCCATCCTGATCCAGGACACCCTTCAGGGCAAACCAGCCAGCCCCACCCCTGCACCAGGTCTCTATCCTATATAGTAAAAGGGTAATATGCCTCCCAGCACCAGGATCAGCTGAGCCGAGACGCCTCCCAGCACCGGGATCAGCGTGACAGGGGGCAGCGCCCAAAGCCCCTGATCGCCCTGTGGCTCTGTGTGTGACAGGGGGCGGGGCCACAACCTCCCTATCTGCCCTGCTCTGTTCGTGACAGGGGAAGGTGACCCAACCTCCTGATCAGCCCTGCTCTGTGCCTGATAGGGGGGAGCTCCCCAACCCCTTGATCGCCCTGTGGCTCTGTGTGTGACAGGGTGCGATGCCTCAACCCCCTGATCGGCCCTGCTCTGTGTGTGACAGGGTGCGGCGCCCCAACCCACCCCCCCCCCCACCTACGGTCCCTGCTTTGTGTGTGACGAGGTAGAGCCATAACCTCCCCATCGGCCCTGCCCTGAGTGTGACAGTGGCGGCGCCCCAACCCCCTGATCGGCCCTGCTCTGTGGGTGATAGAGTGCGGCGCCCCAACCCCCTGATCTGCCCTGCCATGAGTGTGACAGGGGGTGGTGCCCCAACTCCCCTATCGGCCCTACTCTGTGAGTGACAGGGGGGAGCTCCTCAACCCCCTGATCGGCCCTGCTCTGTGCATGACAGGGGGGACCTCCCCAACCCCCTGATGGGCCCTGCTCTGTGCGTGACAGGGGGCAGCGCCCCAACCCCCTGATTGGCCCTACTCTGTGCGTGACAGGGTACAGAGCCCCAACCCCCCTGATGGGCCCTGCTCTTTGAGTGACAGGGGGCAGCGCCCCAACCCCCTGATTGGCCCTACTCTGTGCGTGACAGGAGGTGGCGCCACAACCTCCCCACCGACCCTGCCTTGAGTGTGACCCAAGCCCCCAATTGGCCCTACCCTGAGCGTGACTGAGGGTGTCATCGCAACCTCCCAATCTGCCCTGCTCTGTGCATGACAGGGAAAGGCGCCCCAACTCCCCAATCGGCCCTGCTCTGAGCCCAACCAGGGGCTGCACCTAGGGATTGGGCCTGCCCTCTGCCACCCGGGAGCAGGCCTAAGCCAGCAGATTGTTATCTCCCGAGGGGTCCCAGACTGCGAGAGGGCACAGACCGGGCTGAGGGACCCCCCCTCCACCCCCCCGAGTGCACAAATTTTTGTGCACGGGGCCTCTAGTAAATTAATAAAAGAAAATCTTCAAGTTGAAATTCTTAAACTTTTCTTAAGGTTTTAGTGTACCAAATGTCTTTTAATAATTAAATAACAACATATGTCTTCTCTCTGGGGAGAAAAATTGGTCCTGAGTACCAGAATATTTGTCTCATAGAAACAACAAATTTCTTTTTCTCCTACTTTAAAATGAAAATCCATCTTTAAAATATTTTAGAGACTATGAAAGACAGGGTCTTCCATGAATATAAATTATGTATAAATTTCAGGCCATATATTTTAGGGCACTTTTGTATTCACCCTAGATCGTCTTCACTCTAAGTAGAGAAACCTGCTGGCACATTCACAATAGAATGTTAGCGAAAGTTACAATAGTTTAAGCATCAGTTTGTCTGCATTCATCCAACTCTGTAATCTCTACTGTGGATATATTAGATTTGTTTGTATTTTTTAAACCTCATTACAAGTTTTGAAAACAGGAAATTGCTTCTACTCTGAAAGATCAATGTGCTCTTGACTCTAGCATTTTCCACAATGGCTTATCTGGGCAGATGTGCTAATGGAGTACGGTGGATATGAGAATGAGTTTGGGTTCTCTAACAGCATTTGAAAAAAAGAAAGTCACTCAGCAGAAAAACCACAATAGTTATGAATCCTTAACCTTAATGATGCTTATCCAATTAGATCACTCAGCTGCCCAAAGGTGCAAAACCCTCAAGTTCATACTGACTTTTCTTGTAAAATCATCTTTTTGAGAGGGAGGGGAAAAGGGAGAAGGCTTATAAGATCAAGGTTAATAGATTTAGTAACTTAGAGAAAAATTTACTGTATCATTCCCTATAATTAGAAATGAAAAAAAAATTACAAAACTCTGAGATTTGGCCTAAAACATAAGCCAACCTATTTAAAACTAGAAATAATTCCAGAATTGTAAGCCTGGGATTTTTCATTTTATTTCAGCTTGTTCATAAATAGCATGAGATGAATTAGGTAATATTTGCTTCTCATTAAACAGTTAGTTAACCTACTCACAAAACAAACCCTGTGATGTGGCTGAATTTTGTATAGATTTGCATCTTCTGCCTAAACCATTCCTTGTCACCTTTGTCCCAATCCTTTTGCACAGATTGCTATCCATACTCATTCTTCTCCCTCTTTGAAATATATTATCCATTTCCAGGATTCAGTGTCAAGTCACAAAGCTCTATCTCTACCATTTCCAGGATTCAGTGTCAAGTCACAAAGCTCTATCTCTAACTGTCTACTAAAATTCTAACTAAAGTTCAAGAGGCATCTCAAATTTTGTGTGTTTAAAACCCAACAAAGCATTTACCTATTTCCTAATAAGGACTCTCTTGGGTTTGTTTTTGTTAATATATTTTTATTGATTTTAGAGAGGAATGGAGAGGGAGAGAGAGAAACATCAATGATGAGAAAGAATCATTGATCATCTGCCTCCTGAATGCCCAACGCTGGGGATTGAGCCCTCAACTGGCCATGGGCCCAGGGATTTGAACTCCCAGATCAACCACTGGGCAGTTGAGTGATGCTCAACCACTGAACCACACCGTCTGGGCAATATTCTCTTGTTTTTCAGCTTGATTTCTAGTGCAACTTATTATCCAGCTTAAACTTATCGGAACTCTCCTCTCATTCACTAAAAAATGATCCCCAAATTAATTTTTTTTCAGAAATCATTCCCCAAATTAGAGCAACCCCTTCCTATTTAGACTTTCACTGACTTACAGTAAAGTCACAGGAACTTCTAAGGGCTCAATGGCTTCTCTCTGATTTCAGTGCTCTACTTTCCTGCCAAAGTGGTCTTGACAAATCCTATGTATTATCCCATCGTTCACTCCCTGAAATCCTTCAGTGATTCCTGTTGCCATCAGGATAAAGCTGTGGTCGGCAAACTGTGGCTTCTGAGCCACATGCGGCTCTTTGGCCCCTTGAGTGTGGCTCTTCCTAAGCCTTAGAAGTACCCTAATTAAGTTAATAACAATGTACCTATCTATATAGTTTAAGTTTAAAAAATTTGGCTCTCAAAAGAAATTTCAATCGTTGTACTGTTGATATTTGGCTCTGTTGACTAATGAGTTTGCTGACCACTGGGATAAAGTATCAAGCCTTTAGCATGCCTTCAAGGTTCTTCATAAATGGGCTGCAATGTTAATCTCTCAGTTTTCTTCATACTTCTCATTTCACAAGAAAAGTTGTGTTGTTTTTTTAAATTAAATTCTGGATACATCAAGATACTTATTATTGCCTCAGCATACTGAATCTAAATTTAAATTTTTCTTCTATTATACAAGACTGGAGGCCCAGTGCACAAATTCGTGCACCAGTGGGGTCCCTCAGCCTGGCCTGAGGGATCGGCCGAAACTGGCTCTCCAACATCCCCCAAGGGGAACCAGATTGGAAGAGGGTGCAGGCCAGGCAAAGGGATCCCACCAGTGCATGATTGGGGCCAGGGAGGGATGCAGGAGGTTGGTCAGCCAGAAAGGGACCATGGGAGGGCTCCACGGTGTGTCCAGCCCGTCTCATTTAGTCCCAATCAGCCAGACCCCAGCAGCAAACTAACCTACTGGTTGAAGCATCTGCCCCAGGGTCTGCCCTCCAATGGTCAGAGCATGTCATAGTGACTGGTTGACTGATCAACTCTCTGTCCCCTGGTGGTCAGTGCACATCATAGCGAGTGGTTGAGCAGCTTTAGCATATCATTAGCATATTACACTTTGACTGGTTGAATGACTGACTGGTCAGCTGGACACTTAGCATATTAGGCTTTTATTACATAGGATGAATTAAAACAGCATTAACAAAACAATAAAGTAAGAAAATGACTTAATATACCAAATCCCATTTTTATAATACATTCTTAGTGTTATCTATGAACAGAAATATTTTTCTAAAGATAATTATAGAGTAGATACAATTTTATAATTTTTTCAGCTAACTTTACATATTCATATATTTTACTCTAGGATTCCCTTTCTTCAGCTAATATCCTGTTGAATTTTCATTCACATCTTAAAGGACCAAATTCTCTTGTCTGTCATATCTAATGTGAAGCTTTCCTTGACTTGGTAGGGAATTACAGTTAGAAATGTGAATATTCCTTTCTTAGTAATAGATGGAAAAGTATACACAAAATCAGTAAATACATGAAAAACTTAAGCAACACTAATAACCATACTGATCCAATGATATCTATAAAACACTCCACTCAACAAGTGCAAAATACATTCTTTTCAAGTAAACGAATATTCACCAAGATAGACCATATTCTGAGCCATAAAGCAAGTCTTAATACAGTTAAGAAGATTGAAAGCCTATAAAATATACTCTATTACTATAGTGGAGTTAAATTAGAATTCAGTAACAAAAAGATTTTTGGAAAACCTCCAAAATATTTGGAAATTAAACAACACTTTATAAATAACTCATGGGTCAAAGAAGAAATGAAAGGAAAATAAGAAAATATTCTGAACTAAACAAAAATTAAAACATAAAGTCTGGCCAGTGTGGCCAGTGTGGATTAGTTTGTTGAGCAATGTCCCATGCACCAGGAGGTCATGGGTTCAATTCCTGGTCAAGGACAGGCTCAATCCCCAGTGGGGAGTGCCCAGGAGGCAGCTGATCAATGTTTCTCTCTCATCAATGTTCCTATCTCTCTCTCCCTTTCCCTTCCTGTCTCTGAAATCAATAAAAACACATTTAACCAAAAAACAGTATAATATATAAAAATATCAGAATTTGTAGAACAGATGAAAGGACTAAGCCAATTATTTAAAATACCAACTTTAAAAGTTTAAGACAAATGGTTAAATTAAACCTAGGCAAAAGAACAAATTAAACCCAGTAAGCAAAAGAAAGACCTAAGTGTAACAGCATAAATTAGGAGGGAGAAAATAAGGACAACAGAGAAAATCAAAGAAACCAAAAGCAGGTTTATTGAAAGAATAACAAAACACACAAACCAAATGTCTGACTGAGATGGAAAAAGTGAGAAGGAACCAATATTAGGAATCAAAGAGGGATAGAGGGACTAATCCCACAGATGGTAAAACAATAATTAGGGAGTATATGAATGACTTTACACCTATGTACAAGACAACTTTTTATAAAATTCTTTGCAGGCACAAAATACAGAAGCTTATTGAAGAAACAGAATTTATAGTTAAAGCTTTCCCACGTGACTGGAAATACCAATTTTTCACAAATTCTTCCAGAATCTAGAAGAGAAGATTACTTCTTTCTAGTCTACCTATGATAAATAGAAAATAAAAAATGGAACCAAGAAAATTCTGAGAACAGTTGTTTGATTCATATTTAAAGCCTGGAAGCCAGCATTACTCTGATAACAAAAACCAAAGACATTACAAGAAAAGGAAATTACAAATAGACCTCATGAGTATAGACAGGAAAATCTGTAAGTATATTATAACAAATTGTATCCAGCAACATATGAAAAGAATAAGATATCATAAGCAAGTAAGACATATTCCAGGAATGAATGCAATTCACCATTACCAAAAGAGCAAAGAAGAAAATTCTTATGACAATCTCAGCAGATTCAGGAAAAATATTTGTCAAAATTCAACACCCATTCATGATGAAAACACTCAGTATACTAGAAATAGAAGATAATTTCCTCAATATAATAAAGGATATCTAACAACTAACAGCTAGCCTCACACTAGGACCAGGAACAAGGCAAGAATGAGCATGGTCAACACTTCTATTCAACATGGAAATGAAAATATATGTGCAAACAATGGAATGATACTCCGGAGAAAAAGAGGAGCAAACAACTGATACACCCAACAATGATAAACATCAAATGCATTATGTTAATTAAAAGAAGTCAGGAACAAAAGACTACATATGTACTATTCTATTTATATAAGACATTCTAAGAAATGCCCAAGGATAGAAAGCAGATAAGTGATTGTCAGGAATAGATAATGAGAGCTGTAATAATACAAAAGAGCAAAAGAGAACTTTTGGGGACAATGAAAATATTCGGTATCATGATTGTGGTGGGAATTAACCATTAAAAAATATCCAATCGGTACAATTAAAACTGCTGAATTATTTATATGTACACTGTATGTAAAAATACAATTTCAAAGGTTAAACATTTTCTGAGGAAAATTAATTTGATTTATTTATTAAATGGCAATGTGCTAAGAGTAATATTAAGAGTACTGGGTTGAGTGGACCTTTATTTTTATTCAATTTCTTCATTAGGTGAAAACAACTTTTTGTAAATGTCCTACAGAGATACAGTAGCTTTCTCTTCACCCTTTGCAAGTAAAAAGAGTGGATCATCCCATTCTACTACTGCCATAAAATATTTTCTTTAAAAAGAGTATGGGGTAGAAGGTATTAACTACTGATTTTGCCTCACTCATTTTAGACAGTTTGGGTCTAAAAATGTTTATATCCATAATGTAGATGAAAAAAAATACCTGCACTTGCTCTTTTAAAATTAAGAACATTTTTACTTTTAACATAAATATTCTTTTAGTGAATATTATTCATTAAAATGCTGCTATTCTCCAATATACCAGGCAGCCCTGCTAAAAGAATTCCCAAACTGTTATATCATTCTATTATCATCTGTCACATGAACTCCAGCTATTTAGTTAAATATGTAAGTTATTTTCCTATATTGGGCATATATGTAGTACAAAATAATAATCTCTGAAACACACTGTTTCATATCGCTTTTGATTAGGTACTAGGTATCCCCAGATTGCAGTGAAATATTTAATTGGTTGTTGCCAGTGCAATAGATCCTAAGTTATCTTGCACCTGATCTTAAATATAAAATAAAAATAAAACATTTATTTCAAGTCACACTGACAATAAGTATGGCAAATTGAAATTGAGGCTTTAAGGCCTCTTCCAGTTTATATTCTGAATCAAACTAAAGAAAGAAAATAATTAGAATTATTTTCTCTGCTGTTGAATTACATTTAATATTGGAGGCCATGATTGTATTTTTTAATTTATTTGGGGGGAGAAGAGAAAAAGAACAGTATTTAGCATAAACAAAGGACAAATCATTATCAATGTTGCTTTAAAATATCAAACCAAAGCCATATGGGACCACTGCTTTTTAGGCACTAATTAACATTTCACCTAAAGGTGAATCATTTCTTTATTGAAAAGCATCTAGACATCTTTCTTATGTGGCTAAAATGAAAAAAAAAAAAAAAAAAAAACAAAGACATGTAACTTTTCCAGATACATGGCACAACTGTAAGATCATCTATCCTATCTATTAAAAGAGAAACATGGTAATTGGCGTATGACCTCTACCCTTCCCATTGGCTAATCCGCGAGATATGCAAATTAACTGCCAGCCAAGATGGCGGCCGGCAGCCAGGCAGCTTGAAACTAACATGAGGCTTGCTTGCTTCAGTGATGGAGGAAACCAACGTTCCCCGCCTGCCGCTGCCGGCCTCTGAGCCTGCAGTTTAAGAAACATTGTAACAAATATAGAAGCTAAAGAAAACCCCAGAAATCTGCTTTCAGCGAGCCCGGGATCTCAGAGCTGAAGTTATACATTGTTTCAATTATAGAACCGAAACAAACCAGATACCTTCTTTCAGCAGCAGAGGCCTCAGAGCTGGAGCCAGAGCTAAAGCTGGCCCAGAATAAAAAAAAAAAAGAAAAAAAGGAGCTGTTGGGAGCTTCAGTCGGCCTGAAAACAGCCCTCAGCCCCTCACCCAGACTGGCCAGGCACCCTAGTGGGGACCCCCACCCTGAAGGGGGTGTAACCAGCTGCAAACAGCCATCATCCCATCATCCAGGCTGGCCAGGCACCCCAGTGGGGACCTACACCCTGAAGGGTGTGTGACCAGCTGCAAACAGCCATTATCTCCTCATCCCGGCTGGCCAGGCACCCAAGTGGGACCCCCACCCTGAAGGGGGAGTGACCAGCTGCAAACAGCCCTAAGCCCCTCATCCAGGCTGGCCAGGCACCCAAGCAGGACCCCCACCCTGATCTGGGACACCCTTCAGGGCAAACCAGCCGGCCCCCACCCGTGCGCCAGGCCTCTATCCTATATAGTAAAAGGGTAATATGCAAACTGACCCTAACAGCAGAAGGACTGGGAATGACTGGTCACTATGACACAAACTGACCACCAGGGGGCAGATGCTCAATGCAGAAGCTGCCCTCTGGTGGTCAGGGCACTCTCACATGGGAGGAGCTCTGCTCAGCCACAAGTCAGGCTGATGGCTGCCAGTGCAGCGGTGGTGGTGGGAGCCTCTCCTGCCTCAGCAGCGCTAAGGATGTCCGACTGCAGTTTAGGCCTGCTCCCTGCTGGCAAGTGGACATCCCCCGAGGGCTGCCGGGCTGCCAGAGGGATGTCTGATTGCCATCTTAGGCCAAATCCCCTGGGGAGCGGGCCTAAGTCCTAATCTGCAAATGGACCAAACAGTGGAACCGAACAACCCATCACTATGACGTGCACTGACCATAAGGGGGCATGCAGGATACATGGCAGGGGTCAGCAGCAGGCAGAAGACCATAGAACATGGCAGGCATCAGCGGTGGTGGGATGGTAGAGCAGATGAGCAGGAGTGACAGACCAAGGCAGGGTGCTGGTCGCTGTTATCAGGGTGAGCCTCTGGTGGTTACTGAAAATTCTTTGCTCCTACATGCCATAGTCCCACCAGGTGCTTACACCTGCTGCTGGCACCAGCCCCACTCACTCCCACTGCTGACACTGGCTTCATTCACACCTGCAGCTGGCGCCAGAGCCGCTGCTCACACTCCCTGCTGGTTCCCGGTATCGGTCCAGATCACTCAGCGCTATCAGTGGGTGCGAGTGGCAGCTGCTGGACCTGATCACCCCTGAGGACTTCTCTACCTCCCCCTGCTCCTACTGGGCGATTGGGACAGTGCCATCAGTGGGTGTGAGCAGGGCCGGTGCCGTCAGAGCGTGGGAGCAGTGGTGGCAGGGGTGGGGCTGCCAGCAGAGAGGGGACCAGGGCCACAGCAGGAGGGGTCAGGCAGAGGCACAAAGGATGGGCCAAGACCTGCCCCTGTGCCCACCACAGCCTCGCAGCCCATAGTTCCTTTCAAGGTGCACAAATTCATGCACTGGACCTCTAGTATAGTTATAAAATGGAAATAATGAAACAGAATAAGGCATATGTTTCAGTGAAGGTCAAGTGAATGACACAGATACATAGCTATGGAATTAACTTGAACGGTAAATCCTTGTAAACAAGCCAAAGTCTTGGCCCATGGGACTTTAGAGAGATTGCTATGTAATACACCACCATGTCTGTTTTATAGACATACTTGAATAGGAAACTTTTCTTGTTTCCTTTAGTCCCAGTGAAATTTAAATCTGAAAAAATCCATGACTTAAATGTTCCATTTCATTACTGTGTGTTGATTGTTCATGTGCATCCTTCTAAGAAACTCGAGAAACATGGCTGTTACAAATCCTCTTATTTCAGACTGATACTCTCGTTTAAAAAGAGAGAGAAGGAAAAACACAATTAACATGACTGTTAAAATCACCTTAAATTTTAATTCCTATAATCTGGAAGGTAAATGGATGGTAGTCAAGCAAGAAAAGAGAATCATATCTCTGCCTGCCATCTCTGGTCTTGCCCACCAGGCTTTATGTAAAGCATGTGTGGCCACTTTACTGGTGAGTGGCAAGGAACAAAGTGGAGGGAGAAAAAGATTAGGAGTTAATGTGAAGGTAAAACCAGCTTGAAATGAGTCCACTTATGCAAAGATAGAAAGCAAGTAACAGAAGCAGTTGCCTAGATTTGGGTACTTTGCTGTTTACTTACATATCGTCCTTATCTTAGGAAACATAAGATTTTCAAGTCTTCCTTCTGATGCCAGGCAAGATTCTTTAAGTCATCAATTATGACATTTCATGCACCTTCTAAGCCTGCTTTCCTCGGAAATGGAAAGCTGGAATACTGATGACCTAATCAATGTATAGTGATTTTGCTTTCTACTTTCTCTAATTAGAAACTTTGTTAGCTCCTGTTAAATAACTTAACTTGCATAATTTTGGTTTGGAAAATTAGGCTTATATAACTCTCCATGGTTTTCCAAACTTCAATATATCATTTTATTAAATATATGTAGCAATATAAAGTGTTATTGCATTAAATATTGATTTAAAATTTTTTTTTCTCTTTCCTTTACCTTAAGAAGCTTTATACATTTCCCCAAAAAATGTGAAATAAGAAATGGTGTGGTTAGGAGCTGGGAGGAGGGGGTGGAAATTGGAGACAACTGTAATACTATCAACAATAAAAATATCCTAATATATAAAAACCCAGGGTCCATAACCACTGACTGAAGGCTCGACTGAACACCAGAAATCAGTCCTGCAGTCAGTGCTGGATTGCCATGGCAGGACCAGAGACAGGCCTGGAGATGCTGACTGGCATAGAAACCAACCAATCAGAACCAAATCTGGGTGAACTGTGAGGAGCCAATGGCTGCCTAGGAGGTGGAACTTTTGACACTGACTGGCATTGAAACCAATTAATCAGAACCAAATTGGCCTGCAGAGGAGGACAGTTGGGGGCGAGATCAGGCCTGCAGGGGAGGGAAGTTAGGGGTGATCAGGCAGACAGAGGCAGTTACAGGCGATCAGGCCAGCAGGGGAGAGCAGTGGGGGTGAGATCAGGCCAGTAGGTGAGGGCAGTTGGGGGCGAGATCAGGCCGGCAGGGGAGGGCAGTTAGGGACAATCAGGCAGGCAGGCAGAGGCAGTTAGGGGTGATCAGGACAGCAGGGGAGAGCAGTTGTGGGTGAGATCAGGCCAGCAGGGGAGGGCAGTTGGGGGCAACCAGGCTTGCAGGGGAGGGAAGTAGGGGGGCGAGATCAAGCCAGCAGGGGAGGGCAGTTGAGGGCGAGCAGGCAGGCAGAGAGGTTAGGGGTGATCAGGCAGGTAGGCAGGTGAGTGGTTAGGAGCCAGCAGTCCCAGATTGCAAGAGGGATGTCCGACTGCCGGATTAAGCTCGATCCCTGTGGGATTGGACATCCTCCAAGGGGTCCCTGATTAGAGAGGGTGCAGGCTTGGCTGAGGGAACCCCCCCATCCATGCACAAATTTTGTGCACTGTGCCACTAGTGTGTGTATATATGAAAAATGGTATAATTTTAAATATATGAAAAAATGGTATACTTTTAAAACTATTAGATAAAAGTTTGTCTCATCTTTTTCCTTGTTCTTTCCACCATCCTAGTTCAATTGCATCAGTTCAACCCTAGAATATATGCATTATTCTCCTTTCTAGTTATTCCACACTGTCTTTGATACCAACCCTAGATTAACCTTCAAAAAAGTCTTTAATGTCTTTATGAATAACACATTACTTAGAACAGAAGACTGAGTTTTCCAGTAATTCAAGAGCTGATAAAATCCAGCTTCAAGTTTTCCTTTCCAAATTTTCCCCTATTCTTCTCTGTCTCTAGAAAATGTCAATTACAATCCCCAATGGCACCTTTTCTTCTATTATGACCCGTGCCTGAGAAATATGCAACTTGAAGGCCCAGCAGCAGAACATTCTTATATAATTTATATAGCAACTCTCAACTCTAAATTTCTATAACAACACTATCACCTACTTAACATTTACTACACAATACAGTGTATCTAAAGTCAGACATATGAATATCTAAATATTTTTCTATAGATACACATCAATGACAAATTCTTACATATATACACATACATGCACATGAACACACAATGAAAACCTATGGGATTGTTGACCCAACATCCTTTTGCTAGCAACCATGCTCCCATCAGCATTAGCACCACAGGAATGAGAATTTTATACAGAGTGACCCCTTCCACTGGCCAGAGTTGATTGGTAGAGAGGTCATATCAATTTAAGAGGAGGTCAGTACTCAGCCCCTTTCCTGGGAATTTTAAAACTTAGAAGAGCATTGAGTCAATTCCTTTCCAACAGTTGAATCTCTAAACTATAAACTCGGGACATCCCAGGCATTTTCCCATGACTATCGTGTGTACTGCAGATGACTCAATATGCTTTATCCATTTCAACCTCCTGGAATTTCTTCTTATTCTGCTGAGGTGGAAAGTCTAAAACTACCTGTTGAAGTCTTCCTTTTAGCTAGGGTTCTGGGCAGGCTGTGGACTCTGCTAATCAAGTGTATTTGAATGAGACATAAATTCAACTTTGAATTGCTGGGGAGAGAGTCCTGGAATGAGGAGTAGGTTTTCCTAGGGCTGAGTGGGGCAGAGGCAGAAGGCTCTGCAAACAGCAGCTCAAGTGAAGAGTTCTGCCACAGCATTTGAAAGTTGTTTCTTAGAAAATTAGCCTAGGTTTTATGTTTTCCAGCCTCCTCAGTAATCCATAAACTAAGTTTCTTTCTGTCAAAACTATCTAGAGTGGTTTCTTTTCCAACTGTGATCTCTGGACAAAGCTGGTCTGTAGTGACAGAGAGCAGAGATAAAAGGCTGGGATGATACTAGTGGCACCTGCTGGTTTCCTGGTTCCAGGTGTACCTGGCGCAATAAGCAGATGTGTATCTCCTCTGCAGTTGGTTGGTCAACTTTTTCCTGAAGTGTATCAGCCAATAAATTGCACTTGCTGCTTTTCTATTAGTTTCTTTGATTCCTATAATTTTGATCATAACTAATAGAATATATTTCATTAACTCCATCTAACTCCTTCGCAGAAAAGAACATATGTGTACCTTAAAGCCTAGTGTGCATATGCAGTATATTTTATGAGTAAAAGTTATTGACTTAAGAAGTTTTTATTGTTGATATATATATTATGCTATTATTACACATGCTTACCTTTCTGAACATTTAATATAAGAAGTGTTTTTAACAGTTGTGAACTTTTGAAGAAAATCCTGGTCATTTTAAGAACTTTGATTCCATTTAGTCATAGGTAAGGATAATCCTAATAATTACATTGGTTTTTCCACCAGTGGATATGTCCACAATGAAAGTTTAAGCATATTTTGCATAGGCCAGCAAATATTCCATTTCTTTGATGAAGAAAATTAGCCACCAAAAATTGACAATAGCAGTCAAACAGATCCACAGAGAACTTTAATACCTTAGAGACTTATTAAATATTTGAGCGTAATTTAACTACTGATTCATCCACTAACCTTTTTAACAAATTCCTCCTCCTACTTCCTTGGGAAATGTGCAAAAATGTTTCTATGCTCTAGCCATTTGGCTCAGTGGATAGAGTGTTGGCCTGAGAACTGAAGGGTGCCGGGTTCGATTCCAGTCAAGAACACATACCCGGGTTGTGGGCTCGATCCCCAGGAAGTGGCTTGCAGGAGGCAGCTACTTAATGATTCTCTCTCATCACTGCTGTTTCTATCACTCTCTCCCTCCTCCTTCTTCTCTGAAATCAGTGGGGGGGAAAACACACACACACACACACACAAAAAAATGTTACCAAGGGCACACACCTGATATAGAGAAGGTACCCGAAGTAGGAAAATGGCATAAAACACCTTCAGGGACCATCACGCTCATTTAAATGAGCGTGAACTTGCATGAGACAAAATAATAAAAATGAAAAATGAATCAAAATATAAATAATCTGAAAATGATCAAATGTCTTGACTCACCACCAAGCAATGAATTACTTCTACTGGAATGACAAGGAGGAGATTCAGAGGCACTACTTAAATCAAACTCCATTTTTAGTGCTTATTTTTACTTTGGTCACAGGATTTAACCTTTAAATGCACATAAATGGAAAGCATTTTTCCAGCTTAAATTCAGACATGGCAAAGCAAAGTGAATAAAAGATTGTTTATCTTCTCCAGCACGTGATGGTAGCATTTATAATTTCATATAACAACAGCTATCCCTCGATTGGTAAATCTCTGCCTAGAATAAATCAAATTTGTCATGTCCATTTTGTATTCTGTTTATCTTGTGTTGTTACTAATACGTCAGGTTTGAAATCTCAGTGACCCTGTATCTGAGCCATGAATTCCTGTGAAAGACAGAGGTATTACTCATCTCTTCACATTGTATTTCCTTCTATTTTGCTTTTCATCTTCTTTTTAAAAAAATATATTATGGAGACATGGAGTGAAGCCATCAAAAAGGTTTAGAGTTCTCTCTTTCAAAAAAAGAAAACTCCCAGGAGACAATTTGTAAAATAAGAAACAAACAAACAAAAAAACAAATGAAATCCTGTTTTCTAGCAAGGTTCTTAGAGAAGGAAACGGATAACTGGATTTTAACAGGAAAAGATGTGATTCAGTCACCCGCCAGCACACTATATGGAACCTCCTAAAGGTCACCTTTAGCATGGGGACCTGGGAGGCAAGAAGGAACGGGAGATGAGAAGGAACCAGAAAATAAAAAAAAGGGAAACAGTGTTTTCTCCTTCATTCTTCTGTCAGCCCCACATATTTATTCTACCTAAGTAGCCTCTGGGAAAATGTTTAGTGTTAACTACCCAAATACTGCCTCCTCTAAACACCCTTTGAGGCTACTCTGACTTGAATGTGCTAATGTCTGAGAGCACATTTTTTATGTCAAACTTCACTATTAAAGTGAAAATATTTAATAAGAGTAAAAGTGGACAAAATAGCTTATTTAACTATTAAAACTTTCTATAAAATGAGAAATATGTATTTATATAATTTCAGTAAGTATTTACTGAAAAGCTGTTAGGTTAAAGCTATCATCCTGATCCAAAAATGAGCCATGGAATTCTATTACTTAGATGCACAATGGCCTCCTTAAATATTTCTTCTTTGTAGACAAATGAAGGTAACATCACAAATTAAAAATAAATTCCAAATTTTAAAAAGTTTTACATTTAAGAAGTGAAATAAACATTTAAAATGCCTTTTTAATAGACCAGAAGCCGTATACCTAGAAGTATCATATACCTATATGTTTTTCATATCTTTGTTATAGTGATATTTTTAAAATAAACATTCACAAGTGTTGTTAATGATTATTTGAAATCTCCATGTAGACACAGTCAAAACTAGACTATGTCTTGTGAGTCATTCTATCTAATAATAGACAAACATGGTAATTAACCGTACCTCTGACACGCTTCCCATTGGCTAATCAGGGTGATATGCAAATTAACTGCCAACCAAGATGGTGGCCAGCAGCCAGGCAGCTGAAGCAGCTGAAGCAAACAGGAGGCTTGCTTGCTCTAGTGATGGAGGAAGCCAAGGTTCCCCGCCTGCCTTGCCGGCCTCTGAGCTGCCCTCTAAGAAACAATGTTGCAATTATAGAAGCTAAACAAACCCCAGAAACCTGTTTTCATCAGGCCGGGCCTCAGAGCTGGAGCTGCAACAGTGTTTCAATTATAGAAGCCAAACAAACCCAGATACCTGCTTTCAGCAGCCGTGGTCTCAGAGCTGGAGCCGAGCCTCAAAGCTAAAGCTGGCTCTCAGTTCCAGTGACAGCCATAGAAGGTAAATAGATCCCAGAATAAAAAAAAGAAAAAAAGGAGAAGTTGGGAGCTTCAGTCACCCGCCAGCCTGAAAACGGCCCTCAGCCCCTCACCCAGACTGGCCAAGCACCCCAGTGGGAACCCCCACCCTGATCCGGGACACCCTTCAGGGAAAACCAGCCGGCCCCCACCTGTGCACCAGGCCTCTATCCTAAAAGTAAACGGGTAATAGGCAAACTGACCCTAACAGCAGAAGGACTTGGAATCACTGGTCACTATGACACACACTGACCACCAGGGGGCAGACGCTCAATGCAGGAACTGCCCTCTGGTGGTCAGTGCGCTCTCACATGGGAGGAGCTCTGCTCAGCCACAAGCCAGGCTGATGGCTGCCAATACAGTGGTGGTGGTGGGAGCCTCTCCTGCCTCCTCAGCAGTGCTAAGGATGTCCGACTGAAGTTTAGGCCTGCTTCCCACTGGCAAGTGGGCATCCCCGAAGGCTGCTGGGCTACCATAGGGATGTCTGACTGCTAGCTTAGGCCCAATCCCCCCAGGGAGTGGGCCTAAGCCAGCAGGTGGTCATCCCCTGAGCGGTCCCTGACTGCAGGAGGGCACAGGCCGGGCTGAGGGACCCCCCTCCCCCCCGAGTGCATAAATTTTTGTGCACCGGGCCTCTAGTATAATATAAAAAAAAGTATTTGTTGAGCTTTATTCATTTACAGGTAAGCATACTGTCCCTTTCCCAGAGGAACTAGAATCAGATGTAGTAAAAAAAAAAAAAAAAAAAAAAAAAAAAAAAAAGAACATGTAAGAAATATCATTCTGCACAGTCAGTGGAGCTGATGTTCAAGAGAGGCTCTCATTTCCCCAGCTGCGTATATGGTCCATCTACCTGTTAACTCACAGGATCTGACATCCACAAGTAAACCCGAGGTATCAGGGGGCAGAACTGCAATTCTCTCAAATACAGCAACTTTGCTGCCATGCGGTCCAGCCTCTGCACCTCTTCCCTCATTTAGGAGACTGTTCTCACAGAGTAGTTGGGAGTGGCTTCCCCAGAGTCTCCCAGCTTGGTTTCAGTTCTGTGGCCTCCTGACAAAGAGAAGAAACTGTAGCCCAGCAATTGCTTTATGAGAAACAGTAACACCACTCCTCTGCCTCTTTAATTCACAATACCCAGTTTGTAAAGGACAATACTTTAAAATAATGATGGCACAAAAATGTACAGCAAAAGTGTGACAGTATTACAGACTTCATTCCATGTTACAAGTTTACTATATGTGCTCTCATTTGGATCTTAAACAAAATCCCTGTGCCATATGCTGTATCAGTTAAGAAACTGTAGTTTGCAAGTAACAGAAAATCCAACTCAAATGAAAGAGGAAGAGGAGGTGGAGGAGGAGGAGGAGGAGGAGGAGGAGGAGGAGGAGGAGGAGGAGGAGGAGGAGGAGGGAGTAAGGGAGGGCAGGAGGGAGGGAGGGAGGGAAATTGGTTCATCTAAGTGAAAAGCTTTAGGCATAGCTTTATCCAAAGGTTCAGATACTGGTCAACACTCACTTCTACCTTCCCTTATTTTCATTCCCATACTCATCTTCCCAAATCAAAGTTCTTTTTGACTGGATCATTTTACCCATCTTATTAGTGTAGCACTGTGCCTCAGTCAGGCCTTTATGCACCACGGCCAGGGGCATTTTGGTATACTGATTGATTTATATTTGGTAACATATGAAAGAAAAGGAAAGGCATCCCCAAAATCCTGGAAATAAGCTTGCTCTTTGATAATAAAAGCATAATATTTATGGCGTGTTTAATTGATGTCAGAAACTGAGCTATGTACTCTATTTGCATAATAGCTTTCAATCCTATCTAATAAAGAGGGAATATGTTAATTGACTGCCCCACCCTTAAAGATGGCAGCACCCACAGCCAATAAGGAGGGAATATGCTAATTGACTGCCCCGCCCTCAAAGATGACAGCACCCACAGCCACAAGATGGCGGTGCCCATCATGCACCAGGCCTCTAATAAATATATAAAACTAGAGGCCTGGTGCATGAAATTTGTGCACTGGGTGGGGGGGCAGTCCCTCTGCCCGTATTGCAAGAGGGTGCAGGCCAGACCAAGGGACCCCACTGGTGCATGATCAGTTCTTGGGTGGGGGAACATGGGAGGTTGGCCAGCTGGGGAGGGACTCCAGGAGGACTCCAGGGTGTGTCTGGCCCATCTCCCATAGTCCCAATCAGCCAGACCCCAGGAACAAGCTAACCTACCAGTCTGCCCCCTGGTGGTCAGTGCACATCATAGCAAGCAGTTGAGTGGCCTTAGCATATCATTAGTATATTATGCTTTGATTGGTTGAATAATGGCCAAAGACCGGGCACTTAGCATATTAAGCTTTTATTATATAGGATAAAAATTAAAAGACAAAACAAAAAAAGATATTGCTCAAAAGGAGGTTTGGAGAGCTATAGAAATGTGAGGAAATGATGGCTGCAGAGCAAGCACAGACATGCCATACTGCAATGGGGAGCCTCCCTTAGAGAATGGGCCTGGAGTACATAGTCCATTAGAAAGGCCATTTAGTGCATTCTTTCAGCTTGTTGAACTCTCTTTGGTCTGATTAAGATCATATCTTCCAAAGAAACTTCTGATAATGAATAGTTTTCTGAAGGTCTGCCTTTAAGAGGGAAATGACCTGCTATGTGGACTTTAAATATTCCAAACTCCAACTGGTTATTTCCTTTATGAAATGACAAAGGGGCTGTCTGTATTTGTACATCACTCTCAGGGAGCCATTGTCCAACTCTTCATTTTTCTGAGCCTATAAGGTAAGCTCCTACACTGTAAGCCAGTGTCTAGATTCACTTTATTTTGCATGCTGTTCCAGTACCATCTGTTGAACAATCTATCCATTCTTCATAGAATTGCCTTTGCTCCTTGGTCAAAGATCAGTTGACTATACATGGTTGTATTTGTACAAAAAATGGGCTAGGTTTTTGTCATGCCACTGGGTGAATAATTATCTGTCAAAATGTATGGTGTACTCAGAATATCTATGTGAAATTAATGTAAACTACCTGCAATTATTTAAATTGTAAGATGAGCTACACTAGGACAATGACTCTGACATCCCATATTAGTCAACTATTTTTTAAGAGGCTTATTTTTTTAAAAAATGTTTTTATTGATTTGAGAGAGAGAGAGAGAGAGAGAGAGAGAGAGAGAGAGAGAGAGAGAGAGAGAGAGAGAGAAAGAAACATTGGTGTGACAGAGATATATCAATTGATTGTTTCCCATTGAACTTGCAACCTGGGCATGTGCCCTGACCAGGAATCAAACAGGTGACCTTTCAGTGCATGGGATGATGCTCAACAGAGCCATACCAACCAAGGCATACTGGTCAATTCTTATTAAAATAACCAATATCTGTCCTGTCTGTGTGGGGATGGCATTCCCTATCCTCTTATTGTTTTTTCACTGTTCCAAATTTGTGTGCAAGATATTCAATAGTTGAACACAAATTGACCATGGATATAAACTACAGAAAGGTAATTCTGACTATGCACAATTACTAATGAACATTTTTAGAAGCCTTGCTGTTGAGGAAGTCGAGGGTATATCCTTAAAGATTCAGGAAGTCATACGACTGTTCAGGTAGGATTTGAAAGAAGAGAGCTCCAGCAAGAAATCAGTACAGGTTACTAGGGCTTTGTGCTCCTTTTCCTTCTCCCTTTCTCTTCCTATGTCATTTGATTCCATTTGAATAACTAGCTCATGATGAAGTGAACCCTGAGTCCTTAAGACATTAGCATTACAACCTTGATCAAACTGTGTAAATCAGAACCCAGTAATTAAAATGCATACAGACAGAGAGATGTTATAAATTGCAGCTTCACGAACTTCATATTATTTTAGAACTAATGAGTTTGCACCTGGAAGGACAGGTGACAGATGACAAGGAAGAGAAACAAGTTGTGCTATGCTGCTGGAGTTGTGTCTAATAAACTTTTGAAAAACACTCCTGCATCTCTCTAAAGCTTTTACTTTAATAAAACTGAACTCACAGCCTCCTAATAATCCTTTGCTTGTGTTCTTTTCTTAACTTTATTACAGTGATCCTTCCCATAATTATCCATCCTCAAGACTGGCCACGTAATTTGTGAGTCCCTGTGCAAAAGGAAAATGCAGCCCCTTGTTGCAGGAGTCTTAAAAATTTGAGGATGGAAATAGCAGATCATTAACCAAGAGTGGGGCCCTTCAAAGTGTGCGGCCTTATGCAACTGGACAAGTCATATGTCGATGAGGCCAATCCTATCTGCCTTAAACAACTAGGTTATGTAATTCATATTCTTTCCCACCCATGTCAATGTAAATATCTCCTTTCTCAGAAGCCTCATGGCATTTTACTACCTTATATATCCTATTACCATTCATTCATCTGCCTCTGTCTCCCCCAGCACTCCCCAAAATGTTACCCTATCAACAGAAATTAGGAATTTTAGAATGATGTGATTTTTTTAACTTAAAAATTAACTTGTTAATCATTAGATTAAAAGTTTAATTTTTAAAATCTGACCTTACATGGTCAGATTTTATCACCTGGTGAGCATAGTACCATTTTGTATCATATTTACAAAGGGGGCAATGCTTTAATCAAGTAAGAGGTCTGATTTTCAAAGTCTGTGTTTAACCTTTCACTAATAGTCATTTTAGAGAATGAAGCATTTAAAATTTTTTTCAGAGAGATTGATATGGATTTTTCTTTAAAAAAGGATGCATGCTTATGCTCAAAATGAGTCCTTATTTCTTGACACCTTTTATATTTATAAAATCATCATTTTCCATCTGTGTTCTGTAGCTATCATTATCTCCCATTGACAATTTATCCTGCAATGGCATCATATTACCATAATTAAAACATCTGGTATATATACTTTTAATTTATATAAAATAGGTCTCGAAAGCACTAAATGAATAAAAATGAGAGTGGGCACTTGATTAACTTACGTGTGTGGGCAGTATACATAGGACATAGGTACAAAGGCAGTTATTCAACAAATATGACTTGAGTACTTTTTAAGCTACAAAGGCACCTTGGAATTCAGCTACAAAGAAGAGGGAAATTGCCCCTGCCCTCAGGGAGCTTATGTTCTAGTATAAGGAAAAGACAGAGAGCTGTACAAGAGACTGATACAGTCTATAAAGGAGAATTCCGGGCTCAGAGAGAGCAAATGACAAGAGCATGTGCTCCCCCGGGAGTCTAGAAAAGGTTTCACTGTGCAAACAAGTTTGAAAGGTAACAAAGAACCAGCCAAGCAAAATTGGGAGTGGACGACGATGGCTCAGAAGTGAGGCTCCAGAGTGAGATGCAGGAGAACGGAACTTCCAACTCAGTGCTAAGTCATCTCTCCTCATGTTCCTGCACCTATCACCAGCCTTACTCACTTGTTTCTCTGCGATATGAGTTCTTTACTTGGTTCATGGCACAATATTCTCCTTGTTTTTCTCTACCTCACTGATGTTCTGTGGGAGCATCCTCTTGTATCTAACCTTTCATGTCAAGGACTCAGGACTTAATCTTTGGTTTTCTTCTCTTCTCTCCCACACTCCTCACTGTATAACCTCATCAGTGTCGTGGCACTCACTAGCATCTCTACCACAGCGATTCCTAGCTTCACGTCTCTACAACAGAGCTCTTTAACATGTTCAGACAGTCCAACAGTCCAACAGTCGGTTTTAATTCAACAATGTCCAACATGGAAATCTCAATCCTTGACCTGATAACCTGACCCTGCTCTGGTCACCCCCTTCCCTATACCACATCAAGGCAGCTTCATCTTTCCAGTTGCTGAACAAAGACCTTGGAGTTATACTTGATTTATCTTTTTTTAAAAAAAAATGTTTTTATTTATTTTAGACAGAGGAAGGGAGAGGGAGAGAGAGCTAGACACATCACTGATGAGAGAGAATCATTGACTGGCTGCCTTCAATGTGAATTGAACCACATTCAATTTGTTCGGAAGCCCAGTTGGCTCTCGTTTGAAAATACACCCTGAAACCCAATAAAAAAGAAAACAAAGGGAACAGACAGTTCATGGCAACAACATAGTTAATTGCCCTTCAGTGTATGAAAAGATGTTCCATTTTACTCATCCTATCTAATAGAGAAACATGGTAATTAACCATAACTTCGCTACCATGCCCATTGGCAACTCAGCAAGATATGCAAATTAACTGCCAACAAAGATGGCGGCTGGAAGCCACGCTGCTGAAGTGAACAGGAGGCTTGCTTGCTCCAGTGATGGAGGAAGCCAAGGTTCCCCGCCTGGTGCGGCCCAGCTCTGAGCTCCAGATGCAAAAATGTTGCAATTATAGAAGCTAAACAAACCCAGAAACCTGCTTCCAGCCGCCAGGGGGCTCAGAGCTTAGAGCGCCAGTGATGGCAACAGAGTTTCAATTATAAAAGCTAAACAAACCCAGATACCTGCTTTCAGCCAGCCATGGCCTCAGAGCTGGAGCTGGCTCTCAGCTCCAGTGATAGCTATAGAAGGTAAATAAATCCCAGAATAAAAGAAAAAGAAAAAAAAAGAGGCTGGGAGCTTTAGTCGCCCGCCAGCCTGAAAACAGCCCTCAGCGGACCCCCACCCTGAAGGGGGTGTGACCAGCTGCAAAAAGCCATCAGCCCATCATCCAGGCTGGCCAGGCACCCAAGCAGGACCCCCAACCTGATCCGGATCACCCTTCAGGGCAAACCAGCCGACCCCCACCCATGCACCAGGCCTCTATCCTACATAGTAAAAGGGTAATATGCAAACTCACCCAAACAGCAGAAAGACTGGGAATGACTGGTCACTATGACACACACTGACCACCAGGGGGCAGATGCTCAATGCAGGAACTGCCCTCTGGTGGTCAGTGCGCTCTCACAGCGGGGAGCTCTGCTCAGCCACAAGCCAGGCTGATGGCTGCCAGTACATCAGTGGTGGTGGGAGCCTCTCTTGCCTCCTCAGCAGTGCTAAGGATGTCTGACTGCAGCTTAGGTCTGCTCCACGCTGGCAAGTGGACATCCCCCAAGGGCTGCCGGGCTGCCAGAGGGATGTCTGATTGCCAATTTAGGACCAATCCCCCAGGGAGCAGGCCTAAGCCAGCAAGTGGTCACCCCTGAGGGGTCCCAGACTACGAGAGGGCACAGGCCGGGCTGAGAGGCCCTCCTACCCCCAAGTGCACAAATTTTTGTGCACCGGACCTCTAGTCCTATATAATAAAAGGCTAATATGCAAACTGACCCCTTGACTGGGAGTTTGACAAGGCGTGGGGCCGGCCAGCCAATGGCCTGCTGCCCCGCCCCTGACTGGCCCAAGCCAATCATCAGGCCGGCCAGACCTCATCTGTGCACGATTCGTGCACTGGGCCTCTAGCAATAAGATAAATGAAAATGAAAACTAAACTAAGATACTATTTCTCATATAACATGTTGGCAAAAGTTCAAAAGCTTGACTGCACACTCTGCTGTCAAGGCTATGGAGAAAATAGTGCGCTCGCATATTTCATAAGGGGAATGGAAAGTGGTACACCTATGTGAAGACGAACTTTGCAATATTGAACAGAACTACAAATACCTTTCCTTTTGGTCCAATACTTCTACTTCTAGAACTATAAACAGTATATAAATGTAAATATATATATATATATATATATATATATATATATATACACACACACACACAAAAAAACATATATGTCATACCATATGCCAAGGTTATTCAGATGTTAGTTGTAACAGGAAAAGGTGGAAAACAATCCAAATGCTCAATAAAAGATTTGTTGAATAAATTATGATGTAACCACACAATAAAGTACTATATCATTTTTTAAAAGAATAAGGAAGATGACATGTATGGATATTGTGTGTATGTGTATGTATGTGTCTGTGTAATTTAAATAAAATTTAAAAAGTGAAGAATAGTGTGCATATTATGCTATTTTTGTTTAAGGAATGAAAATAATATGTAATAAGTAATGCAAAAAGGATAATAGGACACTGAAAAAAGAGATAGAGGAAGACATAAACAGATGGAAGAACATACCTTGTTTATGGATTGATGGAATCAACATCATTAAAATGTCCATACTACCCAAAGAAATCTATAGATTCAATGCACTCCCCCATAAAAATACCAACAGCATATTTGACAGACCTAGAATGAACTCTCCAAAAATTCATCTGGAATAAAAAAAGACCTCAAATAACTGCAGCAATCCTGAGAAAGAAGAACAAAGTAGGGAATCTTAATACCAGATATCAAGCTGTATTACAAAGCCACTATTCTCAAAACTGCCTTGTACTGGCACAAGAACAGACATATAGACCAACAGAATTGAATGGAGAACCCAGAAATAGACCCAAACCACTATGCTCAATTAATATTTGACAAAGGAGGCACGAACATACAATGGAGTCAAGACAGTCTCTTCAATAAATGGTGTTGGGAAAATTGGACAGATACATGCAAAAAAAATGAAACTAGAACACCAACTTAAACCACACACAAAAATAAACTCAAAATGGATAAAGGACTTAAACATAAGACGAGCAACCATAAAAATATTAGAGGGATCCACAGGCAGCAAAATCTCAGACATATGCCAAAGCAATATCTTCACCAACACAGCTCCTAGGGAAATGGAAACTAAAGAGAAAATAAACAAATGGGATTACATCAAAATAAAAGAAACCATCAACAAAACAACAAGAAAGCCCACTGCACAGGAGAACGTATTTGCCAATGTTATTACTGCTAAAGGTTTAATCTCCAACATTTACAGGAAACTCATACAACTTAACAAAAGGAAGATAAACAACCCAATCAAAAAATGGGCAATGATGCTCTAACTGGTTTGGCTCAGTGGATGGAGCATCTGCCTGCGGACTGAGGAGTCCCGAGTTCGATTCCAGTCAAGGGCATGTACCTTGGTTGCAGGCACGTCCCCAGTGGAGGGTTGCAGGAGGCAGCTGATTGATGTTTCTCTCTCATTGATGTTTCTAACTCTCTATCCTCCTCCCTTCCCCCCTGTAAAAAAAAATAATAATAATACATTTTTTTTTTTAAAAAGGGCAATGGACTTTTTTCAAGATACTTTTTGAAAGAGGACATAAGGAAGGACAAGAGACATATGAAAACATGCTCAAAGTCACTAATCATCTGAGAGATGCAAATCAAAATGACAGTGTGGTACCATCTGACACCTGTCAGAATGGCTATCCTCAACAAACCAACAAATGACAAGTGCTGGCGAGGATTTGTGGAGAAAAAGGAACTCTCATGCACTGCTGGTGGGAATGCAGACTGGTGCAGCCGCTGTGGAGAACAGTATGGAGTTTCCTCAAAAAACTAAAAATGGAACTCCCATTTGACCCAGTGATCCCACTTCTAGGAATATATCCCAAGAAACTAGAAACACCAATCAGAAAGGATATATGCACCCCTATGTTCATAGTAGCACAATTTACTACAGCTAAGATTTGGAAACAGCCTAAGTGCCCATCAGCAGGTGAGTCGATTAAAAAACTTTGGCACATCTACACAATGAAATACTATGCTACAGTAAAAAAGAAGGAATTCTTACCATTTGCAACAGCATGGATGGAACTTGAGAGTATTATGCTAAGCAAAATAAGCCAGTCAGAGAAAGATAAATATCATATGATCTCACTCATTTATGGGATATAATGAACAACATAAACTGATGAACAAAAACAGATCCAGAAACAGAGAAGCATCTATCAGACCGTCAAACCTCAGAGGGAAGCTAGGGGATGGTGGGGGTAAAGGGGAGAGATCAACCAAAGGACTTGTATATATGCGTATAAGCCTAACCAATGGACACAGACATCAGGGTGATGAGGGCATGATTGGGGGGAGGTTGGGGGAGCAATGGGGGGATAAGGACACATATGTAATACCTTAATCAATAAAGAAAAAAGAAAAAAGAAAGGATAAGGCAGAAGCTGATTTTTTAAAAAATGGTTACCTATGGCAGGGTTCAGCAAACCTGGGATCAAATACAGTCTGCCACATGTTATAGTAAACCACCCATCCCTTTGCACATTGCTGATGGCTGCTTTCTCATGCCAGTAGCAGAGCTAGCTGTTGTTAAGAGACCATATGGCCTGTGATACTTAAAGAATTTATTGTCTGGTCCTTCACTAATTTTCTCAACCCTTAGGGTACAGGGGTAGAAGAGTACAGAGTAGAGAATATAACGATAGAAGCAAGATTTCTCGGAGTATATTTATTAGCACAGTGCTGACTTCTGAACCATAAAACTGTTTCATACATTCAAAAATATAAAACTAAAAGACAAACTTTACCACTGACAACAAATGGAAACAAAATAATCTAACTATACATCAACTTGATAAAATAAAAACACAGATTAAAAAATGTTTCAAGTGACCTCAGACTGTACATCATTCTAATATCTCTAGTAACTGGATATTACAGCATTATGTGCTTCTTGATGTTACATTATCCAGCTCACAGCTGCACCCATAGTGTTCTCATCAAGAATATTTAATCTGAATCTTAGCAAGACATTAAATTTAACTTCCTACTTAGACTATTGAAAAAGTAAAATAATGCCACTTCTAGCAACCAGGAATGTTTAATATGTGGGATTTTCTACAAGACAAATTTTCTAAATTTTTAAAGTCATGTAATGACAAAAAAAATAAACTATTCTAAATTAAAAGATTTAACACTCATATTTAATGCCTGAACCTAGATTGGATTTTTACTTGGAATCACGTACATATACCACATGCTGTAAAGGATATTTTAAGAATAATTCACATAATTTGAAAAAAATGTAGATATTAAGTGATATTATAAAATTCATAATTTTCTGATATTGAATATGGCAAGATAAAAAAATATTTTCAAATACTTTCCAAAGATAAATATGATAAAATATTAAATATCACTAGAACTAGGTGCTAGGTAATGAATGTTTATGTTACTATTCTAACTTTTGTTTATGTAGAAGATAAAAGTGTATTTGTGTGTGTGCATGTGTGTATGTCTGGAATAAAATGCACAGTAATGATGTAATGACGAATCCCAAAAGTTCAGACAGTCACTTGGGGTTAAGACTATACAATTTTTGAAGAAACAAAAAAGTATGAAATACAAAATATCATGTACTAATGAAGGAATCCTACATAATAAAAGGCTAATATGCAAATAGACCGAACGATGGAATGACCGGTCACTATGACATACACTGACCACCAGGGGGCAGACCCTCAATGCAGGAGCTGCCTCTGGTGGTCAGTGCGCTCCCACAGGGGAAGTGCTGCTCATCCAGAAGCCAAGCTCACAGCTGGGGAGTACAGCGGTAGCGACGGGAGCTCTCCTGTCTCCGTGGCTCCCCTCTCAGGGGATGTCCCACTGCCAACTTAGGCTGTCTCCCTGAGAGGAGCAGGCTGGGCTGAGGGACCCTCCCACCCAGTGCACAAATGTTGTGCACCAGGCCGCTAGTACTCAAATAAAAAAATAGTCATATTATTCTAGAAAACTCTATATCCAAATCATACTTTCAGAATACAGAATGATACATTTTAGGAGACATTTATTTAGTACCCTTTCAGCAATCTGAGTACTTTTCACAGTTCAAAAATCCCATATAACTTGTGGTGAATAGCAGAATCTGAGTTACTTAAAAAAGTTCGCTGAATAAAGTTGCGGGAGAGAATTATCAACATTAAAGCTGATTGCAAATGTTATTTTTTAAAAAGTGATAGATAATATGAGCTGTCTGAGGAACATGGAGGGAAACATTGCTACATGAGCAGAATCTCACAAACATGGAAATATTGGCTGTGAACCTCATGGAAAGCAGTCAGGAGATAGAGTTATGAATTTTAGGTAAGAAAGAAAGAAACCAACTAAGTTAGCATAAAGTATAAACAATTTTAACAAACTTGAAGGAAGAGATGAAAATTTTTACTTTTGAGCTAATGAATATAAGAATTACTTAAATTGAACAGGAAGGGGAAGACAGACTACATGAAAAAGTAAATACTAAATATATTCTCATAATTTACAGAAGGGACATTCCTTAGCTGCTTTTTTCATCCTTACAAGGTGACTAAATCTGGATTTACAATGTGCTGTTTCTAAAGTTGCAAGGAGTAAGTACATGTATTCTGTGTTCAAATGAATCTTTTTAGTTGACTTCCAAAAACTTAAATAAGACTATTTTTAATTTTATTCAATAAAGTCAATTGATATAAAATAATTTTGATCATGTATGGTCAAATCCTAGCTTACAAATTGACATGGTGGGCAAGTTATTTAATTTCTCTCTGCTTCAATTATCTCATATATGAAAAATTAATATTTCCTACTTGTTTATTAATGATACATATGAAGTATACATTAAATGTTAGTTACTATTATTATATAATTACCTTAATCATATTCATGTCTTCAAAACAGTTAAAGAATTATGAAAAACATAAAGAAAGAAATGTACTTTCTTATATATATTACTTTAGAATATTAGAGCTAAATTATATAGTTCTTAGATTTACTCATGAAGAAATGGGCCCAGGAAGACAGACACATTTTCTTAAAATAATGGTAAGTCTATTTCTTGTACTCCTAATCCAAGGATCTACTTCCAGATAGAAGTGACTATTTTTAAAAAATACATTTTTATTGATTTTTTACAGAGAGGAAGGGAGAGGGATAGAGAGTTAGAAACATCGATGAAAAAGAAACATCGATCAGCCACCTCCTGCACACCCCCTACTGGGGATGTACCCGCAACCAAGGTACATGCCCTTGACTGGAATTGAACCTGGGACCCTTCAGTCTGCAGGCCGACGCTCTAGCCACTGAGAAAAACCAGTTAGGGGAAGAAGTGACTATTTTTTAAAAATATTTTCATTGATTTCAGAGAAGGGAGAAGAGAGAGAGATAGAAACATTATGATGAGAGAGAATCATTGATCTGACATCTCCTGCATGTCCTCTACTGGGGACCAAGCCCTTAACTCAGGCACAAGCCCCAACCTGAATCCTACAGTGATCTCTTGGTTCATTGGTTGACACTCAACCACTGAGCCACACTGGCCAGGTTAACTGACTGTTTTCATTCAGAAAAGTTAAAATTTCATATTGACAAAATTTCATATTGATATAAATAACTAGAGGCCCAATTCACGAAATTTGTGCAAGGGGCTTGGCCCCGCCCACTGCGGTTTTATCTGGAAGGTCATCTGGAAGGACATCCAGAAGGATGTCTGGTCTAATTAACATATTACACTTTTATTATTATAGACTAGAGGCCTGGTGCATGAAAATTCGTGCACCTTTGGGGGTGGAGGGTCCCTCAGCCAGGTCTGACCCGTCTTACAATCCATGAGTGCTCAGGGGATGTCCAACTGATGGCTTAGGCCCACTCCCCATGGGGACAGTCTGGCCTCCCTCTGCGGGAGACTACCAGGAGGATCAGGGGAAGGCGCCGCCCCCATCACTCCACTGCTGCTGCAATTGAAGGCCCTCATCCCTCGCTTCTTAGCGCTGGCCCCACCCCCCTGCCCACTGGTGGGTGGGGGGTGATCTAGGGCCAGGCTGGCTGTGGGAGGGGCTGTGGGAGGTTGAGGCACAGCAGGTCACACCTCATCCAGCCTCTGTGGAGGCATAGCATCGGGACCAGCCCGTGCTGCGCCTCTGTACCTGCCTCTGTGGAAGGGGCAGCACTGGGACCACGCAGTCCCCTCTCCAGCTGCCTCTGTGAAAGGGGCTGCGGCGCTACCCTCTTGTGCAGCCTTGGCCTCTCACGCAGTGCCGGGCTCTCCCATGGCCTCTGCCATGGCACTGGACCGGCCTGCGCTGCCACCTCTCCTGCGCCACCGGCCCTAGGCCCTTACAGCGGCTTCCAGCCCTTGTAGCTGCTCTGGCTTTGTCTGGAAGGATGTCCTGGAGATGTCTGGTCTAATTTGCATATTACCCTTTTATTAGTATAGAACAGGGGTGGGCAAACTTTTTGACTCGAGGGCCACAATGGGTCCTTAAACTGGACCGGAGGGCCAGAACAAAAGCATGGATGGAGTGTTTGTGTGAACTAATATAAATTCAAAGTAAACATCATTACATAAAAGGGTACGGTCTTTTTTTTTTTTTTTTTTTTTTTTAGTTTTATTCATTTCAAACGGGCTGGATCCGGCCCGCGGGCCGTAGTTTGCCCACGGCTGGTATAGATACTTCAGAATTTTATCACTTCATCACATTTCTATAATTTCTGTTATGGTAAGGAGATAAACAAGAGTATGAAATTATTTAAATTACACATTTACCCTTGATCTTAGCCAAAAGGCCGAGAAGCGATAAAATTACACATTTTAAATAGATTTCAAGGTAAATATTTGAAAAGTAAAGACAGACACATAGGTCACTTTTTAATAGGCTGTACAAAAAAACCACAGCCACATTTGTTTTATTACTGGGTGGTTTATAAACAACAGAAACCAATTTCTTACAGTTCTGAAGGCTGGGAAATCTAAGAGCTAGATGCCAACATGGTTGGGTCTGGTAAGAGCCCACTTTCCCACTCACGGATAGCTGTGTCCTCATAAGATGGGAAGGGCAAGTGATCTCCCTGAGGCCTTTTTATAAGGGCACTAATCCTGTTCTTGAGTGCTCCTCCTTCATGACCTCATCACCTCCCAAAGACCCCACCTTCTAATGCCATCACCTGGGGGTTAGAATTCCAACATATGAATTTTAGTGGGACACTAAATGACATTAATGCTATCATAGCATTAGTAGCATAACTGGATGTTAGCAAAATTGTACTTAGAAAATTGAGGTTTAGAAGCTTACAGGAGAATTTAGTTTTTCTAGGTCATTGTAGTAATCGGCTAGGACTGCCATAAAAAACAAAATACCAGAGACTGGGCAACTTAAACAGAAGTAGGTGAAAGCAGGTTTGGTTTCCTCTGGGACCTCTTTCCTTGGCTTGTGGATGGCCCCCCTCTTTCTGCTGATACACACGGTCACCCCTTGGAGTATATAAGCCCCTGGTGTCCCTCGCTATGCTCCTATCTCCTCCTCCTGCGGATACCAATCATACTGAATTAGGGTGCACACTAATGATTTCATTTTAATGTAATTACCCCTTGAAAGGTCCTACAGCCAAAGACGGTCACATTCTGAGGTTAGAGCTTCAACATAAGAATTTAAGAAGAATGTGGTTCAGCCCCACAATAGTCCTCTTTTCAATTATTTAAAATTGCATACTGTCACATGTCTGGGTAATTTACTGTAATGTAAAACTGGCATTTTGCTATCTGCAACCTTTTACCATTCTTGCCCTTCAAGAAATATGACTTTGCTTAGAAAAATGAACTGGTACAACCTATTCCATCTGGGTACCTTAAATAACCCAGGGAGAATCTAGCCCAAGCTCATGAATCATGTTCTTGACTTTACTCATGTCAAAATCCAATTTTGGACCCTCTCTTCCTGAAAATGGTTAATGATCCGTGTACTATCTGACAATTCAAAATTTTTCCACCCCTAGGCCACATTCATGGCTGCATTTCGAGGATACAAATTTTAACACTACTATTGAAACTGGGTAAACTGTCATACCATTAAAAAGTAAAGGCAGGAAGAATGTCAAAACCATGGCAAGACTGCATGTAATTTAATCTGAGTTCCAGCTTTACTTGTTTTAATGATCTTACCTCTTTTGCTTTTCAAAAATACCTTTTTCATACAGTGAATGAGAACAGTGAGGAGATATTTAGCTGCAGCAGTGTGTCTTGCCTAAATATCTCCTACGATATTTTTTCATTTTCCATCTTCATCTGTGAAATTTACTTATATCTTTAGAACATGATCTTTTTTTCTGAGAAATAATCTATACCAAATGGGAAAAAAAAACACAAACCAATGCATATTAAAAAAAGCTAGAAGTCTATTGAAAATGTAATTGTATTAGATTTTATGTAAGGGCAGTAGGAGTTCAGAGAAGCAAGAAATAGAATGCCAGACACTGAAGGTTTTCTGATGGTGATGGGACTTGAGGAAGTCTTTTTAGGAGAAGGATGATTTGGATAGGGATATGTTTGATGGATGGCCTCTCTGAGGACTTGGTCACAGCCTAAACAGAGGCTTTGAGCTAAGGATTAGGGAATGCCTAGGGTATGTTGAAGACTGTTTAGAATAACTGTGATTGTGTTTTCTCTATTTCATGGGGTATTGTTTATGTTCCTATGACACAGACAAAATGCTGAAAGTATAAATATATAAACGACTACCACCTTTCCTTCTCTAGCTTCCTGAGGCAGATTCTAATTTTGTTCTGCATCACTCATGCCTGTGGGATTAATAGAATGAGTAAAGGAGTAGAATGGAAGAAACAAAATGAAAGAACACAACAGACATACTAATATGGTTTTAGAGCTACTTGGTGAAGAAAAACATGTCTAAGAGGCTGAAGGAAAATGCTGGACAGATGTGGGCTGTAAGCTTGTTAAGAGTCATTGGGGAGGATCATGGCCCACACAGTAAATCAGAGTGGAGAGAACTGGGCAAGGTGCATTTGAAGAATTGTGGCTGCATATTCTGTCTCTAATCTCCACCACATCTGCTCCGCTATCTAATTCTCCAGTGATATCTGCAGCCAGACTTTAGATTCTTAATTCCATTTCATCACTCACTAGCTATGGGATCTTAACTAGTTCTACTTAAGAAGTCATTAATTACTCTGTGCTTCATCCACAAATGGAGTAGGGTATTTTCTTCACTTACTCTGTAGTGCACTTAGGAGAATTAAGAGAGATAACATGAAGGACAGTAAGTTTAACACAATGCCAGTGTTTATTACTATTCTTATTCCCCTCTTCTTACTACTTCTGTTTCAGAAGGAACACCATCATTATGGTTAAAAATGTAGGCTGAGCAATACAGAATTAAAATGGCAGATTTGGAGTTCAGGCTTTGGATCCAGAATTCCCCTGGACTAACAGATCTGCCAAATAAAGGTTAAACTTTCCTTCTTCAAAAATAAATAAATAAATAAATAAATAAATAAATAAATAAATAAATAAATAAATAAAATGGCAGATTTGCTTCCTAATTCTATGATTATGGGCAAGAGTGTCTATCTGCATTTCAACATAATCAAAGGCTGCATTTTCAATAAAAATGTGACAAAATGATGCAAATTTTAGAACGTTAGGATTGAACCAGATCTTTGCAATCATTGATAACAATCTGTCTTCTGATATAGTAACACTACCTATGTTATCCATGAGAAACAGTCATGTAGCGTATTCTTCAACCCTCCAAGCTTCTGTGTCCTCTTGTCCAATAGGGACTGCTGCCTGATGAGGCTGATGTATGAATGAAAGGGACTATCTACATGTACACAGGACAGCTAGCAAAATGCCAGCCCTTGATGTTTCTCCTACTCTGTTTACTGAGCAAGAAGAATGTTTTATTTTGTTTCCTTCTAAAAAGATAACTTGTTTCTCCTGGAAATAAAATGTATTAATTTTTCTTAATATGTTTTTCATTTTGAGAAGAATACACAAATTTTTAAAGAGACAAAGACACTTTAATTACTGGTGTGAATTGGCTTCATGAAGGTGCATCATTGAAACTATACATACATGATAGGATGTGGACATTTGCCATTCCTAATGGTACTTCCCCTTGCTCTAGGTTTGGGTTGTCTAAGGGGCCAGAAAGAAGTATGTGACTTCCCTGGAGATTCCTATTAGGTTTCAGGTCACCTTCCAATGGCAAAGAAAGTCCATAAACAAATATGGAGGCTACATGAGATTTTTCTGTCATTCCTATCAATTATCCACTTTATAGTCTCATGTCTCACCCATTTTTTTTCTAATTTTTCTAATTGCTGCCTCCTGCAATAAAATACGGACATCACAGATATACTATGCACCCATTTATGTGTTGTACGTCTGAGCATTTTTAATACATAGAAAGAACAAGAAAGAACAAGACTTCTCCCACTACTACCACCAAGAACCAGTTTTCACCCTCATGGGGGTGACGCTGTCCAGGTTGAGAATGCATTCTCGGGAGTTTTCCTAAGATAATTTTGTTGGTTATCTCACACAAAAAAAGAAGCAGCAGCAGAAGACTGATTCCCTGGATGTTACCACCTTCACCTAGACTCAGCCTAGGCAGCATATTCACAAGGATAAGCATAAAGGGAACTGCACTAAAATGACAAATGCCAAGCATTTTGCTTTATTCAAATCCTAGTCACATTTGTATTTCACTTTATGTGGTCAAGGTATATATAGCTCTTCTTATCACAGATCCAGTGAGTAATATTTTAAGCAAATATGAATGTTGATTCAAAAACACATAAAGTAGAATCATTGTCTGAAGTTTACAGTAACTCATTTCTCAATATCTAAAGTTCAGACAAGAAAGCCATGATGCGAAGAAAACCTGAAAGGAGGTCCCAAAAAAAGACAGTGGCTAGTCTAATCAGTATTTCTAAAAAGAAAGCTGTCAGAAGCTCTCTATTAGGGAAGATGAAAACAGAACAGAAACTTGAGCAGGCACTTCTATGAGAAGAAAGGGAAAAAGGATGATGTGACATTTTCTAGCCTAAATTCATAATACAATTAATTTTTATTTCAAAGATACACATACACCTTGTTTCTGCCCAGGTATGATTGTATTTTAAGATGAGATTTTTTTCACTTGAATAACTGCAAGCATTTTATCAGAAAAGAGGAAAAACTTTCTGATAGGCTTGGAATATTTTAACTCTGTGGTAGAATGTAATGAATGTTCCATATTTCCTTTAATTGAAACATATATATTAGTAGTAAAAATCATAAATCACAAGTACAGAAAAAAGAACATGAAGTCATAAATTTGACACATTTTACATTAAAATAGATACATCAACTATTAAAATAAATGTATCTCTTACTAAGAAAATAGATCAAAATCAAATCTAATAGTTCACTTACCAGATCAGACATCCACTATTGAATCATTACTTATTGAATACTGAAGAAGATACATCATCTATCAAATCAAATACTTTCTCTAGTAAATCAACCTCACCATCTGATTCAAAACTGTCTCCTACTAAATCAAAATCCACCTAATAAATCAAAGCAATATGGCATCAAAGAATTTCATTTAAAGTAAATATAGTTCATCACCAGACAGCATATATCATAGTAAAGGTATCATTTATTAAGAGAAAGATATGCCTTTTGCCACCTAATTCTTTCAACTGGGTTCTTTTTTATGCAATACACATTTATTTAGACTCCTTTTAACTGTTATTTTTAAAGACATATTTTCTAAGCAAATAATACCCTGAAATGAAGGTAGTGTTTGATGATTAAAATAAGTGTGTACTATTTTTAATACATATTTTATTTTTATTTGTATTGAATTCAGTTATGGAGAGGGAGAGAGAGATTGAAACATCAATGACCAGAGAGAATCACTGATTGGCTGCCTCCTGTACACCCCCTTTGGTCTGTCCGCAGGCTGACGCTCTAACCAGTGAGCCAAACCAGTTAAGGCAAGTGTGTACTCTTAAATAGCTCTAATGTGTTACATGAGCTTAGATAACTGAACAATGCATTAATTTTACCACTTTTGTTTTTCTGTTCTAGTGTGGTTTTGTTTTGATGTTTTATTTTGTTTTTGTTTGTTTAATCACTTGGTGGAAAAGCTTTTAGAAGCAGAGTGTCAGAGTTATCTTACCTTCCTTTGTTTTCCTATTTTTATAAACATATAGAGATAGTTTTAACATCTCCTCTCATTCTATACCATGCCCTTCACCCAGCTATTGCTGGAATAGAATGGCAAAACTATAGAAATGGGACATGTAAGGAACACTGTAAGAATATAGTTGTATTGTAAGAATATCTTTGTAATTCCAAAGTTTCCCAGAAATTTTAAGGAAAAACATTTCCTCCAAATTTATACCAGAAAAGTATAGATTTTTGTTTAGTTCTGTACTTTGTCCTTGAAAGCAATATAACTATACACATTTTAATTCAGAATAGTTTTCTCTTCAGTGGAAGAGAAATTCAGTAACAGATCCTATGAAAAATTCTCATTAAATAATTTTAATTTTAAAAAATTACCTCTAACTATGAAAATGATGAGTACAGAGATTGATTTGGTTTTACCTAAGAAATTGGCACATTTATCCACTGAACTATCAACTATATATATATATATATATATATATATATATATATATATACACACACAAACGTCTAAAACTTAAGCTCATTAATATTACCAATGTATTAAGATTAATTTCCCATAAAGCTGAGGTTCATAACTGGTAGGATGGACAAAGGCAATCTACAGATTATTTAATTATTTTTTGGCTTTTATGGTGGTTTGAAATTGAAATAATTGCCTACATTTAAAATTAAGACATTCAAATAGAATTTTGAGAATATATTTTCTGGAAAAAGTAGAAAATTTGTTAGTACTGGGCCCAGGTTTTCTTCCAAGATATAGGAGTTAGAGCTGAATTATGACTACTGTTTTTGAACAGGGTTTATATTCCTCCTGCAACCACAGTCCCCATTCACTTGCAAACTCTTCCCAGCGTTGAAGCTGAGCTGCAGTCTCACATAGGACACTGTTAATTGTACTTGTTTATGTTACCTACTTGGCTCCTGTAATTTTAAATATTGCTTTGTACTTAGTGTATTTCTGAGAACTATACGGATATGGATGAAGTTTAAGACCTCACATTTGCCCTTAAATAGCGTTCTTTCTTGACAAGGAGATTAAAACACCCCTGAAGGGTTTAGGGAACAGACAGGTATATTATAGTATACTAACTGCACAGTGTGGATAGTAAACAGACATCACATATGGGTGGAATTTAACAGTTAATTTGATAATGTGGTAAGATTGAAAAAGAATACTTTAAGCAAAATTTGCAGATTTTAAAACTGTTGTATGGTTTTAAGAACAAGCTAGTAGAAGTAAGTAAAAGTTAACCGGTTAAAATTTTTAAAAAATACCACTTATGTTGGAAATAAATGAGTCCTAACTGCTGGATATAAAATTAAGTTAGATAGATAGGATTTAGAGGACATTTTAAAAATTGCAAATCTGAGTGACAGCACCAGTGTTATTGTTGCATAAACCTTGACTTTATCCTTTTTCCTTGTACCCCAGCTGTACCCTTATTCTACTCTCACCTCATAATTTTAAAGTGTTTTCTCACTAAAAATATAGCCACTCTTACTGTTTGTTTTGAGATACTCTTGCTTAGTTAAGGTTTAAAAACAGATTGTAAGTCATTTATGAGTTAATCAATATGACCAGCCCTTCCTTATTGTAATCTATTTATAAAATGTGGCCCAAACACGTTCCAACTGATCAGCAGTTTCTCATTATTGCTGTCTCTGTCAATATGAACATTGATTAATTGTAATTGCAGTTTTGGCCAGCGTGGATTGATTAGAACATAAAGTAACAAGAATTGTACACAATGTCAAAAGGAAGGAACAGTTCCATAGAACACCTTTAGGATATACTGATCATTCAAGGAGGTTATATACTACTTGAGCCAGCAAAATAATGAAGAAATAATCATGCTACTGAAATTTCAAAAAGTAAATGAATGATTAGAAAAAAATATTGGCCTTTACAATAAATATCTCTCAGGTTGATGTTGTATATGGAACAAATTACTAATTTAGAAATGTAACACTTTTTTTAAAGTTTCTTATTGACTCTAATGTTGGGTTAAGTTTTATTGTCTTTATCTTTATTTTGAAAGATTGTAAACTGTTAAGATATTAACATATCTAATTTTATATTTTTTTTCTTTATAAATGAAATGGTATTAAAGAAAACATTAACACCTTGTAGAAACTCTCTTGATTCCGCAAGCATAATTATTTATAAATTACTTAAGAGGTAGGGTCACATGCTAAAATAGTCTAAGAAAATGAGTTTCTGTGACTTCCTTGAAAAAGTTGTAATATTGTCTGTACATTATTTATGCTATATATTCATCCAATAAATTTGAGCCTGTACCAGGTTCAAGGCTTTATGCTAAACTCACTGGGAATGAAAACAAGTGGAATATGAAATATGAAACCAAATGAAGATTCTATCATTGCCTTCAAATGGACCCATCCCCCAAGAGATGAGATACACATTAGAATTTCCAATTAAGAGAGAATGTGACATATCCAAAGTGTTTTTGAAAGTCCAGAGCAGAAAGAAGTCATAGTTCACTGGGAAAAATTCAAGAAAGCTTACTGGGAAAGAAATGTGACCTGAGTTTGGACTGGAAGGATGCTGACCATCCTTTCTATAACCAGCTAGTGGAGGGGAAGGGATGTCAGGGAAGCAGAATCAGCCCACGTCAACACTTAGCAGCAACAGAGCAACAAGCAGCTGTTTTGGAAATGCTAGGTACATATGTTTGTGAAGGGTAGCAATCTTGATTTTTGTTTCAAGGTTGATTTCTATTTTAATGTAACAGAGTACAAAAAGTACATTGATAAAGTTTTATTCCACGTTGCCAAACTTTAAAAAAAATTATAATGATCTGAAAAGACTAAATACTTATAGTATTCTTCTCCCTTTTTCCAACTACATATCTGTGTGGTATTGGATTTTCTTTAGATATTTCAACAGATTATAACACCTTGAATACAGAAACAGATATGCAAATCCAGGTTGATCCCACTAAGCTAAACATCTCAAAAAAATTTCACACCCATCCGGCGTGGCTCAGTAGTTGAGCCTATGAATCCCATGGGTTGCGGGCTCAATCCCCAGTGGGGGCTGTGCAGAAGGCAGCCGATCAATGATTCTCTCTCATCATTAATGTTTCTATCTCTCGCTCCCTCTCCATTTCTCTCTAAAGTCAATAAGAACATATTTAAAAAAATTGTTTCTGCAAAATGTAAGTCACTCTTCTCATTAAATTTCTTTTGGAAAATAATGTTTTATTATTCATAAAATATATTCATAGTAACATGTAGGGTGGCTAATCCTGTGTGAAAACTTGGAGGGTGTTGTGGGTGAGATTAACATTTAATCAGTGAATTCTGCGTAAAGCAGACTGCCCTCCATAATGTGGGTGAGCCTCATCCAATCAGTTGAAGGCTTAAATTGAGCAAAAAGCCAGCTCCCAAAACAATGAAAGGCATCAGTCTCTAAAACTTCAACTCTCCAAATGAAAACTTCTATAGTAATTCAATTTGTAAGTCAACTAAATAGGAAGCTGTTGTGATTGAAGCCAGGTGGGGAGGCCAAGAATTCTGTTGTCTTGTCTGTAGCACTGTAAGAGTAGGCAGCTAGATATAAGCTGGGACAGGCAGTTGGGGTTTGGAGGGGATGTGTGTGAGATGTGACAAATTGATGATAGCCAACGGAGGCAGCAGGCCCCTAAGTGAGGAGGGAAGACTCAGAGCCCCTCCAAGATGTGGTCTAATTGGTGGCATAACACTTAGGTGAAGGAGCCTTACAGCTTAAAGATTTATTTTTTTGAGACATTGTAACCAGACAATCACTACCTGTCACTACTTGAGCCAGTTAAGCAGAGACAGGGTTGAATCATATACGAGCGTTTATTCCAATACTGCTGGCAGTATGAGAAAGCAGCAGGTCATCCACAAAAATCTGCCCTGCCTCTCCCCATAAGCCAGCTGCTTATATTGGGTAGAAGGACAAAAATTACATAGGGAAGTAGGCGAAAAGTTATGCCAAATGGGCAGTTAACAGGTGATGCAGGCTGGAGATTTTCAAGATTTTCAAAAGCCTATGGGTATTCAAAGGCTAGAGGTCTTCAAAGGGCTGGTGATATGCAAAGGGCTGGGTGTTTTCAAAGGGCTGGTGGCTCTCATTTCTGCAACAAGGTTGTTAATCTTTACATGATAATAGGAGCTCCCAGGTCCCACATGCAACTCCCAGTCAGGTTAGAATGTACCTTCTTTAATCAGAACAAAATAATCATGGTTAACAGAGCATAATTAATATTTCCTACAATTATTGTTACAGCAAAATTTCCAGGCAGTGGGAAGACAAAACAGCCAGGCACTTGCAAGATCAGGAAATGCACTTTATTGCAAGAGCACCGGTGCTGAATGGCTCAGGGAATTGGTTCCTAAACCTAAGCCCTGAATATGGTGGGGCTTTCCCTTCCATCCCCCTAGTTTCTTTGTCCCCCAAATACGGTCTAGGCTTCTGGACTTTTCACGGGCTTTTGTAGCCCCTGTGATGGTTGTTAGAGGGGAAGTGAGATTTCGACCAAGACTCTATCTGGCGCCAGGTGCCGTTCACCCTTGTGGGGGTTTTGCATAGTTTTATGGCCCTTTTAAGACAGGATTTTCAAGGCTATGCCACAAGCGGAAAGGGGTTGGGGCTTAATTACAGGCTTGTACACATACATTCTAGAATGCAGGTTTGACTGGGCACAAACCTAGGTTGCCACCCCGAATTTCTTCACATTATAGTTGGACCCCAGTATTCTATTTCTGCCCCTATCAAGATGAGGGAAGGGGTTACTTGCTCCTTGCCTTGTGGCATTCCAGCCTAGGGGTATAAATCCTTTAAACTCCCAAATATCTAAGAACTTGGTTCAGTTTTGGCGAGCTGAGATGCCTGCTCACTTTGGTTTCAGCCAACTGAGCAGCCCACTCAGGAAACTTGGTTTGGATTTGGCCAGCTGAGTTGCCTGCTCAGGTCCTAGCTAAGTGTATTTATTTCCTACAAATAAATCCTCACCTACTTTTGCTAATACCTGTTGTCTCTTGTTTGAATTTATTCCTACAAGCAAAACAAGAAATGGGGGTACAGGGTACTGTCTCTGGCTGGAGACCCCTTTGACCAACACTGACACCACCACCCTACAACTATCACCTTCAACTCTTTTTTTATCATGCCTTTGACTCCTAGCTCCCTTTTTTTGCACTTGGTGTTGAAATACGAATTTTTGGGGGTGAAAAAAACAGGTTTTAGGAAATTTTAGAAATTTTGGAAATTAAGAGAACCATGAAGAAAGCACAGGGCTGCAGAGCAGCAGAAGGTACATATCCATAAAATAAGGACTCTGGGAACAGCAAAAGGTCTACAATAAAGAAAGCCCTTCATCCTAGAAGGAGAAGAAGAAAACCCAAAGGGAATAAAAAAACAATAAGGAAGGATGTGGGTGAGAACTTCACATATCCCATGTGAGGTTCGGCCTTTGAGCCTAAGAGTTACTATAGTAACCAATCTAAAGGAATAGTGACCAATCAAAGGGGATATCAAGGTACCAGAATCTGTAGCCTTAGGGAAAAGGAACTCAGTGGGACCCTTTTCCCCTCCCCACATGGGAGTCCATTCTGTGGGGCTCTTTCCCTCTCCCCAAGTGGGAGTCTGTACTTGTTCTTCAATAAATTTCCACCTTTTCTATACTACACTCTGTCCGTGGATTCATTCTTCAACTCTGAGGGACAAAGAATCCGGGTTCCAGTCCAAAAATTCTGTTTGAGTATGAAAGTATGTGGTGAGGGACGACAAAAGCATGAGAATATTATGGATTGTAGACGGCACTGAATATCAATACTTGTGACCATTACTTAGCAGAAAATAGATGGAGCTGGTGGGAATGACTTGGTTTTTGGTTTAACAGAGTAGTGATCCGATCAGAGTTCCATGAGAAGATGTCTTCAGTAGTTCTTCTAAGGGAATAAATTCCAGACAAGTTTGTACTGAAGGGTTATAATGCCCTCAATTTGGTTCAGAGATGAAGAAACGAACAAACCTATGAGTGATCAGATATGGAAATTTAGTTGAAATGTGACTGGTTGACAACACTGCTTCTATACATACATTTTAAAAAGCTGTGTTGCTATTACTAGATAGCCAAGAGAAAAAGGAAGTGTGTGAAGCAGTATGAGTGCAATGATTTCCACTGTGAGTTTTTGGCACTGAGTGAATATACATAGAAAGTGAGGATACTAGAAAGCGCTGAATGTCTGACTCACTGTCATAAAGAAAGAGTAGAAACAGTGTAGAACACTTCCTTAAGAGGGTATATACAGAGCAGTAGGGAAAAAGGGGCCAAGAAGACAAATCTTTATAATGAAAAATTAATTTGAAGTCCAATGGAGTTAATTTACTTTTCACAGGGTCTGAATTAAGTTGTAAAATTCTCTCAGCAGTCCTTTATAAAACAAAGCCCTTCCAATAATAACAACTCATTTATAAAAGACCTCCCTAGAAAAGTTAACTGTAATCCCTTCTGTAAAGGTATCTCCTCCTCTGGCTTTGCATTCAGATACTTAGCCTGCAGACAAGGCTTTGTGCTCTTCACTTAGCTCCCAACATGTTTCTGCTGCAATCTTTGTAGTCCAACTATAAGCACAGACCTTAAGTCAATTAAGCACAATCCATCAAGTCAATTAAGAAACTCTAAAACATTACAACTCTCAAAGCCTTCTTTGTTTCCCTTAATGAAAGAAAAGAAGACAAATTCCTCACTCACTAATTTGGCTTAAAAATAAAAAGTTGCCTAGACCTTAAATCCAACATAGGATATTGACTTTTCAATATGAGAAACAAATCCGCAAGATTTTAAGATTACATCCAGTAAGTGATTTTTTGTGTGTATGCCTGTGTGATCAATTACTAAAAAATTAAGTTATAAAACTGTGAAATAGAGCAAAGTAAGGATTATTCTGTCCCAAAGATGCACTGTTACTTATTTCTGCTTCCATTTATGAAAGTTTCTTCTCCTGGAACCATTTCTGCAAAGGCTATGCATGGCATTGGCTTTGATTGAATACTTAAAATCTCTCTCCTCCTACTCTTGCTCACTTTAAATTTGGTTTGATTTATAAGTACTTTTTATAATTTAAGTCACCTTATTTCCAATTCATCTTTTTAGACATATGCAAATGCTGTTATTCTGATTTTCTGGTAGATGATTTAGAGATGAATGGAGTCCCAACCCAGACACTTGCCCGCAACTTTCCTGAAACACTGATCACCTTGAAGAGGTGGAAGAATGGATAAGGCAAATATATGAAAGAAGTTAATAGTACTGATTTAAAACATTCTGGAGAAAGACAAACTTGGTTTTGAGACCTCTTAATATTTCTTAAGTTATTTAAACTCTCCTAATGAAAGGTTGGGGTGTGTGTGTGTGTCTATTTCTCTCTCTTTCTCTCTCTCTCTCTCTCTCTCTCTCTCTCTCTCTCTCTCTCTCTATATATATATATATATATATATATATATATATATATATTTCTCTCTCTATATATATATATATATTTCTCTCTCTCTCTCTATATATATATATATATTTCTCTCTCTCTCTCTCTCTCTCTCTCTCACACACACACACACACACACACACACACACACACACACACACACCCAAGTCACAGATTTTTTCCTCCCCATTACTTCCTGTGCAGACATTATTTTCCCCATTCTAAAGAAAAAGAAAATGAGGTCATGATAGGTCAAGTTTTTGCCCCAGGTGTCCAAATAGGGAGTGGTTGATTAGAAACTGAAATTTGATTTATGAAGTGATACTAATTTTAAAAATCATGTTATTTAAAGTATGAAGACTAGAAAAAAAACTATATCCTATCATTGTTACTTCCTTTTCTGAGATTAGTAGAAAACAATCACTATGGTTGTAGATTTTATTTAAGCAACAGAAATGTTACAAAAGCCCTAAAGAAGAATCTGTTAGAATTAGAATGGATTATAAACTTAAGCTTCACTTTATAGTTGTATAATGCTGTTATACACTTTAAGTTGCCATCCCAATGGTCATTTAGTTTTTCTTCTCCATCACTGAGCAGGAAACAATTCATTGTGTTAGAATACACTGAGCAGGAGGAAGGGAACATTTTTAGATTTCCTGGTCCTTTCTCCCCAAATCATGCTATCACTTACTCATTAAAACTGAGTTGAAAAAAAGTAGGCTGGGGAGAAAAGTTGCATTACACTTTTCTATATTCTTTTATAAAAAGTTTGGATCCTGTTTTTGGCTCCTGGAGTTATTAAACTAGTGGCTGTATTATTTCTATTTGGAAAATGTAGGAAGACCCTGCTGTGTGAGTGAGTGGATGTGAACCAAGCTAATGTGCTTGTATGAATGTTGACTTATTGCTGAGCACAATGGTGTCTTAGTTGATTGAAGAGCCACCTGTGTAGTAGAAGAACTTTGTTGTTAGGTTTACCATGTTTTTAAATAAACAAAAACATGCACGTTTTTTATCCTGGAAACTTGTATCACTTCCCTTCCCTCATAGAAAACAGACTTACTTCTGTCTCTCTCTCCCTCTCTCTTTCTCTCTTACATTGTGAAACATATAAGTATTACTTTTTCATTTTATCAAAGTATATTTAAAGGAAAAAATGTCCATTATTTATAATGAAATCTTTAATCAAGATCTAGAATGCCACAAGAACTGGAGAAATGGCAAATACATGTGAAACCTAGTCAGGAACAATTCTGCTTGATTTACAAGAAGCCTCTTGTCTCCATGATTGAATGTAGCCACGTGCCCCTACAGTCATCTGTCAGACTGGGAAAATTTCCAGATAACCCAAATGTCATAAAGTTAGCACTTTTAATTTTTATTTCTTCTCCTGCAAGTAGGAACTCTGATTGTAATTACAGCTTCATCTGCTCTTGAATAATTTTATTTTATCAGACAAAGACAGTGCTAACAACCACACTGATGGAGAATAAGGAACCTGCTTACAATAGAAAATAAAAAGGATGCCAGGCTTTGGGAAGTTGGGAATAAAAACCTGATACTGTAGATTAGTGGTCGGCAAACTGTGGCTCGCGAGCCACATGTGGCTCTTTGGCCCCTTGAGTGTGGCTCTTCCACAAAATACCACATGCAGGCGCACATGTACAGTGCGACTGAAACTCCGTGGCCCATGCGCAGAAGTCGGTATTTTGTGGAAGAGCCACACTCAAGGGGCTAAAGAGCTGCATGTGGCTCGTGAGCCGCAGTTTGCGGAGCCAGTTTGCTGACCACTGCTGTAGATGATATAATATGTGTCTTGATGTCACAATTAGTAGTTAAATATTTAACTCTCATAATGTTCCTCTACACTAGAGTCACATGTTATTTTCTTTGCCCATAATATTAAATTAGAGGGGATGAAACCTAGAGAAAAATATGCTGTAGGGGCAAAAGCAAATATACATGCAGAAGAAATTTAACTCAAAAGGACTGATCAATAGAGGTAACCATTGTTTAATAAGATTAGGGACTCTGAACAATAGCCTCCTCTTGCCTCATTCTACCATGCCTTTTCTAGTTAGATAATACATAAAGAACTCAGGCCTTCCATTATTTACATTCTAGATCAGAAGTCTAAGGGAGACTGTTTAGGTTGCTTAATACTTCTATTTCACTTTAGTCAGATCTGGGCCTTGTTAAAAAAGCTTCTTAGAAAAGATTTTATTCCTTACTTAGCAGGCATAGCTTTGTGATGTTGAACACACCGTTAGCATTGACATTTTAAACTGCTCCTCTATTAATAGTAATAGTAACTCCTACATGGAGTTATTTTGATGTAGAAAGGTAAGGAAAAGGGAATGCGAAATGGGCATAGGTAACTGTGGATGGGAAGTGCATTGCATAGTGGAATTTTGGTGTTGCTAAAACCCTAACATTTACCTTCTTCAAAACTTCTTGTTTAGGAGTAGAATCCTGGAAAAGTAAACAAGAGTCACGCCCAATTCCCCACAGTTGATGTGAAGCACAATTTGAGCGATAATGAAAGTTTCCGGAGTCTGAACCTACTATACTTAACTTTATGCCAATATATCATATTGCCTTACTTTCTACTTGCAAAAGTTCATGAAAGTTAATAATCTTGTTAGAGGAGTGCGAAGTGTAAGTCCCACAGCCTCATCTAATCAGACAATCTTAGAGTAGGGAATACTCTTTGAGTCCATCTAATTCAAAGAATTATTTTATACATTTCTTCTCTCCTTAGTAGATGGTGATCTATCATCTATGATTACCTCTGGAAAAAGAAAAGATTTTTTTTTTTATTGCTATCCGTAGCAACATGAGAAATATCTAAAGTGGGTGATTCTTTTTTAGGTGATTATAGTTTTGAACTCTGGAATGGTGTTATAACCACTCAACAACTCTCCTTACATTCACAAAATCCAGGGCTTCACTATGGCCCACAAGGCCTGCCCACAGTCCACATAGATTCCTGATTCTCCATCTTCATTCCCTTTGCACACTGACCTCCTTTCATGCTATTCCTTAAGCATAACAGACCTTCTTCCAAATTGATTTCTTCTGCTGCCTAGAAAGACCCTCTTCCATATGTGTACACGACTTTCTCCTCCTTTTCATCCAGGTCTCTCCTAATGTCTCTTCGCCAGAAAGACACATCTGACCATGCTATCCTTCTCTAACCCCATCACCTTGTCCCCTTACATTACATCACTTGACATTTATTTTATGTATTTGTTAACTGTTTTTATCTGCCTTAATGTGAAAGATGGCTATATATATATATATATATATATATATATATATATATATATATATATATATATCATGTTTTTTTCTTAGCATCTAGACTAGGGCCTGTGAAAGATGGCTATATATATATATATATATATATATATATATATATATATATATATATATATATCATGTTTTTTTCTTAGCATCTAGACTAGGGCCTGGCACATGGGAAGAGGAAAAAACAAAACAAAAAAACTGAGAAAATAAAGAATATTAATTTTTTAAGGTTCAAGAGTGTTTATTTCTCTAAATATCTTTTCTGGCATGTACAAATTATTTCTTTTTTCAATTTTTTTTATTAAGTTATTACATATGTGACCTTATCCCCACGTTATCCCCATCCCCCCCCACTCATGCCCTCACCCCCCTGTTGTCTGTGTCCATTGGTTAGGCCTATATGCTTGCATATAAGTCCTTTGGTTGATCTCTCCCCCTTACCCCCACTCTCCCCTTCCTTCCCTCTGAGGTTTGATGGTCTGATCGATGCTTCTGTCTCTGGATCTGTTTTTGTTCATCGGTTTATGTTGTTCATTATATTCCACAAATGAGTGAGATCATGTGGTTTTTATATTAATTTTTTAATATCACCCTTTAACAACTTTAGATTATTTCATTCAGCTACCAAGGAGACATCCTATCAGAAGGGATCCTCTCTCTCTAAAATTAACTTTATGTATATTTTAAAAGAAATACTTTCATTTCCCTTCAGTGATAATTATCTCAATCATTTCAGTTTCTGTATAATAATTTCTGAGTATATTTGGAATTCTTAATCAGCAACATGGTGTACTTCAATGACATTGTGCGTTATGTGGAACCCTTCCATAACATGGTAAATATTCAATCAATTGAAAATATTTTGAAATGAGCAGATGTTTTTACAAATGTACAAACTCTCCAACTATTGACTAAATTAATAACATTTTAGCTGTCATCTTATGGTGCATATGCGATGGGCCTATACACTTGAGATTTATGGATTTGAAACATTTCTTTGTGATGTTAAGTGGCTGGCAGAGATCCCAAAGTTAGGTTTGCTGACAATGGTGATGATGAAGAATCAGTAATTTTAATTTCAATGTCCTATGAGGAGGAGGAAATAGCACAGGAGAAAAATTTGAAAAAAGACCATTAGAATGCAAAATATATTTCTTAATTTTGAGAATGGCTAGGGAAATGTAGGGCTGATGAATGTAAAAATCTCAAACACATAAACATATTCAAAAAGTAGAAAATGGTATAGATCAATAAGCAAAGAAGAAATTTTAAAAATGTAGTCAAAGAATTGCCTCCCAAAGTAGCTTCAGGTCTAGGCAGTTTATAGCCCAGTTTTGTTTTTTGTTTTCTTGAACTTTCTAAACACAAATAATGTATTTTTAATATATAAACCCTCTGGAACATTAAAACAAAAAAATAAAATCATTCCCAATGTGTTTATACACTGACCATAATACACTGATAAAATGTGAGAGAGCACAAAATCGAAAGACTTCAGACCAAAAACAATTATAAACATGGAAACAAAAATGGTAAATAAAAGGTCTAGCATATTGAACTAACCAATGTATTAAAAGAAGGATGTATCTTATCCAAGAAGAATCTGCACTAGAACGCAAGAACATTTAATTTTGACACTTGCAATATGATTAACCATAGCATAATTTAAAGAAAATTTTGTATGACCATTTGAGCTGATTTGAAAGTATTTAATAAAATTCTTTACTAAAAAAAAAATTCTTAGGCCCTGGCTGGTGTGGCTCAGTTGGTTGAGTGTCGTCTCATGCACCAAAAGGTCGCTGTTTCAATTCTTGGTCAGGACACATGTCAAATTGTGGGCTTGATCCCCAGTAGGGGCCATACAGGGTGCAGGAGGCAGACAATTGATATTTCTCACATAGATGTTTCTCTCTCCCTCTCCATTCCTCTCTCTCTCAAATTAACAAAAACATTTAAAAAAATTCTTACTGTGTATACATCCTAATCATAACAGGGATTGTCTAACCAAATTCAGATCCAATATCACACCTAACAGTGAAATACTCAATTTTATTAAAGTTAAAAAAGACAAAAATTTTCCCTTTCATCTTTATTATTTAAAAATATTTCAGAATTTATAGCCCCTGTATTCCATGTAATAAGGTAGAGTCAGGAAGAAAAGACCTCACTCTTTGAAAGGAAAAAAATATGTATTTGCATGTTATTGAATATCCAAATTACCCAAAAGGAATACCTGGAATAAAGTTTACTAAGATATCTGGTTACCAAAAATTATACCAAAATAATTTACTTTATTGCATACTAGAAATAGTATTTAGAAAATATAAGAAATACCATCAACAATAGCAAAAAATTACACAAAATACCACTGGCAAAATTAGTAGGTAGCCAAGGCCTATATGGAGGCAACACAAAAGCTGTACTAAAGGTTATTTTTAAAAATTAACAAATTGGGAGGCATGCATATTCCTGGATAGTCTAACTTGACATTACCCAGCTATTAATCCTGAGAAACTAATGTATGTATTTGATGCAATAACAACAACATATATAAAGTTTGCTGCTCTTAAATGATTTTTTATTTCCCAATGATTTAAAATGATTTTGTTAAATTCTCTATAATTTCTTTGGAAGTATTGGTGGAATTTCATGCAGTAAATCTGTTGGTTATGTTAAACAATTTTTCAGGAACAAAGAAAAAAATATCAGCCTTAAGTCATGAACAGCATCAACATTCTTTAATCACTGTTTATTGTGGTATGTCTGGGGTAACATGTCATATTCAGATAATCAATATAATCATAAAATGATGAAGTAAAACTCAATACGTGTAGCTTTAGTAACTTTCATCAAATGTACAAACACATTTATCCATTCATTAGTATTTATTTAATAGCAACTTTATAACCTCATTGAGCTAAATTTTAGGGACACAAGGATGTCATCGTGAAAGTGTCTCAGTGAGAGTCAGACAGATGAACTAGTGTGGAATGGTAGGTCTGTAACAGAGATTTATCCAACACAATTCTGGAAGCTACAGTTTTGTTTCAGAGAAATGGAATAGTATCACAAATTTCTAGTTTCAGTAAGTAGTGTTAAGCACTTACATTTGTGCTCTTATTGGTCTGCCATGTTTCCTTTCACAACCAATATTTTAACAGTAAAGTTATGCCATATAATTTTGAAATGTAAAGTAAGCCAGAAATGTAAATTAATATCAAAGCAATAAAATAATGTTTTGGCCAGTGTAACCCATACCTTTCCTCAATATCAACAGGCTGTTCTGCTTTCTATACAAAGATACCACCAAGTAATAGAAACATCTTACTCTAGGAAATATACAGATGAATGGATATTATTGTGTAACTACACTGTCTGCTTAAGTGTTTTACTCTTTAAGGATTCAAAACATCCAACATTCTAATTCACGTATGTACGAGTCCAAAGGGAAAAACCATTTGGACTCATTTGCCAGTCAAGCAAGTTAATTTTGAGAGAAAAGTTTAATTAAGATTAAACAAACTTAGACTGTCTGTTAGCTTAAAGGTATAAAGCTCTAAAAGCAAGATAATTGCTGTTGTGAAAAATATTTTATTGTGCATAAGTCCACTACTGTATATTTTAAATTAAACTTCAAATGTCTATCTGTACAAGAAAGTCATAGGATAATCAAACTAAGAAGGTCCTTAATTTCCAAGTATCTATCAGGACACTGTTGCTTTAAAAAAAAGAAAAAATGAAAAAGTACTTAGATTAAGAAAATGTAGAACTCAATAGCAAAAAAAAATCCTAATAAAACATAGACATAGAATCTGAATAGGCATTTGCCCAAAGAAGACATGCAGATGGTCAATAGGTACATGAGAATGTACTCAACATCACTAATCATCAGGGAAATGCAAATCAAACCACAATGAGGTATCACCTCACATCTGTTAGAATCTCTATCATCAAAAAGACAAGAGATAAAAAAGCTGGCAAGGATGTGGAGAAAAGGGAACCTCTGTGCAATGTTGGTGGGAATGCAAATTGGTGTAGCCACTATGGAAAACAGTAGAGTGTCCTAAAAAAAAATTAAAAATAGAACTTTTACCATATGATCCAACAATTTCACTTCTGAGTTTTTATCTAGAGAAAATGTAAACACTAACTCAAAAAGATATACCCACATCCATGTTCATTACAGTATTATTTGTAACTAGAGGCCCAGTGCATGAAATTCATGCACAGGTGCAGTCCCTAGGCCAGGCCAGCGATCAAAGTGTGAGCATCTGGTGTGGAAGGGCAGGTCCCAGCTGACCTCTGGGCCCTGGGAAGCACCTGGGCCCCCAGGCCCCTACATGTCCCCCTTGGCCTGAGTCACGGCACCCGCATCCCCATGTGGAGATGCTGTGAGTGCGGCCGGACGCCACAGGCCAGGGTACATCGTGGGACTCTGGGCTGCCCAGTGGTGCCACACAGAAGCCAGGCAGGCAGCATGCCCTCTCCCAGCCGGCCTTGCAAACTGGCTCCTGTGCAAACCCACGGGGAGCTGACTGGCCCCTGTGGTCCCTAAGGCTGAGGCCCGGCTCATCCGATAGAGGCCGCAAGGGTGTGAGTGGGCTCCTTGCAGGCACCCAGCACCTGAGTGCCCACTGCCAGTGCCGCATTGCTGACGCTCACCATGTTCCATGCCGCCCCCTGGTGGTCAGCGCATGTCATAATGACCAGTCGAACTCCCAATCTCCTGAATGACCACCCGAGGGGACAATTTACATATTAGGCTTTTATTATATAGAATAGCCAAGATATGGAAACAATCTAAATGTCCACCCTATCTAATAAAAAGGTAATATGCAAATTGACCATCACTCCAACACACAAGATGGCCGCCCCCATGTGGTCAAAGATGGCCGACCCCATGTGGACACAAGATGGCTGCCACAAGATGGCCGGCAGGGGAGGGCAGTTGTGGATGATCAGGCCAGCAGAGGCGAGCAGTTGGGAGGGACCAGGCCTGAAAGGGAGGGCAGTTGGGGGCGATTAGGCCTGCAGGAGAGGACAGTTGGGGGGAACCAGGCCTGCAGGGAGGGCAGTTGGAGGCAATTAGGACTGCAGGAGAGGGCAGTTGGGGGGAACCAGGCCTGCAGGGAGGGCAGTTAGGGGCGACCAGGCTGGCAAGGGAGGGCAATTAGGGGCAATCGGACTGGCAGGGGAGTGGTTAGGGGATGATCAGGCAGGCAGGCAGGCAAGCAGTTGGGAGCCAGCAGTGCCGGATTGTGAGAGTGATTTCCGACTGCCCGATTCACACATACATACATACATACTAGAGGCCTGGTGCACAGAACTCACACATGTAGGGGTGGTCCCTCAGCCCCACCTGCACCTTCTTGCAATCCGGGACCACTGGCTCCTAACTGCTCGCTTGTCTGCCTGCCTAATGGCCCCTAACCACTTGTCTGCCTGCCTGATCACCCCTAACTTCTCACCTGCCTTCCTGATCACCCCTAACTGCCTCTGCTTTGGCCTCTGTCACCACGGCTTCATCAGGAAGGACGTCCGGAATGATGTCCAGAAGGTCATTCAGCTGTTTGGTCTAATTAGCGTATTACTATATGCTAATATAGTAATACGTACAATACATATATACACACATATGTATTGATATACACACATTCATAAATGATAGTTTGACAGAAATCTGAAAAGCAGATGTTAAAGGTAGAATGGGATATCTTGAAAAACACAAAAAGGCTGACCTTGACACCCAATTAATAGGTCATTGTAAGTTCCAAAGGGAGGATAAACCCATCATCAGTGAGTTAGTCAGACTCTACCTTCCTACCAGGGCAAGGTGATATAAAGTTTAAGATCATGGACTCTGGAGTCAGCCTGTCTGGGTTTAAATCCAAATCCTACATCTATAATTTATATGATGTGAAGATCATTAAACTCTAGTCTGAAAGTAGAGATAACCATATTACCTTATGCATAGATTTAATAAGAGGTGTTAGCTACTGACATAATTCATATAAAGAATTTGAGTTTCAATTACTATTTAGTTGTTGTTCCCCAGGGACTACCTTATCTCAGGCCTCACAATGGCTCTGGCTACCAAATATCAGGCTGAGTTGTGGTCAAGGAAAACAAGGACAAACGAATGTGAGACTGGCAAATATGTCACTCCGTATTTTATAAGACTTCCTAGTCATTTTAATCAGAGAACAAGTTTAAGGATTACTATATGTCATTGGCAGGACTATTAATTGGACTGACTACATCTTTTCCCAATTTATGAAATTTCGTCCCTAGCTGAATACTATAAAATCATGGCTGAGAACTAGACATGTGACTCCAATTTATACTTAAGCTTACTTAAATTTATCAAACTGTATTAGAGGTTAACTTTTCATAAGTTTTAAACTTATCTCCAGTTTCAGCACTGTCCTCTATTTTCCAGATTGTCCAGATTTACTTTGACAGCTTAAGTTTGGGGACAGAAAACACAGGCCAGAGAGAGAAAGCAGAAATAGAAACACTCCCAGATCCTTAGGTGGGTTTTGCTCTGGTTTCTTTTCACCCTTGAGACAAATGTACCAGTAATACACTAATGCCTGGAATTGTAATATATATATATTTCCCCCCAACCCCCTGCGGTTGGAGGAGAGCCCTGCCTTGGCCATAAGGAATTGGAGGGTGGAAGCCACAGGCAAAGTGACTAATACAGTCATATGTCTGGTCAACCTTGTGGTGACCAATATAATAGAAGCAGCATGGTTTTCTGTAAAATGAGGATGGCAGCAGCACCTGAGGTTGCTTATAAGTCATTGGGCTCTTTGCAAGGCTTTTGTGAGATGAGGTGTAGAATACCTGCCCTCAACACATTGAAGGTCTGAGCCGTGTTTGAGTCAGTATCAATCCCCCAAGACTACCTCTGTCCAGGCTGTGGCCAGGAAGCAGCTTCTCCCATGGAGGACGGGAGAGGCCATTTGAGTACTGAAAGCAAACTTCCAAATTCTCCAGTTGGAACACCAGCCATGATATTTCAGTGGGATTATTACTCTACAAATAAGCGTGTGTAATTGAGACCTGTACTATCTCTAAAAGCAGAACCCCAATAGGGCGCCACGATGAATATGTAATAGCATAATAGTAGAGTCATATTGCTACATCAACACTAATAAAAGAGAAAAATGGTAATTGGCGTATGAGCTACCCTTTTCATTGGCTAATCAGGGCTATATGCAAATTAACTGCCAACTAAGATTGGCAGTTAACTGCCAACTAAGATTGGCAGTTAACTGCCAACAAGATGGCGGTTAATTTGCATATGTAGGCACAATGCAGGGAGGCGAAAGGGAAAGCAGGAAGAAGCCCCCTGCCACTGACAGTGATCAGAAACCCAGGGGGGAGCTAAGAGCTGGGGGGCAGGGCAAAGGCAGCCCTGGGGCCGCCTTTGCCCTGCCCCCCAGCCATGATCGGAGAATCAGGTGCCTTTTCCGCCCTGGCCAGTGATAGCAGGAAGTAGGGGTGGAGCCAGCGATGGGAGCTGGGCATGGTCAAAGCTGGCAGTCCCAGGAGCTAGGGGTCCCTTGCCTGGGCCTAAAGCAAAGCCCACGATAGCGGGGCCGCTGCAACTGAGGGTCCCCGCTGCCCGGGCCGGACGCCTAGGCCAGAGGTGTCAGACCTGGGCAAGGGGCCGATCCTGCGATTGGAGGGTGATGGGGGTCAACGCCTGAGGGCTCCCAGTATGTGAGAGCGGGCAGGCTGGGCTGAGGGACACTCCCCCCCCCCCAGTGCACGAATTTCGTGCACTGGGCCCCTAGTCTGTCTATAATTCACATTTATTAGTGCAAAATTCTTCATCCCCACCACACACCCAATAATTATGGTCACTAATATGGTAGTTTACAAACTCACCTGTATTTATTTTTTAAGCCTAGGTACTCTTTATTTATTTTTTTTAATGTGAGGCAAGGGCAGTCTAGGTGAGGCTCCTTTCTTAACCACCTCTCCCATGGGGAAGGAAGCCCGGCCTCTCTACTCTCAGCTTGTCTGAGGGAAGGTTAGGTACTCTTTATTTGAGTAGAAAAATATACGTCTGAACCTTTGCTTTCTCAATGCACACATACTTTTTTTTTCTCTGATGAGGCTACAAAGCTTTTAAGTAAAGTAAATTATCGTTTCCAAACTTTGAAAACATTTTATAGAAATTTAAATGTGTGATATATATATATATGTGTGTGTGTGTGTGTGTGTGTGTGTTTGTATATATATATTTCTTCTTGCTTTAAAAATGTATTTAAAATGTATTGGAGGCAGAAAATTTGTGTTTCTAAATGTGGAGATCATTTTTAATGAACTTTCTGGTTTTTCTGTAAGATAGAACGCTAAGCACAAATTGATGTGTTTACCTATCATTTCTATTAAATCAGGATATATGAAAATAGGACTTACTATAGTATCTCCTTAACAGTGTAGGCATTTTGGCTAAATGGTTTCTACTAACTGTCGATAACTTAGAACATATTGAAGGCAATTTGTTGGCATTATTTGAATGCATGCATGTGGGGAGCTGATATAGGGTTAAGCCTTGGACTGACCTGTGGGCAAAGTCACAAACAATTCCCAGCTTAGAGGGGACAGTCCTCTTAGCATAATTAGGCTTGACCTTATAACACTCCCTAGATCTTATCTGGGAAGCTAATGGGCTGAGGAACTGCAGGAAGTATAGCCATGGTGTAAACAAGTGAAACTCACAAGAACAGTGTAAACAAGTGAAACTCACAAGAACAATGTAACTTTGGTAACCACTACCTTGTTTACCTCTCACTATAAAATAAAGGCTCAGCTTGCCTTGGGATATCTTTCTCTCTGGCCTCAGCCAGGCACAGGGAAGATCCATGGAGACTAAGGAAAGCTAGAGAGTTCTGAATGCTGTCTCCGTGTAAATCATTCTTCGCGGACTCCGTCCACACCTTTGGGAACCCCTGGACCACTGGGGCTGGCCCCCAGCACATGCACATTCAAACCTTTTTTTAAACCAACTAACTAGACACAGTATTCATTGCTATTTTGATCTGCTGGCTATGTTTGAAAGAAAAATACGTGTTTTCTTTAAGGTATCCTATAATTTATGGTAGTTCCTATCAGGCCATTTGAAACAGCAAGGTTTTACTATAACTGAACCATCCCTGGTCATTATGGGTACCTTAAATTTATATTCTCAATAAATATTTTTAAGTTTTCTTAGTATGGTCTTATCTTGGGGGGATTATAAGAAATCCTGCTATAGCATTACATTTTCTGAGAAAACAAGCAATTAACACCAAAGGAGACTCTCTTAATTCAAACTCCTATTTTCCTTTAAAAAAAAAATGGTTTGTTACAGAAAAAAATTTAAAAGACCATTTTGTTTTTCAGGAATTCAATAGGTGACTAAATATATTGGCTAGCTTTATTTTAGTTAGTACCTCACCTTCAAATTGGGTAGCATGCCAACACTATTGAAAATTATTTTGATCAGTTGGAAAACTACCTGAGGTTATTTGGCTCTGGAAATTAAATTCCAGGGAGAACACAAATATGGTTCACTCAGAGCTCAACATACAACATTTTTATTTTGACAGATACCAAGACTGAAGGTCAACAGTGTGGACCATGCAAAATAGCCCAAAACTGGCATCATTCTTCAAAGAATTAACATAGCTTTAAGATAGAAATCCTGACCCATAATTCCAATAGCATATTTTGACTCCATTTTCTCAAATCTGAAGTCACTTTCAAATGGGAACTGTGTCTATGTAGTGCTACTTAGGCAACCAAAACTTGTTTAAGGAACTTTGTTGGCCCTATCTGCCTTAGATTGGACCAGGTAGAATTAATTCAATTTAGTCTTCCAGAAAAATAAAATTGGAGAATGTGACTTAGGTTTAACCCTCTAGTTGTGATAATAAAACCATGTCATGTATTAAGAACTTAGTTTTTTACCAGATAATGTGGCAAATGCTTCGCACACCTAATTTTACTCAAGCCTCTCAGAAACCATATGAATTGGGTATTGTTATCATTTCATTAGAGATGAGGAAACTAGTGCTCAGTATGGTAAAATTATCAATCCACTGAACCAAGTGGTTGTTTGATAAATAGCCACTCATGTTATAAAAGTTTTTAGTTCCTATCAAACCATTAATTTGAATAAAATAGTAGAAGCAAACTGGAATTAAATTATTATTTCCCTCAAAGAGCTTATATTCTATCAAGATATATGCAACAATGCACATAAATAGGAGAAAAATGAAAATTACTATATTCATACTAAACACAAAATTATTGACACAAAAAATATTAAGAATTATTCAAAGTAGTAATATAAGAAAACATTAGCATGTAATAAGGTAGCAAAATAAAAATACTTCCTCATTTATATATATTAAGTTTCTAAGAATCTATTGTATTCATAATGACAATGAGGCTAATTTCTATGTCTCTTTTCCTAAACCAATTTTTGCTAATATAGAAACAATGTGCATTTATTTTGGTTAATGAACCTGTCTTCTTTGAAGGAATCCAAAGGACCATTTCCTCACTAACTAGCTACCCAAAGAAGCTGTTCAGTCTTAAAACAGGAATCATTTAAGCCTGCATCAGGCTTCGTCCAGTCGAGTTTGAAACATTTGAAAATAACAACTCAAAACTGTAGATTTTTTTTCCAATGCACAGAACATAATATCAAAAACAGACAAGAAGTGTTAGCATAATGAGAATGTTTTGCAAATGAGAAATTATAGATAATTGCTGTTTGTTCTTGTTTTCATAGAACGAAGTGTAATTATTATTAACAAGAGGCTTGTTCCAATAATTATTTCTGGTTATCCCAGGGCACAAATGCATTGAAGCAGAAAACAATGCATTTCCATTCAGAGTTTTTGTTCTGAGATCATCTCTTATCACTTCCAGAGGTTATTATGAATGCTTGTTCTGAGTATGTACAAGTCTTGGCACTCTACAACCAAATGTGTGCTTTCTGAGTTGAATATCACATCATTTTCTTCAATATTTAAAAGAAATTATCTAACCATGCACAGGATTGCATAGTATTGTAGAATTGTTATTTTACATAATGGGAAAAACAGGGTTCAAAGAAAAATAGATCCAAATGCTATGTGGGATTCTAGGTAACAAATAACTAAGGATTAATATTTATTAATAAAAGATGAGATGGTACCCTTGGCAGTAACCTTGGGAACCTAGTAAGCACATTCTTATCATGTCAGTTGTTAAATATTTTGAATATTACCCCTGGACATAATAACAACACTAAGAGTTACTGAACCTTTATTATGTACAGGCAGTATTTAAGCACATTTAATCCTATCAAGTAAATGTTTTTGTTATACATCTCTTCTAACAACGAGAAAACTGAAATACAGAATATTTAGGCAATTTTGCCAAAGTCACTCTGCTAGGAAGTGGTGGTGTTTGGTGTCAATCTGGCAGACTGACACTATAACCTAAGCCTTAACACCCCGCCCCCCCATACATTTATCCCAGAGTTACATAGTATGTGATAATCTTTTACCTTTGATTGCATCTACGTGTTTTTTTTATAAAATGTCAAAACCAGGGTTCAACTAAGCTGGAAAGAGGGATATATTTTCCAGGGTGCATTAGAAGTAATGACAGATAGAAGTCTAGACAGGCTTTGGAATGCTTATCTCTCTGGCAGCAGGCAAGAGACATGTCATAGTGGATCCAGGGAATTATTTTAGGAAGTGGTAGGAGAGCCTTAACTAAAAAGGAGGGAGCAGGTGGGCCCCTGGCTCAAGTAGTGTCAGCTATCTAGTAATGGGGTCAGGTACATAAGGGCATTATTCTAGCCACCCAATAGGCAATGTCAAATAAGTCAGTTTGATAGAACTGTTATTAGTAAGGCAATGTCTCTCCTTCTTCCAGAAGAGGTGTATGAGTCAGGAAACCATAGCAGAAACATGGAAAGTCTCAAGTACTCAACATTTTGGATGAGAAACTTAATTGTTTGTCTTGAGAGAATGGGCCATTCCAGACTTGCATATGTAACATAACATAAGGTGGAAAAAGCATAGCCTTTGATTCCTGTAAACCTTTTAAACTTTGGGAAACTACAGAAATGATTCATTTGCTTAAGTGTCTGTCCTGTTAAAGTTTAAGAAACTCTACAAGATGATTTAATGACTCTTTTAAAAGAGTTATTGTATTTACAGAAAAATTGATTTTAGATGTAAAGTATTAAGTGGTCTGTTTTATCTCATTGTTTTAAGCAAGAAAAAAATAATTTGATAAATATTTATCATATTATCCATATTCACCATTATGAAGCCAGACCTTTTAATACACATACATATATTTGGACACACACACGAGCACATCACAAGTACCTAGTAGATATTTGAACAGATGAATGAATGAAAAAATGAATGTAGAAATTCATTTGTTAATTTACAAAAAGAGTTACTTAAAAATTACCAAACTACCTTGATATACATATATCTTTAAGAAAGAAATATAATTTGTACTTACATAAATATTAGAATGGAAATCATGAGGAAATCACCAACTATTTATGAATTTGGCAATAATCTCAGGCTAAAATTAAGGTATTACCTCCTTGCACAAAATCATCATACTTTTTTATAAATTTGTTTAAATTAGAAGGCACCTACAAAACTACTAATTTTTTATACTTGCAGAATTAGAATGAGGAAGTTCTTCATTGGTAATATCTTGTGTATGGTTGTAGGCATTAATAAGTGGGTTTACAACTCTCTACCTTAACTAACTCTAATGTTTGCAGTGCCTATGTGGTTGAATAAATTTATATACAAATATGTATTATATGTGCTCATTTCTTATTGTAATCACATCAATTAATTATGCATTATGTTTGTGAATCTTAATGACTTATTTATACTCATTATACAAGTATAATTATATTACAAAAAATATATGCCACAGCTTGAGTGAAAGAAAAGCTAGGGGAGAAATATTTTCTAAATAGATATGTGCAGACAAAATTAGTAATTCAGAGAAGACTTCATTGAAGATATGGTGGCTGATTGGGGTTCTGCTAAATGTTTCAAACTGGGCTCCTTGACCATTTCTCTGAACACTGCAAAAAGTTGCTCTTAAATATTCACAAAATCTAAAAATAAAGAGAAAAAAAAACTGTTGCCCAAAACATCTGACTATAATCTTCCTTTCCTCTATTCCATGCTATCAAAATATTTCAAAACCAATAATCAACACATGCATTTGTATCAGCACATATGATCTTTCCCATTAAACACACAAACACACAAACGAACACATACACACGTACACAAATTAGAAGATATTTAGTCCTGTCCAAAACATCTACGGAGTCATTTGGTTCCTGCCAAAATGTCCTTAGAATTCGGTCCTGCCAAAAATGTCTATGGAGACATTTGGTTCACATGAAAAGGTATTTGACACTCGGTCCTGTCCATACTGTCTGGTAGATGTCCCTAGATTCAACTATACCATAACATTTATTTCTACTTTGGGTTTAGAGAATTAATCCACTTATTAATCCTGCAAAAAGGGTTTACAGTATTAATACATTAAAAAGTAATACTATGGCTGAAACCGGTCTGGCTCAGTGGATAGAGCGTCGGCCTGCGGACTGAGAGGTCCCAGGTTCGATTCCGGTCAAGGGCATGTACCTGGGTTGCGGGCATATCCCCAGTAGGAGATGTGCAGGAGGCAGCTGATCAATGATTCTCTCTCATCGATGTTTCTAACTCTCTATCTCTCTCCCTTCCTCTCTGTAAAAAATCAATAAAATATATATTAAAAAAAAAAAGTACTACTATGTTTTATTGGTCCAGTACATGCATTCTGGCTGTATTGCCAATAAAAACCCTTATTAACTCAGTAGCCTAGCAGGTAATAAATGGCACATGGGTTTAGACAGGTGGGAATGGGGTTTTTACTAACTGGACAGAATGTCTCCATGGACGTTGTGGACAGGACCAAATGCTCTGCAAGGTGCTCACACACAGGCACACACATGGCTAAGGAAATGATTTGTCCTGGTTCAAAAATGTGAAAAAGGATAGTGCCCATTCTACTGTGGTCTTTGCCAATCACATGTTTTAGCCACAGAAGAAAAAAATTCTGTTTTGCTCTACCACAACTGTTTTTCTCAGTAGGCAATTACTAAGACCCATCATGATACTAGGCACTATATAAAATGCTTCATTGGTGATATTTCTTCGAACACTCACTATAAATATGCAAAGAAGATGCTATTATGATTTATAGATGAAGAAAAGAAAGCATGGAGAGGTTGCTGATGATACTCACCTAGAAAATGTCTAACCAGGTGGCTTGATGCTGAAGTCTGCTCTCTTGACCTTATGTTACAGAGGTCAACAAGACAAGGCTCAAGTCTGTTATGCTGTTTTAGTTTTTGTTTTTTTTTTAATAAAACAACAACAGGCTCTAATATGTACTATAGATGAAATGAGGGCCATGGAGAAAGGCCAGGTAAAGCCATTAAAGGGAAATATATAGAAGTTACTCAGGGGTTATGTTTTTTAGTCTTATTAATTAGTACTATCAAAACTGTTTTACTTAATGTAAACATGGGCTCATATGAGTAGTACAGAGCTTGAAAATTTCAAATAAATACATGGGAATTTTAATTCTGGTGCAAATTGCAAAGCTCTTTGGAATTGTTTTCAAACAAAAAATCACAAAGCCTCTTTGAAAATGATGTCACAAAGATGATTAGTTTCCAGCTCGAGAGAGCCTGCCTAGCATGAACCCAAAGAGGACTTAACAGCTGAATTATCTCATGATAAACCTATTAAAGATTCATAATTCCTTGAGTTTTAATTGGGTGTGATTGATCCCCATTAGAGTATTTGTGGGTAGTAAAGTAGCCTAAGTGGTTCTCCCTCCTTTGGAAGAAAAGTTGCCCATGTTTATTGAACTTGATTACTCAGGAAAACATCAACTATTGCTTTATGAAAACCATCTTGGTAATGACAAGTTTGAGACTTTGAGAAAGGGAATTGTATTTACAAGATATGTTTCCTGCAGAAAAACTGGGCCATTCAACATTATTTTCTTAAATGTCCCTTACCTATTACTTTGCTTAAAATAATATGTAGCGTCATGTTTCTTCTGATTATTTCTTGTGTGTTCATATACTGCAGAGAGAATTACATAATGAAGCTGCATGTACCCATCATCCAGCTTCAATATTCCTGGTCATTTTTGGTTCATTTATACTTTCATTAGTTTCTCTCTTTATAGATTACTTTGAAGAAAATAAAAATATGTACTTTTTTCTGTAAATATGTCATCCTATATACATAAAAGATAGGGACTAGTCAGAAATATGCCATAGCATGCCAAGAGGATACCTAAAACAACATAATAGTAATTCCTTAATGTCATCAAAATATCTGCTCAATATTAATTTGCTTCCATCTACACTAATAAAAGAGAAAAATGGTAATTGGCGTACGACGATACCCTTTTCATTGGCTAATCAGGGCTATATGCAAATTAACTGCCAACTAAGATTGGCAGTTAACTGCCAACAAGATGGCGGTTAATTTGCATATGTAGGCACAATGCAGGGAGGTGAAAGGGAAAGCAGGAAGAAGCCCCCTGCCACTAACAGTGATCAGAAACCCAGGGGGGAGCTAAGAGCTGGGGGGCAGGGCAAAGGCGGCCCTGGGGCCGCCTTTGCCCTGCCCCCCAGCCATGATTGGAGAATCAGGTGCCTTTTCCGCCCTGGCCAGTGATAGCAGGAAGTAGGGGTGGAGCCAGTGATGGGAGCTGGGCACGGTCGAAGCTGGCAGTCCCAGGAGCTAGGGGCCCCTTGCCTGGGCCTAAGCAAAGCCCATGATCGCGGGGCCGCTGCAGCTGTGGGTTCCCACTGCCTGGGCCGGATGCCTCGGCCAGAGGCGTCAGGCCTGGGCAAGGGGCCGATCCTGCGATTGGAGGGTGATGGGGGTCAACGCCTGAGGGCTCCCAGTATGTGAGAGGGGGCAGGCTGGGCTGAGGGACACTCCCCCCTCCCCAACACCCAGTGCACGAATTTCGTGCACCAGGCTCCTAGTTTTCTTATAAAGATACTTTAATCCTATATGTTTGTTTTAATTAGATTTTAAATAAGGTCCACATTCAGATAGGTTCCTTCATTATCTCCTAGACTATCACCTTCCCTTGGCCTTATAAATTTTTGTGGAATGTAACAAAAGCTTTTTCCCATACAGTTTCCCAAGGTTTGGATTCTGCCATTGCATTCTCTGGCAGAGTTAGCTGATAACTTCATCTCCTGTATTTTCTCTAAGTTACTAATTAAATTAAATTTAGAGGCTTGATTTCGGTGGGGGTTAGGGGCAATGCCACAGGTAGTGTTTTCCTCCATTAGTGTTACCTATGAGTTTTTACAATCAGGAAGTATATAATGTGTCTTTCTGAAATGTTAGCAGTCATTGACTATCATTCACTAGGTCAATGATTATATTTTGGTTTGCAAAATAGCAATATTCTAATCTAATAATTTTAACTTATGTATTAGCTGAAATATTTCAGCAAAGAGAAACGTTCTTCCCTTATCAACTACTTGGTTACCCAGAGGCACAGTTTACATACTAAATGCAACAAAAATACTCAATTGTCTCCTTTTATTGCCAGCTTTCAAAAGAATAAGCTTGTTCCCTAGCATCTTATACAAAGGAACAACGTATTTTGTTTATTTGTATGCTTTTGTATTTGGTACCATTATGAAATTTGTGGATATAAACATATTCCAGTTGTTATTTTTATTGATGCTCAAATTATTGAATGTTTGACCAGTAGAACTTATTCAGGTTGGCTATTCGGCCCTTTTGAAGAAATCCTAATAGTCTATCAAAGCTTTCATGCTTTCAGGAATGACATATTCCAGGCTCATTTTGATGTTTTCTGCCCTGTAGTTGAATTACCCATTTCTTTGAGGAGCCCAGATTCCTTTTAGGAGAGCATGACTTATAAATTACTGCTTTCAAAGCATGTTAGAGAAAAAGGAATAAATGTTTTCTCCACCCTTATCTAAATAAATATAGTTTCAAATGATTCAAATATTTGTCACCTCTATTTGAATTTGTGGTAGCAACAGTTCTTCTATTGTTAAATGAGTTAATGCTCATATTATTTTTATGCAATATAAGTAAGGGATTTGTTAAGTTTATAAAGAACAAAAGCAATAATTTTTTAAGATTCAAAGTTACATTAAAATAAAACTAACAACTGTCTTTTCTATTTTTCATAGCTTCAGAATGTAGGATCAATAGATCTTATTTCATTTCATTCAAAAATGGCTTAGCAAGCCTATGCTGATACTAAGAATTTCATATATATGTGGGGAATTATTTTCCTAAACTGTGGAAATTAGGGCCTGGAAAATCTTTCCTGATTTAAAACATCCTCCCTTTCCATCTCTTTCATATAGTGCTTTGAAACTATTATAGCCATAAATGTCTTTTTTTAAGGTGATACACAGTAACCATCAAAAGCTGACAAAAGTTAACATGGATTTTTTTCTAGAGCAAATACATTTCTAAGAGCAATTTTCTTCTATTTTTAATTTTTATTTCCTGTTTTCTACTTTTTCTTGTTATTATTGGTTTTTCACTTCCCTTCTATGTTGTGGCTTTAAAATAATACTTATGAGCCTATATTCTGTTCAGAAATTTAGGAGAGTGCCATTTCTGATTACTATGGAGTAGCTTGATACAGATCAGTATCCATCTACTATAAATCTTAAAAATAGACTTTATAAAAATCACTGTTTGAGGGCATCAGAGAGCAGCCAAGGCAGCCAACTTTGAAACGTCAAGATCTTAGAAGTGAGCCTGGCTTCTCCTCTGCATTTAGATGTGTTGGTGGAGGCAATAAGTGGTGCTATAGTGGGGGCCTAGAAAAAAAGCAGAAAATGATGGCTTAGAATTTGTGGTCATTTTACAAGTCTAAGAAGAACCAAAATAATGGAATTCTTTATTGCTCTTAACTCAAGCAATTTGTTAATTCTTAAGATTTATGAGACAGGAAATAACAAACCAAAGAGTGGCTCCTAAGTGGCTAGAAAGCCAAGCAGAACCTGAGACAAAATTAGAACTCAAAGGTCATCAAAGAGAAGTAGCCATGGGAAAACAACACTAGAATTTAGTTAATATCCTTGATAGGCTACACTCTAGTAGGAAAAAAAACAGAAATAAACTAGACCTCCCATGGAATAAAACCCAACCTTGAACAATCTGAATCTTTAAGGATCAAGGTAATCTGCCCCTGCTTCGATAGCCTGCCAGAAAGAAAGTAAATATTCTCTAAAAAGATAAAATATATAACTATAAATGTTCATGTATTCAATGAAAAATGGCCAACACACAGGAATACGTGAGCAAAAACCAAGAGAAAAAAGACCAATAAAATCAGACCCCCAGATGATTTGGACATTAACATAATCAAATATAGGTATTATAGGTTAAAAGATAGAATAGCTGAAATAAAAAATTTGATAGAAGGGCTTAACAGAAAAATTATAAAAAGCAAAAGGGATAATCAATGAACTGGAATATAGGTCAATAGTTGTCTAGATTGAAGGAGGAAATAATTTGAAACTTTCAGAAATGAATATGAGACACTTAAGAACGGTGAAAGTCTAAGGTAGACTAAATAGAATCTCCTAAAAGAATGGAACCAAAGCAATATTTACAAAAATATTAGCCAAGAATTTCCCAAACTGAAGAAAGATCCCAAGCCAATGATGCCAAAAGCTCTATAAAGCTGAGAAAATGCAACGAAATCTATACATAACCACATCATAACAAAATTTGTGAAAGCAAAATAATATATTTTTTAAATTGTTTAAGTAACCAAAGAAAGAGACACATTATCTTTAAAAAATGCAAATAATGAGTGACAAATGCCTTTTCTTCAGAAATGAATGTGTACCAGAAGACACATGAGTGACCAAGTTTTAAAAGAAAGTAGTAACTGCCATCAGGTGAAAACATCCTTCAAATAATTATGATAAAATTAAGATGTTCTTAGAAAAGACAACATTGAGAAAATTTGTCCTCCACAAAACTACATTAAAGAAAAAGCTCAAAATAGTTTTTTAGGAGAAAAATGATACCAGAAATAAAAAGGAAAATGATAGAAGAACATAACAGGATAAAGTAAATCTAAATGATTACTGATTGTATAAAACCATGATATTACTGTCTTATTGCCTTTCAAATACATGAAGAATTAAAAATCATCAAGAGCTAAAAAGGTGAGGTTAAAGAAGAAGAAAAAAATGGTTAGGCAATAGATACATAGGAAATTTAATAATGAAATTTACAAATTGGAGCTAGTTGACAAATATAGAACACTGCAACCAATAATTTCATAATACACCTTTTTTTATCTAGAACACATGAAACATTTGTAAAAGTGACCATCTTCCGTATCATAAAGTCTCAACAAATTTTACAGGACTGAAATCATAGCTGGTATAGTTTCTGAACACTGAGATGAATAATAAAATAACAAGAACATTCTCAAATGTTTGTAAATAAAAGAAGACACGTAATATATGAAGCAAATGAGAAATGACAATGGAAGTAGTTCAGAATTATTGTAAAACTAGAGGCCCAATACACAGATTCGTGCACCAGTGGGGTCCCTTGACCTGGCCTGTGACATCCCCCGAGGGGTCCTGGATTGCAAAAGGGCACAGGCCAGGCCAAGGGACCCCACTGGTGCACAAATCTGTGCACTGGGCCTTTAGTCTATAAGCCTAAGCGCAGGTCCCTCAGCCTGGCCTGTGGGGATTGGGCCGAAACTGGCTCTCCGACATCCCGAGGGGTCCCAGGTTGGGAGAGTGCACAGGCCAGGCCAAGGGACCCTACTGGTGCATGAATTAGTGCACCAGGCCTCTAGTATGCATGTAAGATCTCTTGGTTATCTCTTCCTGCCCTTCCCTCTCCACCCTCCCCTCTGAGAGTCATCAGTCTGTTCCATGTTTCCATGCCTGTGGTTTCCGCTTCTGCATTGAGCATCTGTCCCCTGGTGGTCATTGCTCGTCATAGCTACGGACAGTCAGCTGGCCAGCCAATTGCTTAGGCTTTTATACATATATAGATATGGCTTTCAAGAGATCAAATTATAAAAGTACTTAAAGGAGTATTATAGATGTATCTTGACAATGGTATCTATATGATACAGAAGCAAGTAGAACAAGTAGTAGATACTTTTCATTCTAGCCAGTCATACAGGTGTCATATAGACAGAAGAGTCAATTGATTATTTCTCATTTTAACTGCTTCACTCAGGCTGTATAAATTCAGTTTAGGTTCGATTTAATAGAGGCAAGAATTACAAATGGAAGATAATCACAATGTCCTAGAGCTACAAACCCTTTAAATCCTATTGAAAGGAAGTCATTATGTCAGTCAAATGATTTCATATACATGCCTTAAAAGACAAATTACTCATCTACTGCTTAACAGGAACAGAAAGTGAAAGCAAGCAGTATTGTGGGTGCTTCTTTAAGGGAAAAATGTTTTCTTTACACAGCAGATGTGAGAACATAAGGCCAGCAGTGGGTATCAATGCTAAACTGTCACTGAATTACACAAAAACAACAGGCTATAACAAAATAACCAGTATTTTCAAACTTGTTATTTTAGGACTGAGTCCTCTGCCAATCTCTTTTAAAAAAAATATGGTGTCCATCTACACTAATTTGACATATATTTTTGTCAAGTGGGAAATTTCAGGACCAAGCAGAAATTTAATGTTTGTGTGTCCAAAAGCATTTAGTAAGATTCTAATGTGAGGTGTTTTTTTCCATATTTTTTTCTGTTCCATTCATTATAGTTAAATTCTTGCATCTACAATGTCACTTCTCTAACCTGATAGCGCTGATTTGATTTATACCACATCACTCACATAAGGAAATATATTCATTTTTTAAAAAAATTAACTGACATTTATAAAGTAGTGGGATTATTCACTTAAAATATCCAATATAAAGTAGCCTACACCATACAAGTTATCTTACAAAGTAAGCATGGAATTTTAACATATTATTTTCTGAATTCTTTTCAAATCACATAAGACTGGCAGCCTATTCCAGGTTACGATGTCAATTTTGAGTATTGAAAACCCCTTATGGTAAAAACTATACTTGAAAAATGTCCTAAATCTTCTATGAAATGTACATGGGTTTCTGTATACAACTATTTACAGTAGCAATTTTAAACCTTTTCCATCTCATGACACACATAACTACTAAAATTCTGCATACACTTAGAACAAGTAGTAAATACATCTTGCTGATTTAACAAAAAACAGGTATAATTTTGATTCATCTAGACCAGGGGTCCTCAAACCATGGCCCGCGGGCCACATGCAAATACAAATATTGTATTTGTTCCTGTTTTGTTTTTTTACTTCAAAATAAGATATGTGCAGTGTGCATAGGAATTTGTTCATAGTTTTTTCTAAACTATAGTCCGGCCCTCCAACAGTCTGAGGGACAGTGAACTGGCCCCCTGTTTGAGAAGTTTGAGGACCCCTTATCTAGACAGATATTGTTGGCTGTTGGCATTTTTTAATGTGACAATTTAGGGGGGAAAGGCTAGTGACCATGATTAGTCAGGTATTGCATATGTTAAAAATTCTGTGGCACACCAGTGTGGCTTTCACGGCACCCCATTATAGTCAGTTCTTGGGAAACTTTGTCATATCTGTAATTTTTTCACTCAGTACTCTTTTCCCACAAAAGCATTCTCAACAATTAGATGACAAAACTGAACAGTAATTATTTTAGCCAGTTACATTTAGGTGATCATCCATTTGAGCTTGCTCACTCATCTTTCAGGGGCATTTGGTCTTTCCTAAATACACCAATGTGATTCAATTGGCATTTCTTTTCTTCATTAATGATGAGTCATCATATCAATGCAACAACACAAGATGGCCTTTTAATTAATTAATGTCTCAATGAAAACAGAAATATGTCAAAGTATCAAGTAAGAATAAAATTATCTTTCATTTCTTCCATATTTTTTTTCTTACTTATCCCTTCCTTTAAGATGTGACATAACTAACCTAACATTGTACTTCTTCCTTTTGCTCTAAAAAAAACAACAACAACAAAAAACAACAAAAAAAACTTTCAGGAGGGAGTAACTTCCTGTCTTCAATGTATTTCCCATATGACTTTGTCAGTTGTGCACCTTTCTTGGTAACGGGCTTTGAGATGACTGAAGCTTTGGGAAGCTTCATTATCCAAATACATGGGACAGATTGGAGGTTGGATGTACGATTTGCTGGGGTGACTGACTGCCAGTGCTGAACATTTTAATCACCATGAATCATTCTGTGAGAACTGGAGAGAGAGCCAAGGAGGTACAATGCAGTAATGAGCAGGTCTGTCACTTCTGAAGATATGAGTTCTAAACTTGATGCCCAGAATGGGGACAAATAAGCTAAAGTGCTGGGGTCCAACCCCAAGAGGTCCAGGGGTCCCCAAAGACGTGGACGGAGTCGGCGAAGAAGGAATGACATGGAGACAGCGTTCAGTTGATCAGCAGCCTAGCCAGGATCTCTAGCCAGGATCTCCAGCCAAGTTCTGGTCTGGATCTCCAGCGAAGTTCTGGTCTGGATCTCCAGCCAGGTTCTGTGTCCATGTTCTCTTACTAGGTTCTCCAGCCAGGTTCTCCAGGTTCTCCAGCCAGGTTCTGTCACCAGGTTCGAGTCAGGTTCTCTTGCCAATTTCTGTAGTCAGGTTCAGTCCAGGATCTTTTGCCATGTTCTCTCAATAGGTTCTGTCTCTAGGTTCTGTTGCCAGTTTCTGTCCAGGATCTTTTGCCATGTTCTCTCCAGCGAAGTTCTTCTGTCTCTAGGTTCAGTGTAGGTTCTGTCTTCTAAGTTCTGTCTTGTTACATCTGTATTTATACCAGTTGATTCCAATCCTATCAATCTCTATTCCAAAGGTTAGGGTGTTTCTTATCTCCATTCCAGGGAGTAAAGATTATGTAGCTTAAGCATGATTGTTCATAGTTAAAGTGATTAATTACCCGCCTGGCACTTAGTTGAGGGGTTTTATTCCCTCCCTAACTTCAGGGGAAAATCCCTACCTGGGGAAACAAACTTTCTCAGAGAGGAGACCTTGGTTAAAACACATAGTGCCAAGAAGGTGAGCAAACATTTTAAGAACAGTATGCCATATATGCCAGGTCCTTTGAAACAGCAAGGATGGACCGGCTCCCGGCAAATTCCCCCTTTTTTATTTTTTAAAAGCAGGCATTAAAAAGAAAAACCTCAAATGCTCTCTTGTATCCATTTTAAGAGTAGGATTGGCGCTTTCCGCTATTACCTGAGTCCTGATCTATCACCCCAGGGAGAGCTTGCCAATCCTGCACTTTCCCGGGGTGGAAAGGCTGCAGTGGGGTTAAGGATAAGGCTCCTTGGGCCTACCTTTTCCCATGCCATTACATTTACCTTTCCTTCCTCAGAAAAGCATGGACATACTTCTTGTATAAAACGTTCTGTCTGACTGGGAGTAACCTTAATTCCTCTGCTAGCAAGCATATGTGTTAAAAGATCAATACAGAGTCTTATTTCTTTAGACTCAGTATGGCACATCTTCTTAATCTAAAGATCAATACAGAGTCTTCTTTCTTTGGACTCAGTAAGGCACATCTTTCAATCTAAGTTCTGTACTATCCACCTTCTTACCCTACTTATCCTCTATAGGGGAGTCTGTAGCACCCTGGTGGAGTCCTATCCGTCCCGAGTGTGGGGGTTCTCAATGGGGAGGGGGCTTACCTAGGGGAATCCTTTTCCAGGGGTTCCCAAAGGTGTGGACGGAGTCGGCGAAGACTATCCACCCTTTTCCTATGGTGGAGTCCTATCCATCCTGGGTGCAGGGGGGCTTACCTAAGGGTCCCTGTTCGGGCGCCATATGCTGGGGTCCAACCCCAGCAGGTCCAGGGGTCCCCAAAGGTGTTGACGGAGTCAGCGAAGAAGGAATGACATGGAGACAGGGTTCAGTTTATCAGCAGCATAGCCAGGATCTCTAGCCAAGTTCTGGTCTGGATCTCCAGAGAGGTTCTGCTGTTTATTGTCTTGTTACATCCGTATTTATACCAGTTGATTTTAATCCTGTCAATTTCTATTACAAAGGTTAGGGCGTTTCTTATCTCCATTCCAGGGAGTAAAGATTATGTAGCTTAAGCGTGATTGTTTGTAGTTAAATTGATTAACTACCCGCCTGGCACTTAGTTAAGGAGTTTCATCCCCTCCCTAACTTCAGGGAAAAATCCCTACCTGGGGAAACAACCTTTCTCAGAGAGGTGACCTTGGTTAAAACACACAGTGCTAAGGGGAGCAAACATATTAAGAACAGTATGCTATATACGCCAGGTCCCTTGAAACATATGCTGTGCAGATGTTTCTATCCTGCAGCGACTGTGTCAAGCAGCAAGGATGGACCGGCTCCCGGCACTAAAGATTGGCCTTTTAGTCATCCAAGGGCAGAGCTCAAAAGAATGTTCAGAAGGCATAAGCTATTTGGAAACTTCTTAGGTTTGAAGCAGTGGGGAGGTGACAAGAAAAAAAGTAGCAAATTTATGATCTCCCTTTAGTTAGCCAATATATAAACTATCAATTTTAGCCTAATTAAAAAAACAATAATAGAAGAAGCTTTCATATGTTTATGAATTGCAGATCATCTTATAATAGGAATGGATTTGGGGAACTAAAAGACAAATGGGCAATTCCCCCAACCACAATTTTTATTTTATTTTCTGGTATTACTTAAGTCCATTGGTAATCTCTGTTTAAAACCAGAAAGAGTTTAAGACACACATTTTCTTTTCAATCTGAGGATATTTTATGATTTAACAGAATAAAATACATTCCTAAAATTTTATTCACTTAACTGTATTAAGCCAAACCATATGAAATTGACAACACTTTACCATTTTTAACTTCAAAGATGGCAATGTCATATGGTTCAGTATAATAGATTTATTATGCATAAAGGGGTAAGAGGAAATATACATTGAGCATAATGCTATTCATATTAAACACAGTCCCTTAATTTAACTTTCACTGCAATACTAAATGGAAATTTAGATTTGGAAATCTCAAGAAATTTTCCAAAATCATGTGGCTAAAGAGTGGAATAATTGCTATCAAACAAAGGCCTTGTTAACCTCCTAAGCAAGGTCATCATGCATGATTGATTGTGAGGCTCTTCACTGTACAAGGTTAACAGCCAAAGAGGAAGGTGAGGGCTTAAATGTAGCAAAGTGGGAGTCCTGAGCTGCCAGATTGTATTTTCCAAAACAGATTGAACCAACATATAACCCACTCTTCATGCATTTCTTAATGTAACACTGACATTCCTCCACTGAAAGGTGGAGTCAATTTTCTCTCTCATTCAAGCTGGCCTAATCCTTATAACTGCCTTTAACAATTAAATAAGGGAGAGTGACAAGGCATGACTTCTGAGAGTAGGTCATCAAAGGAAAGAGGACTTCACCTTTTGTAGTGCTTTCTCTCTTGGGGAAAATACATTGGGAGCTCTGAACCAATGTTTTGTTTGTTTTTGAATTACTAAATTTCTTTTCATTTACCAAGGCAGATTGCATTCATTTGGTACACTGCACCTTTCACTTTAGAGGGGGTAAGCTGGAAGGTGTCGATTTTTGGGGTCAACCTGGATTATAGTAAAAAGTGATTTGTTTTTTTTTAGAGATACTTATAAAATAAATAAATAAATCCAGTTTGGAACTCAATGAAATACTCAAAATTCCTCAAATAAAATAAAAATGAAGGGACTAAAGCTCTTTTGTCACTAGAAACCACCTATGCTTATATAAAATATTGATATAACAGTCATACCACTCTCTTAAGTGATAACATTGATAAAAGACATGATGTACTTGAGAATATATCTTTGGCAAACACAGTCAATATGCCCCAAAGGGCTCTACATAAATTAAACATGTAGGCAAGCATAGCACAAGATAAAATGTGTAGGGATTTTATCAGTCATCCACATCCATGACTTATTGTAAACTCTAGGTACAGTGACAACTGAATATTTTCATGGTGTTACAGATCCCTGAGACTGTTTAAGATCAAAAGTTATATTCTGTTCCAGAAAAATACTTTTAACCCCATTATTTATCAAATGAGGTTATACACTTTTATAATGTACTAGGGGTCCAGTGCACGAATTTGTGCACCTTGAAAGTAACTGTGGGCTGCGAGGCTGTGAGGGGCACAGGGGCAGGTCTTGGCCTATTCTCCGCACCCCTGCCCAGCCTTTCCCACTGTGGCCTCCAGTCCAGTCTGCCAGCAGCCCCACTCTCACCGCTGCCGCTGAGGGCGCCGGCGCTGCTCACACCCACTGATAGAGCGGAGCAATTGGGGCCAGTGCCAGCAGCGGGTGTGAGTGGCAGTGCTGCCCCAATTGCCCCTCAGGAGCAGGGGGAAGTAGAGAAGCCCTAAGGGGTGATAGAGGCCAGCAGTTGCCACTTGTACCCGCTGATGGTGCCAGCAGCAGGTGTGAGCGCCAGGCAGGACCATGGCGCCGGGGAGCAAAATATTTTCAGTAACCACCAGAGGCTCGCCCCGATGACAACCACTGGCGCCCTGCTTTGGTCTGGCGCCCCCGCTCACCTGTTCCACCATCCCACTGCGGCCAATGCCCACTATGTTCTAAGCACGACCCTGGTGGTCAGCGCACGTCATAGCAACCAGTTGTTCTGTTGTTCAGTTGTTAGGTTGTTCCACTGTTTGGTCTATTTGCATATTAGTATTTTATATATATAGATTATATCATTGTGACAGAACAGCAGCTACTTTTTATTGAAAGAAAGATATGTACACTTTCCCTTACTTTTACTCTTTTACATTAAGTTATTTAAGCATACTTTTCCCTCTCTTTATAGGCCAACATTTAAAGGATGTTGCTAATCTAATTTTCACTTGAGATGATTCAGAGCTTTCTAAACCCATTCTCTGTTCAAATGACATGCAAATCGGATTAATTTGCTTGTGTTCCAGATTTAGAGATAAGATTGTTGCCTCTGGGGTGTTAGCAGTAAAAATGCCTCTAATGTTTACTATTTTTTGTTTCTGACTTGGCAGTATATCTCCACAGGAGTGTCTCTTGGCAGATGTGTTTTCTAAGGCAAGGATCTACTCAGGAGACAGAGAAATTCAACAAAGCTATTTTAGGAAATCAGAGAAAAATCCGAGGCTAAGGTTTTGATTATAACATAAAGGATTTAGATTAGACATTCAGACATACTTGAAAGAGGGCTATAAGAAATTTTAAATCCTGGTTTGTTTACTTTTTCCTCTTTTTTGTGTGATTGTGTGCTTTTTAATTATTGTTTTTTCAGTAGATACACCTGTCTAATTGGAACATGATTTAAAGAAGGGACATACAGAAACAACCCTTCTAAATTTGAGTCCAGTTGCATCATGTTTCCAGCAGCCCAAGCAACAGAAATGGGTATTTTCTCAATTATATGCCAATTAGAATACATATGTCCCAATAAGAAAAAAGGGAGTAACAGTAGGTCATGCACATGAATACATAGGCCAGTTTGCTAATGGCATAACTCCAGGGTATGAATAAATATACTGGGGGTATAAATCTCCCTTTCTTCAGTCTGTCTCTATTCCTAAGTATAGCTCCCTCAGTATGATGCTTCTTTAAAAGCTGGTATGTTTTTTGTTACATGTGAGCCAGTTACTCTAGCCAGGATGTCCAGTACTTGCCCAGAGGGGCCAGTCACTATCTCAGAGCTGGGAGGCAGTATGTCTGTACCACCCCAGAGCATTTTCAAAAGTAGTTCTGGATAGTGCCCCATGAAGTTTGCACCCTCAGACTTAGTTAAGATTAAAAACTGCAGAATGAGGAAATGAAATGGCAGAAGTAACCATAGGATCCACAGCAGTTTTTAAAAAGTAATGTGCTACATAATGGGTTAGGCACTAGGCATTCACCTTCTTGAATCCTGTCACTAATCCAAAAGGTTATGGATTATTACTTCCATCTCAGAGATGAGGACTCTGAGAATCAGAGAAGTTAAGAAAATTCCCTAGTGGTAAACCAGAATTATATCTAGGATCTGGTCCCAAAGACATCACAATTTTAGCCATGCAAGGGTATTATAATTCTCACATTATAACTAGTCATAACCCTCTGGATATTGTCTGTGTTCTGTGTATTTTACTTGCTTCACTGAGCATATCACACAGTTTAATACAATTATTATGATAGACTTATTTTGATTCATTGCAATAGCCTGGAAGAATTGACATCTGCTTGCTACTGTATTTTATAATTGCTTTTAAAATAGGACTTGGACATTAAAGAAAATGACAATCCAAGCCTTTCAATGTTTTGTAAGGACAGAAAAGTGTTTCTGAGGAATAAGCAGATTTTATATTCCAGGCCACTTTTTGTGCTGAAGCCAGAAATAAAACAGATAATTATTTTAATACTGATTATATATGTCCATGTTGGTATAAATAGTCATGTTTAATACTAATCATGCTTAGTTCTTCTTTTCTAAAAACCTCAATGAACACAGTAACGCCAGTTACACTCCCAGCAGCAGGTGTACTTAAGCCTACCGTTTGTTCAGATGACAGCTAAACACATTTTAAGGTCCTGTGACTTAATTCATTAATGCCTCAGCTTTGTGCAACCTTTAGTCAGGGTCATATAATTCTTTATGGTCCTTTAGCTTTAGATAGAGTGGGAAGCTACTCTGTCTAGTAAGAAAATGCCTTTGATCCTGTGGAATATAAATCTGATGGCATGCTGCTCTTAAAACTGAGCCTCTTTTTAGTTTCACTCAAGACTCTTATGGCATTAACCTAAAGTAACCTCAGTCTCACCAAACCATGCTCTCTCACCCCAGTCGGTTAAATAAATGCCTTCTGCTCTCAAGCATTACCTTTTCCTTACAAGAGAGAAAACCTGTTTCACCATTTTACCATTTCTGCTCTCCAACAGCTCAGATGGATGAACTTCCTATTGATTTCTGCTTCTATTGATTTCTGTATGGCAAGTATTTATTGCCTATTTACCTTTAACCTACTGTACTTTGCCTTCCTGCCTTTCCAGTTGGCGGAAACTGCCCTTTTTAAAGTCACCTGAGACTTGCTAATGACTGAAACCAACAATTTTCTCAGGTTCACCCCCCATCCCCATTTTTTAACTTCTCTAAGCCATCTCAGTAGTTATGGCTAACATTTATTGAGCTTTCAACTATGAGACATTTGTAAGCTCTTCCTGTTGAAGTCTCATAGAACTCTATGAGGTAAATATTCTGCTTAATGTCTATTTGCAGATGAGAAACAAAGAGATAACATAAGTAATGCAGCTGCATTTTAAACACAAGAAGTCCAACTCCTTAGTCTACACTCTCCATTTGGTAGTCCTTTATATTACTCTGCATTAATCACTATTAACTTGACAGCATTCATGACGATCATCATCAGCAATGCATAACAAAATTTTCCTTCACATACCTCATCTTCCTAACTGGATCATAATCTAAATTGCAGTGCTATAAGTTTTAACTCTCCGAAATATGTGGTCCTGTGGTTTAACTACTGTTATATTTGTTGTATTCATAAAGCTGGAGAAAATTAAAATGTTCTTCACTCTACCTGACATTTAGCAACATGTGATAATCAAGGAATTGAAAAGCAATAAGTAGATTTCATTGACCCACTCCTCTTGAATGAAGGGCAAATTATATGATGAGAAAAATACAAGGAGATCGCAGGGATGTCTAGGCATTTAGAATTGCGAGGAGTAGCAGTTTTAATGGTTGATATATCTAAGGAGGTGTGTATATGTAACTGGGTATGGATAGGAAATATTACCATTCCCAAGAAAGAGCTAAATTTACCTTTAAGGAGAGGAGAGGAACTTTCTTACCATCAGTGGAACTAGCTGTGGAGAAATGGGGAAGAGATGGCACTGGGATATCAATCAAGAGAACAATAGTTTGCCCTGGCCAGTTTCCCCCCTGCCCAGGATAAAGCTTCAGCCAGCGGACCAAAGGGTCCCAGGTTTGATTCCAGTCAAACGTACCTCAGTTGCAGGCTCCTCCCCAGCCCAGGCCTTAGTCCGGGCTTGTGCAGGAGGCAACCACTGCATGTGTTTCTCTCACATCGATGTTTCTCTCGGTCTCCCTCTTTCTTCCACTCTCCCTAAAAACCAATGGGAAAAAATCCTCAGACAAAGATTAACAAAAAACAAACAAACAAAAAGAGAGAGAGAGAGAGAGAGAGAGAGAGAGAGAGAGAGAGAGAGAGAGAGAGAGAACAATAATCTGTCACCACCCTGGTTTATCCTTAAAATAAAGGTGATGTATTTCAATGATTTAAAGGACCCATCCTGTGATCTGTGAAAGAGAGAGAACAATTAAAATAAGGAAAAAGAAGAGATTGGGCAATTTCATTTAAGGGACCTTATTCTTTAAACATGGTGCCTTTCTGGGCTTTGGTAACCTTCATGTGTTACAAAGAGTCCACCTTGAGATGAGGGTTCTCTATTTCACCTTCTCTTCAATTTAAATGGCAAGGAGAGGGGTGTTGGTTGAATGTTTGATGGTACAATGCTCTCAAACTTAACTCTTCTCCTCCTCCTCTATTCAAGGTATTTTTTACAAAATTTATGTACAAGTAGTTTTTGAAAAATATATGCAAATGAACCTTATGTTAAAAAGATGCTCAAGATCATTCAAAAATAAGAAAAAAAATGCAATGGGAACATTGCATTCACTGAGGTACCATTTATCACCCATCAGATCACCCAAATTCTACTTAGTATACAACATATTCTGCTTTTGAGACTGTGGGAAAAGAGACTTGCTCATATTTTGAACGACAGGAATGTAAGATGGCACAATCCCCAAAGTTTCCTCAAGTTGAATCTGAAAATATTTAGCAAAATTGTATATGAAGAAACTACTTGACTTAATATTCCTCCTTCTTAAACCCAATACAAACTTATATTGAAAAAAATACAACATGTTCTATATATGTGGTTATCCACTGTGGCATTATTAGTAATAGCAAATGATAGGAATAATATCAACTATCCATCTACAGGGAACTGACTAAATAAACTATCTACAGAGTAGTATACTAGGAAACTGAAAAAATGAACAAGGAATAGCTCCATGTATTGATATGGAATGATATCAGAAATATGTTTTTAAGTGAAAGAAACAAAATAAAGCAAAGATAGAATCCTGATCACATCATGTTACTTTTATGTTAGAAAGAGAGAAAATACAAATAAATATGTTCCTATTTTTGCCAAAAGAAACAGAAACCATCAACCAAAAGCCAGCAATAATAATTTTAAAAGGTTGCTCAGGGGCAGCATGGGAAACCTATAAGCAAATAAACATTCTCTTGCATATAGGAAAAGTGTTCTAGATAAAAGGAACCAGGACTTCTTAGAGAAAATTGCTGATTCCAATCAAGAGGAGGGGGTTTATAACATGGGCCCAAGAAAATTTTAGGTTATAGGTTTATTACAGAAAATAAAGTCTTTTATTAAGGAAGAAATGATGATAATCACCATTTTCAACCACTAAATAAAACAGTACTAAAAGATTGATGAGAAATTGTCAATAGATCTGGCAACAGCCAAGAATCAATTTTTGCATGACTAAAAGTGAGACCACCAGATATTTATGCTTCCAGATGAGCAAACTGCTATAAAGCATATGGCAATACAAAGTGATGTGAGGAAGGGAGTGATAAATGAAAAAAAAGGTTAATAAAATATTGACAGTTATTGAATCTAGAGATAGGTGTTCAGAGATCTATTATATTTATCCCTCTCTCTTTAAACATTATTTAAACATAATGTTTTAATGTTTAATAAAAACATTAAAAATTACAAGTTTAAAACAAAAACTTTCCCCTTCGTAATCTCATTTCCCTGAGACCCAACAAGTTAAAAATCCTAGATAAAGTACTTGAGGTTCTATGGCAGAGTCCTGGAGAGAATGACTTTCAACGTATTTTTCCCAGAAAATTAATTGATTATAAATCTCCTCTTTTTTGAGTAATTCCATGAAAGTATTAAACATCCTGGTTTAAACTTCTTTTACACAAGGTTTCCCAGAGATCATCAGCCACAAAACCTGCATTTTTGGTCTAGTGACACCTGCTGTTTGACAGAAAGAACTACCTCTTTACATAGGAGTACCAGTGGGAAGGGAATGAACACAGTGTTCTTCAATCATTCCCTGGCTCTGAATCCCTCACCTTCAAAACAGAGTCAGAAATTTTCAAGAAGGTACATGCAACCCTTCCCGATGCTGCCCATATCTAATCAAATATCTAAACTTCCCTCTTTCGGCTCCATGGGAAGCCCTAGGCTGAAGGTGAAGAGAAACAGTGTTTGTATTGGTAGCCCCTGTGACTGTGCTCCCGGGCCTTTGTACCCTCACTTCTGAAGTTCCTTCTGACAGAGTGACCTTCCCTTCTCTTTTTCTCAGCCTTCCCCACGCTCAGGCCAAGCTCCAGTGCAGGCACTACTTCCTGGAGCATCCCCCAGGCAGGCTGAAGCGTTTCTCATTACCCTTTCTTACGGCCACTCCGGCCTCCACTGTAGCCTGTCACACAGCACTGCAGGCTGCTCTGATTTGCCTTTCTTTCCCACTAGATTATGATCTTCACTCTCTTGGTAACCTCAGAGTATGGCATATTCGCTCAAAACTATGTGTGAAAGGGAAAGAGAGAAAAGGTAGCACCAATAGCAATATGAAAAGATTTAAAATTTCATCTTTCACAGTTCCTATAACTAGAGACGCTTTGAGGGAAATACTGTAGTTAAAAAAAAAATGCACAACAAGGTAGAAAGAGGTAGTCCTTGATTGTTTCCAGAAAACAGAGTATTTTATGAGAGATGAAGGCAGGGAGTAAATGGGAAGGACACGGGGATTTAAGCCCTCTTAAGTAACTGGTAACGACTTATGGAGATAAATTTAGCACAATCTGAAAATTTTACCAAATTCTCAAGCTATCTAGAACCAAAAAGCCACCAGCAGTTGTAGGGGAGGAGGGGAGAAAAGTGGCACAGGTAAGCTTCTCTCTCCCATTTCTTTTATATGGACGAGTGCTTTTTACTTTTTCTTTTTAATCTTACGTAAAGGGCTCTGCAAACACTATCCTAGGTAAGTCCCCTATACTCTCTATCAGCTGGCTCCCTGCTCTTGACTCTCCTGTATAGGAATAATGGAGACAACACTCTCCACTGCACAGGTTGTGCCCCTTTCTTACAAGTAGAGTTTCTATTGCATTATGATTTTGCATTCTATGTCTATACACTCAATTTATTTTCCTTCCTAAACAAATTACTTAATGTCCACTAATTTATTGTTGTTGCTAATCTTCACATAAGGGTACTTTTTCCATTGAATTCTAGAGACAATGCAAGGGAGGGGGAGAGACACAGAGAGAGAAGCATCGATGTGAGAGAGACACATAATTGGGCACAAACGACCAGGGCATGTGCCCTTGATGGGAATCAAACCCAAACCCCAGACACTTCAGTCCTCAGGGTGATGCTCTAACTACAGAGCCAGACCGACTAGGGCCCCACTAATTTTTTATTTATTTTTATTTTTTAATATATTTTTATTGATTTCAGAGAGGAAGGGAGAGGGAGAGAGAGAGAGAAACATCAATAAGAATCACTGATTGGCTGCCTCCTGCACTCCCCACACTGGGGTTTGAGGCCACAAACCCAGTCATGTGTCCTGACCAGGAATCGAACCATGACCTCCTGGTTCATAGGTCGAAACTCAACCACTGAATCATGCCGGCGGGCTCCACTAATTTTTTAGAGGCAGTTATTTTGTATTTCATATGGAGCAATTAAGTAACATTTCCAATGCAGATCACCATTTCCTTCCATTGCAGGGACTGTGTCTTAATGGGTCCTTATTGTCTTTCAAGAAAATTACAAATGCAGCCCCTTCAGGGAGTGACCATTCAATCCATTTTCCTACTCCCTCTAGTGCAGCATTTGTCATTTTTCCCCTCACGGCTGCCAACAAGCTTTCAGTTTACTAAGTCCCATCAAAACACTCCAGGTGCTCTGGGCTTTTACTTTCTCTCTTACAGATTGGGTTTATTTACAATGGTTCCAAATGTTACAAAAGCAAACAAACAATTATCCACATGGTCCAGACGTGGCTCCTCTTATAACGCAAATGAAAGAGGCCAGACAGTGTAGCCCAGCCCCTGCCCGCTCCACAGGCTGGAAAGAACACAGGAGCATGGAGCATCTTCTTGGGAAGCTGCCAGCCCAGCTGATGAGCCCTAATTGCAGGAATGCAGCTCACTGCCAGCATTCTGCAGACACAGCTAAGTTAGATGCATTTGCCCTGTCTAGGCCATAATACCAATTTTTCTATTGCTGGATACATTTCTAGCCAAGATCTCAGAAGCAATATTTCTTGATTGAGAAAATGATTTTAGTGACTTAAACAATAGCTATGCTTTCTGGGGGTTAGCATAGATACTGTGAAGAGACACACCTTAGTCCTTAGTTTTTTCTAGCACCCCCAATTTATCTGTGCCATAGTCTGATTTCCTCTGGCTTGTCTTCTACTTTCTATATTTCTGGTCAGGAATGCAAATAGATTTATATCTAATGTGTTGACTTCGGGAGTTTTGTTTTTGTTTTTGTTCTTTTTGAAATTGGTTGACAAGTGTTTGGAGTTTGCTGAACGGAGCTCAGTGGGAAAAGTGCAAGGACCAATGAACAACCTCTGCTATAGCACGTAACATCTATTTTATAGATGTCTCCGCCAACCTCACTGTCTAGAAGACATTCTCCAAAAGTTATTTTAAGTGAATATATTGACTTGAGGATTTTTCAGACAGTGATAATGTGGCAATTAGAGTAGACCAGCTTCTTAACATCCATTACAGATTCCTTTTCATGACCCTTCCTGTACACTGGAGGCCACATTCCCCAGTGTCCTTGCATAGAAAGTTCTGGATGCAACTAGGTTCTGCCACTGAGGTCCACTATTATGAAACCTGATCTTCAGAACTGAGTTATATAAGAATAAAGGCAGTACTCTCCAGGAAACAATAGTGGCTTAAGCAGATAGTGGCTGGCAAGGAATGACTCTGAATCAAACAAATTTGGAAGTAGTTTCCTAATTTACACATCATGGCTAAGGTGGAGCCAGCAGTTGTATACTTCCTGTTTCTTCTTTGCAGCAGGGGAAACAGTTCCCTGGGCAGGCTAAGCTCAGTGTTGCTGTTGTGAGATTGGGAGCTTGCTCTTGAAGCCTTTCAAATATATATATATATATAAATATATATATAAAAGGCTAATATGCTAAGTGTCTGACCGGGTAATGACATCACGTAGCAATGCTGAGCTACCTCTCCCTAGCGACTAGCCTACTTGCACTTCTTCAGCCCAGGAACACAACTTGCTTTATAGCCAGGTGGAAACATTTTACACTCTAACTAAATGTCTGTGAAGCATTTTCCTGTGCCTCATCTCTTTTGATCCTCACAGAAGTCCTAGAGTAGGTAGATAGGAGACTCGGTGGAATCCTATTTTCTTTTCATTAGCCAGAAAAAGAAGATTGAGAAAACTTAGAAACTTGACCCCACTGAAAAGAAGAAATGGTAGACCTTGAAAATGACTGCAGGTTTTCTCACTGCACAGAATATAGTCAAACACTGCTGCAGTTAAATGTTTTACACTTTGTTCTCCTTGTGTGATCTATAATAATAATCTGCTTTGTGTTGATATTTACTGCTGTGTTGCTGAAAATTACCTGAAAGAGAAGTTGGGGTGCTTCACTGGGCTGGAAAAAGTTTAGCTAAATCAGAAAACAGGTCTAATTAAGCAAGTTTATTCTATATCTATAAAAGGCGAAGTTGACTCGCGCATGCACGATACATATAAAGCTCTCACTAGAGCCAATCACACACGTATGTTTTGATCTGTCATTGTCAATCGTGAATTTGGCTGATTATAGAGAAAGGACGAATAGCGATATTAAAATATTTCTTCTAATTAATTTCCTTTCAATGTGCACGAATTTGTGCACTAGTATTCTATTTGACTCCCAAATACCTAAAATGTTTTTACTGGTTACCTAATACAATTATAGAATATGAAACCACTACAAAAACAAGACCCTGAGATACACAAAGAAGCAATGAAACATGAAGTCACTCAAACCGTACCTGCAGCCTAACCTTGCTCCTAGAATTTACGAACCCTGATAATATTTCTTGATACCTGGCAACAATCTCTCAAGGCTCAATTCCAGTTTCACTTACTCGATGGAAGCTTCCCCCTAACCTTCACCCCATCAACTATCATCTCCAAGACAAATGGACTTGTCCCTGTCCACATGACATAGCAATTACTTTGTTATAACATAACTTGTATTTTGAGCTTTTTTCCTCTTGAGTTATCTATGCTTTTTAACCTAGATCCTTGTGAGGGTGTGAGGTTCTCATAAACTTGGATTATAAACATATGGTTTCATCTTTGTGTGTTTTCTGTGGGTGCATCTAAGCTCCTCTGTACACACAACACACACACACACACACACACACACACACACACTGATTCTGATATAGTTGCTACCATCTGGTATGTGTTCAGTAAAGCTGCTTCCATTGGATCCAAATAACTCAAAGTCTGTTTATCCTAAATTAAAATGCATACGATATTGCTCTTACCTCTCACCTATTATCGATTAATATACAGACATTAGTCTCTAATTATGGAAGTTGTTTTAAGGTATTTTTTAAAATATATTTTTATTGATTTCAGAGAGGAAGGAAGTGAGAGAGAGAGAGTTAGAAACATCAATGATGAGAGAGAATCATCGATCACCCGCCTCCTGTATGTATGCCCCACACCAGGGACTGAGCTTGCCCTGACTAGGAATCCAACAGTGACTTCTTGGTTCATAGGTCGATGCTCAAAAACTGAGCCACACCAGCTGGGCAAGATATTTATTTTTAATGTGAATCTGTGTGGGCTGATGTAGGAGGGGTGGTCAGAGGAGGAAAGGGGCAAAGTAGCTGAGACAGGCTGTTACATTCTGATTAGTCTCTCAAAGTCATTTAAATTTGCAGTTACCACCTTTAGTAAATCCAAATCCTAGCTCTTTTAGTGATGTTTCTGCAGGGCTTGTCTCTTTATTAGGTCATATCCCCAGAGCCAATAGAGAGGGTTATGAAGCCAGGATATCTACCTAATCTGTCTGGTTTCAGATCCCATCACTTCCATTCACTACCACTGTGTGACCTTGCATACATTATTCAATCATTCTTTGGTTACTTGCCTGTAAAATGGTAATCATAATAACCCATAACTCAATTACATACATGTCAAGAAGGGTACCAGAAAGCATGACACATGTTAGCAATTATGTATCTAGCACTTCTCCTGCCATGAAGATGAATGCATCAAATTCCACTTCAAATAGTTTTAGGATATTAAAAGTACATATTTGTTAGCTGAAAAGCTACAGATAATAACAAGCTAGAACGCCGACTACCCTAATGTTCACAAGTCCCTTCTGACCTTGAGCCTATAAGTGAAACTTCATTAGCTCCATTCTATCACAAATAGAAGAGGAATCATGTGAACAAGTCTATCCAATCAAATTATCCAGGAAGTCGACTTTTCACCAGTGACTCTCTGGATCCAATGTCTCTGGGGAAGGTGAGCTGCCATCCTTTGGCCTTAAAAAAAAATTAGCTAGCTTCCTAGCACAGTGTCTGGCACAATCCAACCATCAGGATATATGTCAATTATTTCTCAATAAAGCCGGGAAAAATATGAGTAAACATACTGACAGACAATAACGTGAGTGAATGTGTTAACGAAAAATGTAATGTTTTTAAAATTATGTTCCTCAAGAATGTGCCTCCATGGGTTATGCTGGAGAAGTGAAGAATGGGGTTGGTGGAGAGAAACTTGAGTGCTGGGTGCTGGTTGTTCTTAGAGTTCATATATTGAGCATCTGCAAACAAAGAGAGGATTAATCTAAAGGTTTGTTGAGCACTTCTAGAGAATCCCAAGGATTTCTTCCCTTCCCCACTCTTATTCTTTAGTGTAGCCAAAGGAACCTTCACATTAGTTTTACCTAGTTGTAATTGAGGCAAAAAGTGAAATCTGTTCACATTCGTGAAATTAAGTTCAGACTATTGGGTACTTACAGTTTCAGATTTGCCAGCCTGGGGGCAGTATGGGGATTTCTATTGCACCCGAAAAGGGGTTGGGGGTCAGTAAGGGAGCCCACTTTGAACAGGACAGTGGGATATGACACACTTGCAGACCAAACCAGTGAGAAAGATGCCCCTTCTGAGAGATCGTGTCCCTTTTCAAAGTCCTTGCTCGAGGGATGACCACAGGCTGCAGAGAACTCTCACGGAGCTGCTTCTCAGCTGAGGGCCATTTGGGTGTGTTTTCCAATTGGCAACTCAAAAGGTCAGAAAAAAGATTGGATCAACTTAAACTTTACAGCAGCAAGATTGCAATGGGCTCTTTGTGTCTGCCTTTATTATTATCTCAGTGGTGGAAAACGCCCCTCTGCGTTCACCTGCCCTTGGAAGGATGAGAGGAATAATGCAGCCTTTAATTTTGGATCTTACTTTAAATCCATCCTGCTGTGATTCTTTTTCCTGTGGAAAAGGCAATTTGACAATTTTTGGCATTGCCTAACCAGTGTAGTAATGCTGTTTTTGAAGTTAAAATAGACCAGGTTTGTACAACCGGTTTCTATCCTCCTCTGGCTCCTAATAATTTACATCATCCGTAAAACAAAGAGGAAACTGATTTGCAAATCACTTAAAAATAACCAGACTCTGCAACATTGAATTAAATATTTGTTAAAATGTTTACTTGGTGTCATTTTTCATGTGTGTTTTCTTTTTTTCTGCACTGCTGATCCACTAATTTATAGAGGCTGGTTTTACGCAAAATGTCTTGAGATGCCCAGTTGCAGTCTTGACTAGAATTGTAAGGTGGAGGAGGAACATGTTTGAACAGTGAAAGTCTTGGCTTCTCTTTAGGGTGTGGAAAGGGCCAGCGTGAGTTCACAGCTCCTGCCAGGCTCAGGGTCAGTCTGCCATCCCTACTGGGGCTGAGCCAGAACATTATGAGTGAGCACACCTCGGATCAATGCACCCCTGCAGCCTGTTTATCATTCTGCTTGCACGAGTTTGTTTTTACAAAAAATTAGGGGAAGAACTAACATCCTCTGTTTAATCTGTAATATGAAGTTATGGGAAAAGTTTATTTTTTCCATTTAATTACTTCTTTACATGTATTTACAGTAATTAGACATCAGATGCAGTAGCTAAAGCAATTACTATATGTCATTTCAGAGAATTACAGTATAAACATACAGTAAATACTCAATAACCCATGACAAGCTACTTAAAAAGTAATAAGGAAATTTAATTTAAAACGTGGGAGCTGAAATGCATGATGTACTTCTGAATGAAATGCCCACAATTACAAAAGAGAGATTCCAGCTTTGAAAACCCACCACTATTAATTTACTTACCTTTCACAGTGTGGGTCACTGGCCACCTCCCTTCAAAATTAACATTAACAATGCATGATAAATAGCCTCTTATAAAATGGAAGCCTTTCCTCCTCTTTCCTCCCCTTCCCCTCCTCTCTCTCTCCCTTCCTTGTCCTATCCTCCCTTCTTTCTCTTTCAAAATCAAGTTGACACTTAAAGCCCATTAACCTGAGAGCACAAAAGTTCAATTTGTAATAACATCACAGCAGTTAACATACAGTGACACTCCTTGTTTTTCACTTAAAAAAATTATCTTTATTGTTGAAAGTATTCTCCCCATATTGCAACACCCTGTATTAAAATGTATTGGAAATTTGGAACTCTTTAGAGTGGAGTTCAAATCTCAGTTTAGCCCGGCCAGTGTGGCTCAGTTGGCCAGAGCGTCATCCCATATACCTAAAGGTTGCGGTCTGTGCACATACCTAGGTTGAGGTCAGACTCATGGTCAGGGCACATACAGAAGGCAGCCAATTGATGTTCTCTCTCACATCCATGTTTCTCTCTTTTTCTCTCTTCCTTCCCCTCTCTATAAAATCAATAAGTATATCCTCTGGGTACATCCTTAGGTGAGGATTAAGACAAATATGTTTGTTTATTAAGAAACCTATAGCAAGTTACTTGACTTCTCTGTGTCTCGGTTAGCATATCCCTAAAATAGAGGCATAACTATTTATCAGTGAGTTGTCTGACATAACATAATTCAAGCCAAGTAGAGTAAGCACTGAATGAATGGCTGCTAGCCTTGTGCTATCTATTTATCTCAATGCATATAATAAATCTAGAATGTTTACTCTTCTATTTAGACTTTTGCAGCCTTCATCACTTCTCAAATTATCACTGATGTGCACTGTTTCCCCAACGTATACCAAGAACTGAAGATTAACTCTATGTTCACTAGCTTAAATCCATTTATGACTTTACAAATTCTTTTTTAACTATCCTTAGACAGTCCCTCACAACTGTAGAATCTGTTTTTCTCCCCGCCTTGCACTGCCCCATAGGACCTCCTTTTCTTGCATGGTATAAGGGTAAGAGTATACAGGAGAGAGAGAAGCAGACTTGGGATTGAAGTCTGGATTTACCACTTGGACTTAATTCTGGAATCATGACTAAACCTCTAGAAGCCTCACTTTTCAAAAATTAAATAATAATACCTATTTCATAAGGATTAAATGGGAAGATATTATTAATTTATTCATCATACTCTTACTGAATGTCACTGTATTGCCTCCTTCTGCCTACGAAGGAGCCTGGCAGGTAGAAGCTCTAGTTCTTCCATTATCAGGCACAAATTCTGCCTACTCTCCAGATCAGCTATTCCCCCCAAAATGTTTCACTGAATAATTGTTACAGGAAATGCTTTGCCAGAAAAGTGTTCCAAAGTCAAGTAGGTTAGGGGAATGTTACTTAATTCATTCCTTTCTTGCTTACTTCTAGTACAGTTAGGCATATAATGGCTACAAAAAGACAGTAAGATTAAATGGAACTGCTGGGGCTCAGGAAAGGACACATACATTTTTATTTTGGTCACTGACAAATTACCCTCCAATTTTATCATATAAATTTACATTGCCACCAAAAATATAGGAGTGTGAGCGTATAACAATGTAGAATATACTGATGTCACAGTCTCTCTTCCTAACTCCTGATTTTACAGATGAATAAAACTAAGGACCAGAGAGAGAACTACTCATGAGACATAGTTTGCAAAATGCATTCAAATAAATCCCATGGTGAACCTGGAAGACAAAGTTTCTAAAGTTGCAATTTGACTTACTGAGATCCTATTCAATGCTAATCATGATGGATATTTATTTACACTTAATCTTTTTAAACGTTCTCTCAGACACTCACTAATGCATTTAAAATTGACAAAGCTGACCCCAAGAAATTAAGACATTTGCTGGGTGTCACACAGCAACAAGTGGTGTTATTACCCCCTTGTGCCTTCTCTGGTCTGCCTGAATCTGACTGGAAATTTTTGGTACACATTCTGTTGAACCTTGCAGATATAGCAGGTGAATCATTATAGGGCTTCAGGTTACATCTAAGTAACATGCAAATTGACTGAACAGCAGAAGAGCAGAACGACCGTCTGGACGACCTTCCAGATGAAGCCAGAGCTGCGAGGGCCGAAGCCCTTGCAAGAATTTCATGCATCAGGCCTCTAGTCTATAATAATAATATGTAATATGTAAATTGACCAAATGACAAAACAGCAGAACGACTGTCCGGACGACCTCCCGGACGACCACGCTATGACATGCACTGGTGTCAGGCCAGCCAAGGCGGGTGTGATGTAATTAGTCAGGGTGGTGGGGGCCCTGCCATTGCCCCACAATCACCCCAAAGAAGGAGGCCCAGACTACCTGGCTGGCAGCACTGTGGCGGATGGGCGGGGCCTCCCTCTGTGCAGCAGTTGATCTGGGGGCCCTGTGATCAATCGCCCCACAGAGGGAGACCCAGGCCACCGGCCAGCGATGCAGTGGCAGGTGTGCGGGGCCAGGCAGCAATCTCCCCAGAGAGGGAGGCCCAGGCCAGCCAAGCGATCGCACCCCACAGCCATCACCTGCAGAGGATGGTGACCGGTGGAGGGGGCAGGAGAGGCAGCACTGCACAGATGGCAAGCAGTGGTGGGGGCAGGGTCAGCTGCCGGCATCTAGGGGAAGGAAAGCCCCAATAAGCCCTCATCATCGAGGGGTCCCAGATTGTGAGAGGGCACAGGCTGGGCTGAGAGACAACTCCCCTCCATGAATTTCCTGCACCGGGCCTCTAGTTTATTAATATAAATATTCAACTATAACGTGCCAAATCATTCAAGAAAAAAACATTAGCCCTCTTAGTTGATGAAGAATAGAAATAATGAGAAAATTGGTTCTTGGTCTTTATTTCCTTTCATCTATGATAAGATCACCTATCTATCAGGCAAACTTTAGTCAATTAAAAAAGTGAGTTTCTGTTTCAGAGATGATTTCCTTACAACAGAGGGATTAACCTCATCAAAGTCACCTGGATACAATCCTTGAGGGCCAACCCCGTGCCCTGGGACGCAGATCATGACTGTGTCCAACTCTCCATCTTCCTGGCCTTATCAATCATGGGGAATGCCTATAACTCCCCCACCCCAAACTGCTTCTTTATTTTAAGGCACATATAGAAAGCAACCAATTGATGTTCTCTTGGTTTAAAAATGGTCAACTTTTCTGGAACTGGCCAAAAATAGTGACAGAAATAAGACACCTCCAAAAGCTTCTCCACTCGCTTCCTCAGGGAGCTGAGAGAATCGGTGTCCATAACAGAGTTTCTGGGCCTGGGTTCTGTCCTGTTACACATGTTCTGAGAAATGGGTTTTCCAACAGTTCCCTTAGGGACAGTACTTCTGAAACTAATTTTCTCAGTCAAAACCTTTCCTCCCCACATTCTAGGATTCTCATTCCCTCTCACACTGCAGCATTCCAGCCCATTAGTTTTGGTTGTGGTTCTACCCTCTCTACCAGGGTAAATAATCACAATCTCCTGCATCCTCTGTCCTTGTCGCCTGCCACCACCCTGCTCTGTTGCTCATTTTATCTCCTGCTTTCCTGGCCAGTGACTTTATTTCACTTATACAGTCACACAAACCCACTGGTCCCTTCATTTGCATATTCCCAAACATACAAACGATGTTTAAATTCTAGAATCCCAAGATTTGGATTTATTTAAAGAGCAGCTTTCGAAACAAAGCAATTGCATTCCTTAAATGATGAAGAAAGATGAGCATTACGAATTTTTTAAGAAGAAGGAAGAAAGAAAAAGGCCTGTATTCACTACTTTCAATTGCAAAACCATCTACAAGAACAGGTTATAGTCTTCCCCAGAATGAGTGCAAAGAAAAAAGCCTATTCCTCCAGGAAAGATTTGGAAGTACTTCTTAAGCTTCCTGAGGTCTTGTGGAGAATTATGATTACAACAAACCTGGGGAATGACTGCTGTTACAGGATGCTGGCGAAAACGTTTATTTCATGCCAAAGAGCTTAGCTGATTTTGAATTAAATCCAAAGAGCCTTTGATTCTCTGAGACTGAGCAGTTCACTGTTATCTTTTGGCAAAGTTTGACGAGGTTCAGCTGATGTGGTTCCAGATCTGTCAACCCTCATCCCAGGGGACAGCATGTCAGGTTATATTGTGTAAACAGACATGTTGGCAACTTGGCTACATTTGAAGATGGAATCTATTTTGGAACTACCTTGGGATATCCTGTGCAATATTTTGGTATTCTTTTTTAAGTTGTAGGTAAGTTTGCTGCCCCCTTAAAAATTACTATTATTAATATTGTCAACACTTACTAAAGTTATAGAGAGAACCTATTTGCATTCTTTCTCCCTCTTTACATTTTCTAATACACTTTGACATTTTTATACATTGTAAAAAAAAGTTCAGATTTCTCAGAAATGATATTATCTCATTACATTATGGTGAGTAGTCATTTAAAGACTAGGGATTCTAATTCTCAAGGTTCACACATATTCATTACATATATAATCCAATGTGACATAACAAAATCCTAATAAGGTTTAAATAATACTTAAGTAACTCTATAGGAATCAAATGAGATATATGGAATAGTCAATAATCGCTCTTTAGCCCATATTATAATTCTTTCTTTTTTCCTTTCGCCTCTTTCTCCTCTTCCTCCTCCTCAGCTGCTGTCACTTCCCAATGACAATAATTTTTAGATTTTTTTCTTTATTGATTAAGGCATTACATATGTGTCCTTATCCCTCCATCGCCCTTCCCCCCACCCCCACTCAAGCCCTCACCCCCCTGGTGTCTGTATCCATTGGTTAGGCTCCCAATGATAATTTGATTTGAAACCATAGTATTAAAAATTATATGCAACTCCTTAGATGTCACCACTTTCTTCACCCAGTCAATATTATGACTCAAAGTAACACATTACATCCAGCAACATCTAACCTTCAAAAGCAGAATTAAATATACATCTGGTCAGAAACTCTTTTAAAAAACACCAAAGTCACGACTAAACAGTCCTTGTCTATACTGTACCTCATTTTATCATCTACCAACTAGTGGCAAATTTATTTTAATAACTACAGAGTAGTGAAACAAAAAGGATCAATGCAATGATAAATGGAAACCACTTTTAAATTTCTGAGTGCTAGGTAGTAGAGATTGGGATGATCTTATATTCGTATATTCTTTATAGTGTTTTCCAAGTTCTCCTAATTTTAAACTGGAAAAAAGTCATATACTGTAAACTGTAAAGTGCTGTATGGCTGCATTATTAATTAGGCTAACATTATTTGATAGAGGTGGAAGTCCTTGGAAGTAATTAGAAGAATAAAATTGTAAGATTATATAATAGTAATAATGTAAATATGGAGAATAATTTTGTGTCTATAAGGTGGAGGAGTTAAACCACAAAGAAATGTTTAGGAAGTTCTCTATTTTTGAAATGAGTAGTTTTACTCTAAAATTACTCTCATTTCAGAAAGATGGGTTTCCAAATAAGAAAATCACAGCAACCTTCACATTTCATTACTTATGGCATTATAAAATATATCAAATATAGTAACTGGTTCCTTTCCCCATTGGGGATTAGTTTAGAGATTAAAAAAAAAATATCGAGCTTGGCCTGAGGGCAAAAATCATCTTACTAGTGCATCTTGGTTGTGTCAGAACATTCTAGAGCAGCGGTTCTCAACTTGTGGGTCACGACCCCTTTGGGGGTCGAACGACCCTTTCACAGGGGTCTCCTAAGACCATCGGAAAACACATATATAATTACATATTGTTTTTGTGATTAATCACTATGCTTTAATTATGTTCAATTTGTAACAATGAAAATACATCCTGCATTTCAGATATTTACATTATGATTCATAACAGTAGCAAAATTACAGTTATGAAGTAGCAACGAAAATAATTTTATGGTTGGGGGTCACCACAACATGAGAAACTGTATTAAAGGGTCTCGGCATTAGGAAGGTTGAGAACCAGTGTTCTAAACTTTAGCCACTGAATCATTAACATCCACTTACTTTAAAAAAAATTACAACTGGTCTAATTAAGAGACTTCACCTTGGATTTGCTCATTCTCTGCCCCAAGACAAAACATGCAAAATACAAACAGGCATGAAAACCTAAACACTTCTCCAAATATTCCACTAGAAGAAACGTACTGCCTGTGTGGCTCACACATGTATCCAGATGTTAGCAGTAGTCCCAACATTCTGCACAAAGTAGGGAGGACTGACCAAACTGCTCCTTCCTGATTTAGATTATTAAACTAAAAATGTCAAGAATTTTGCATAGAATTTCCTTTCAAATAGTATACCTGTCCTAAAGTTATATTTAGTTGTGTGTGAAGACACAAAACTTGAATACCTTTTATAAATTCCCATTTAATTCAAATGAAGTTATAAGTGTCCCATGCTTATAACTAATATTTTATCTAAAAGCTAGAGGCCCGGTGCATGAAATTTGTGTACAGGTAGGGTCTCTAGGCCTGGCCAGTGATCCGGGGTGACCAGTGGGACGATCAGGGGGAGCCCCCGCTGGCACCCACTTTGGCTGGCCTGGAGCCACCCACTTTCTGGCCCCGCCCCCTGCTGCCAGTCAGGGCCTGCAAGTGGGGGTAGCTCCTGCATTGAGTGCCTTCCCCCTGGTGGTCAGTGAGAATCATAGCAACCTACTGTTATGCCGGTTGTTCTACTGTTCAGTCGATTTGCATATTAGGCTTTTATTATATAGGAAATTTTGTGCTTCCTTTCAAGCAGGGATGTGTATGAGAGTGAGCGAGCTTGGGAAAAAGAGAATTTCTTTGCTTTTTTTTTTTTTTTTAATCATGAAACTGGATACATACTCTGGCAATTGTGAGGCATGCTTTCTAATTATTATCTCAAATATTATTTTTAGGAGTAAATCAGAGATCTAATTGCAGGCAGGGAAATATATATTCAATATTGTGTAATATTTATGCAAAATACTACTCTTAGCTAAACTATAATGTCTTACAGAGCTCATACAGCAATGTCCAAAAGAATATTATTCACTGTGGCCTCTCCTTTCTTGTTCAATATCTATAATGCTACATCAGAGTACAATTTCATTCTCAAAAACTATAAACCTCTGGTGATAATTAGTGAAATTCTACCATCTGCATTGTTTAACAAGAAAATCTAAGTCGTAGTCCATGAACAATCACTTTTCTGAAAAATCTCTGGCATTTTTGGACAACATATTCACAGGTCTACCTATCACAAACTTTATTGTGTTCTTGAAAGTTAAGGATATTTAATGTTTTCCCCCAAAAAGATTCACACAATCCATTCCTTCCATATTATATGCTTTTAAAATACAGAAGCCAAGAGGTTATACTAATTTCTGAATTATTTCACTGGGACTTTCCTCATTTTCCTCCTAAAAAATATGGCATAGCTGTGCTCAGGAGCTCCATTATCAAAATAAGAAACGACATATTCATTATGTAAACACTTCAGGAGTATCTAACACTCTTAATGGTTGAATAGATGCTATATGTTAACACAGAAAATTCAGATGTATAACTTCTGACTTCTATTCTTTGAGAGCAATGAAGTAGCTACTCTCTAATCCTCTCTATCTCAATATATGTATATGTAGATAAATAGTGCATTTTTTGTGAATACTTACATTTTAGGCTTGATTACATGTACTAAAGATAAATTTTGCTGGGAGAAGTGGTTACAGAGTAAAGTTATAGGATTGATACCTAATGCACCTATATCAGAATCCTTGAAGCACTTGCTGACCACATTCTAGATCAAATGAATCAGAACCTCCGGGAGTACAATCAATTTTTTTTTTTACAAGTTTCTCAATTTTATGCCTATGTCAATCTGAAGAACATTGGTAAGTGGACTCGCTATTGGCTCAGGACTCCAGACAAAATAGACTTTTTTATTTCCTGCAGTATTATAAGGATTTGTTGCCACTTTTTCTTCTTATTCATCCTTCTTTACCAGAGACTGAATATGTAACTTTATTGATTAAATTTAAAATACCCTTATACCTTCTCTCATCACATACATGGCTTTAAAAAATGTTAGCCAACTAAGTTTTAGCAAATACTTATTTAAATATATATATATATATATATATATATATATATATATATATATATATATATAAAACACAGAAAATCATATATATATAAATGGCCACATTTTTCCATTTGAGGAAATTTGCTTCATATAAATATTGAGACAAACCAGCTCAGATGATAGCTAATCAAATAAAAAGCTATTTAACTGCAAGGGGCTAAGTTATAATTGCTCTGGGAGCAAAGATATTGAGTTTTCTGGCTTTTGTGGATTTATATTCTAAGCCATAACACTGAGTTCACAATTTTGCTTTGAGTTGCATATACCATAAACACCTGTAAGATGAGGATTTCAACCTTCCTGAGGATCATACGAGAAATGAATTGAGGCTTAGAGTGCAATTATAGCATTAAGTCCCAAACCACTCTATAGTTAGAAACTGTTAGAAAAGATTGTCAATTTGTGCTGTAGGCTCTGGGCCAAATTCTGTAGGAGACTTAAAAAGTTCATCCTATTTGAAGGTAACATTGCTGACCAAGGCTATTTTCCACAGCCAGTTTGTCAACATCAGAGACACTGGATTGTTTGCATTGATTAGTATGATGTGGGATGTCAGTGTTTTGGTCCTATGCTTCTATGAATATTCTGGAGGTGTAGAGGATACATAATAATTATCTTGACGTGTGTTTGTGTGTGTGTTCCTTAATGTACAGATACACCAAAATCTTTAATGTCAGCAGCCAGGCAATTATGTAATATTTTCCAAGGGACTCTCAGAATTTATCTGTCAATTATGTGGGGAATTTTTCACCTAAACAGATTATCTTGTATTTATAACAGTGTATGAGAGAGAGCTAGCAAAAGATACTCTAGCAAGAGCTAGAACTCCATAGTGATGCCAGTGAGAAAGAAACAGTGGAAATGGAAAATGACCACAAAAGGGAGGTTTATTAGGAATTTCTTATAAATAGCATCATGTTTGCTTTCTTGCAAATATGGGGAGTAATTATAAAACGCCAGGTTTGATGTCAGAAAATGTTTAGAAGTTTTAAGATAAAGCAAACATAACACAGAAAATCATTTCCTATTAAAATAGAGATACTCCTTAATTCTGTAAGGGGAGGGCCTAACCAACGATACGTTTTCTAAGGTGGTATATACTCAGTGGTTATTGTATTTCTAGTATTTTCTTACATATGCCTCAATCACCAGAGGGAGGCATTTAACAGCTTGGCAAGTTTTCATCCATTTACTTGGTTTTTTCTCTAACTCTTTTTCTTCCTCTATTTTTTCGGTCCAAGGGGTATTATTTGAAACATGACAGATTACAGGTCACCACAGTGCCGTTGCTGTGGGAAACTCGATTATATGGACAAATATACAATCTATTTATTTTTCTGTATGATTTGAGTTTACCAAACCCTAACTCCTCTATGCAAGTATGTATGCAGGCAGATGTTTTGACCAACAAAAACACATGTGTTGTGTCTTCATAACCACAGGTGCTGGCAGATATCATAAATCTTATTTTAGAGACTGGGTCTCTGAGAGAAGGAGAGAGATGAAGTGGATTGCCTAAGGTCCCAAGCTAAAGCTGTCTCCTAGTAAGGTCTCTTAATCCTTCTTTTTGTGGCTGCAATCATTCAATCCATTTTGATGTTGGAAACTGTAGAGTCAGATTCTTTATCTCCTGCATTATATCTTCAGGCAGTATGAGCTTCTGACAGGTGACAAGACTATGTTTAAATGATAGCCCTCTTTCTTGGCTAGTGCAGTAAACTGGAGGTTGGAAGTTGGGGGGAGGGGAGAATTTCCATTAGATTCCATGGTCAAATATCTAGGAAGAACTACATAGAAAAAAAAAGTTGAATTTCATGTTGAAAATTTCTAAAAATTTTATAAAATTGGGTCTAATCAAAATATTCAAATGACTAAACATGCTCTCACTTGGCATGCTCTATCATTAATGGATTATATTTAAGAACTAACATTAAAATCTCAATACACATCTTTATATTTGGACAAAACCCTTGTATGTTACCTTTCTTTTTTATTATATTCTGTTATGGTTTATATTATGAGTTGTAGTTGATAGATTACAGAACCATCAATCCAGATTTTCTTGTTTGAGTACACTCTGCCCTCGAACAAAAGAGCAAGTCTCTCTGGTCAAAGACTAATAATGATGATAATTATATCTCTACTAGAGACTCAGTGCACGAATTCATGCACCAGTGGGGTCCCTGGGCCGGGCCTGCGGGATCAGGCTGAAACCAGCTCTCCAACATCCCCCAAGGGGTCCCGGATTGCGAGAGGGAACAGGCCAGGCCTAGGGACCCCACTGGTGCACAATCAGGGCTGGGGAGGAACATGGGAGGTTGGCCAGCGGGGGTGGGGGGGACTACGGGAGGGCTCCAGGGCATGTCCAGCATGTCTCGTTCAGTCCCGATTGGCCGGACCCCAGCAGCAAGCTAACCTACCGGTCAGAGCGTCTGTCCCTTGATGGTCAGTACATGTCATAGCAACTGGTCGACAGGTCAACGACTGTCTGCCCCCTGGTGGTCAGTGCACATCATAGCAAGCAGTTGAGCAGCCTTAGCATATCATTAGCATGTTATGCTTTGAATGGTTGAATGGACGACTAGACACTTAGCATATTAGGCTTTTATTATATAGGATATGTTTGTAATCCTTTGCATTTCCCAATAAACTTTTACATAGTTTATCTTATTTGGCCTCCTTAACTCAATTAGTCACTTTTAAATTATTTCTACTTTAAACACAAAGACTCACAGGCTCTTGCAGTTAGTTAAGTATCTTACCGAAAGCTTCTCAACTAATTATTCTTCTTAACCATGAAGTAAGCAACAAATCTTAAAAGACCATAAACATGAGATCCACTATCATTTTATATTTCATTAATAAAAGATAATCTATTATAAGATATTATCAGTTTTATAATGTATTCCAATTTTAGTGATGTTAAAAGTGTCAGAGAAGAGAGGGTGGGGGGCTGGGTGAAAAAGGTTAAGAGATTAAGAAGCACAAATTAGTAGTTACAGAACAGTCACAGAGTTGTAGATTACAGCATAGGGAATGTAGTCAATACCACTGTGACAACTATCTATGTGGCCAGGTGGATACTTGAAACACCAGGGTGCCATTTTATAAAGTACATGATTTTCTAACCACTATACTATACATCTAAAACTGATATAGAATAGCATTAAATGTAAACTGTAATTTTTAAAAACTGATGAACTTGCCAAAACCGGTTTGGCTCAGTGGATAGAGCGTCAGCCTGCAGACTGAAAGGTCCCAGGTTCGATTCCGGTCAAGGGCATGTAGCTGGGTTGCAGGCACGTCCCCAGTAGGATATGTGCAGGAGGCAGCTGATCGATGTTTCTAACTCTCTATCTCTCTTCCTTCCTCTCTGTAAAAGTTCAATAAAATATATTTTAAAAAAAACTGATGAACTTTACAAGTACAAAAAATATGACTAAAACAGATACAACATGGTGAGTTATTATGCCATTCTATCACTGGATTCTTAATATTTAATACCGTGTGTTTTTTTAAAAAATGACCTCTGTGGATCATTTCCTTCTTCTTGTAATTTATTCACCACTAATTTACTCGAAATCTGGCACCTGCCACTCTCAGCTCTCTTTTTAGTAGTTACCAATGGCCACATTAACGAAGCTGAGTCTTTTTTCAATTCACACACACACACACACACACACACACACACACACACACACACGTTCCATTATCAAAATTCCAACTTTAGCAGCCTTATATGGTTCTCTTTGCCTTACACTGCTTCACCTCTTCAATTTTTTTAAATGGTCTCTTTTCATAACCAACTCAGTATTTTTAAAACTAGTCATTCTCTTTCTCTTAATAAAAACTGTAACAACAAACAGCATACAAATAACAAAGCTCATTTCTGACTTGTAAAATTTATAAGAGATATAACATTTCATCACTTGTTCTGTTTAGAGTACTTTGGATAATGCTTTTATTAAAAACTAGAGGCCCAGTGCACAAATTCATGCATGGAGGTCCCTCGGCCTGGCCGGCCATCAGGGCTGATCAGGGCCGGCCTGGCAGGTGGGAAGGACCACGAGGTTGGCCGGTTGAGGGAGGTTGGCTGTGGAGTGCACTAACCACCAGGGGGCAGTGCACTGAGCGTCTGCCCCATGGTGGTCAGTGCACATTATAGTGACCAGTTGACCAGTTGTTCAGTCGACCAGTTATAATGGTTGCTTAGGCTTTTATATAGGTAACTAGAGGCCCAGTACATGAAATTCATGCACAGGGGTGGGGTCCCTCAACCCAGCCTACATCCTCTCCAATCCTGGACCCCTAGGTGGATGGGGCCTAAAAAGGCAGTCGGACATCCCTCTAGCAATCCGGGACTGCTGACTCCTAACCAATCACCTGCCTGCCTGCCTGATCGCCCCTAAACACTCTGCCTGCCTGCTTGATCGCCCCTAACCACCTCTGCCTCGGCCCCTGCCACCATGGCTTTGTCCGGAAGGACATCCAGGAGATGTCCCGTCTATCTGGTCTAATTAGCATATTACCCTTTTATTAGTATAGCTATAACTGCTTCAAAGTGGTCTTCTCAATGAAGTGCCAATGGGATCATTCTGGAAGTCAGAATATATGCATTGATTTCTACAAGGATATCCATCATGGGCCTAGTGTTTTCCAATAATTGGAGTTTCTGGTGGAAACTCTTCCAAAATTGGTCCTATTAAATCCCAATTAAGTGGGACTAGAACCAAAAGGTCTGATTTGCTAATCCTACATATACAAAGCCTTACAGGGCACAGAAAAGTGACCCAATATAGGTCCTTCTCCACCATGGACATCCTATCTTCCATCACACAATTTCAAATGTTATTCTTTTATCATTTACCAATTTACTTCTTTAATTGTTCTTTATCTGTCTGTCATCCTTGAATATGTGTTCCATAATGGCTGAATACATGGATGTCTCGGTCACTTTTGTATCCCCAGGACCCAAAGCAATTCCTTACATTTAAAAGGCATCCAAATATTCTGTTGCATACATTATTAAAACCTCTAGTGTAAGGAGAATAACTGTGCAGACTGGAAAACAAAAGATTTATCAGTCTTATGTCTTCAATATACTGTGAAATTGTTCATTTCATTGTTGGTAGTCAATACCAATATAGGGCTTGTCTCAAAATGGCTTTGAAATGCAAGATCTAAAAATCTCAAAATTTTGAAAGATAAGTGAGATGTTTTTCTGAGAACTCATCCTTACTGAGTAGGAGCCTGCAAAGCACAAATGACAATTTAACATTGGTAACATGTTTTCCTATAGCCCATATAGCAATAATGCCATGACATCTACTTAAAATTATGAAGTTTCTTTTCCTTCCAACTTTTAATATTGTACTATCTCCTTATTAAATTTTAATATTTTATACATTTGGATTTTGCTGGATACACTTTTTCTACTTATTAATTTTACCAGTAGTATCAGTGTTCAGCAAATTAGAGTTCGCTAAATAGTTACACCATATTAATAAGCCCGAATCTCTTGGTCCTGATGTTTAATTCATTGCTTTTATTAGTATATTTCCAAGTAGAGGATTTAATTTATACATATTAAACTCTACCACATGGTGTCTTGTTCACAAAATCTTTCATTAACTCTATTCCCCAGTAATGAATATTTTATCAATTTATCACATGTAACATCCCTGGCCATTATTACTTAGATAATCATTTGAGCAATTTTGTCAAATATACCAAGCAGAATAAAAACCCACAAACAAACAAAATAAACCCTTACTCTTCCATTAGAACACTTAATTCTTCTGTTCTTAGAGCATCATTTCAATTCACTTAAACCTTGTGTTGTCTAACAAATATTTTGGAATTTGGGGGATTATAACATAGATTTTCCATTAAATATGTTTATTTGCTAAAAGTCATTATTTTTGTCTTATTTCAAGAGTAGAGTTTAAGGAGGAAGAAACAGTTTGTTACACAGGATATACCAGGCAGGGTCAGACTGCACAAATGCTAACTGCTACCATAGTATTTTATTAATGAACTAGAGGCCCAGTGCACAAAATTCGTGCACTGGGGGGGCCTTCAGCCCAGCCTGCTCCCTCTCTCAGTCCTGGAGCCCTCAAGGGATGTCTGACTGCCGGCTTGGGCCTTAGCCGGCAGTCGGACATTCTTAGCACTGCCACGGAAGTGGGAGAAGCTCCTGCCACAGCCACTGCACTCACCAGCCATGAGCCTGGCTTCTGGCTGAGCAGTGCTCCCCGTGAGAGCTCACTGACCACCAGGGGGCAGCTTCTGAATTGAGCATCTGTTCCCTGGTGATCAGTGCACGTCATAGCAACCAGTCTTTCCACCAGTCAATTTGATTATTAGCCTTTTATTATATACTAGGGGTCCAGTGCATGAATTCTTGCACCTTGAAAGGAAGTGTGGGCCACTAGGCTACAGTGGGCATGGGGGGGGGGGGCAGGTCTCGGCCCACCTTCTCCACCCACGTCTGGCCCCTCCCGCCTCAGCCCCTGGTCCCCTGTCTGCCTGCAGTCCCGCTCCTGCCACTGCTGCTCCCATGTGCTGATGGCACCGGCCTTGCTCGCACCTGCTGATGGCACAGAGCAATTGGGGCCGGTGCCAGCAGTGGGTGTGAGCAGGGGTGGCGCCATCAGCGGGTGCGAGAGATGGCTGCTGCCCCAATCAATCACCCCTCAGGAGCAGGGGGAGGTGGAGAAGCCCTCAGGAGCGATTGGGGCCAGCAGCCGCTGCTCGCACCTGCTGACAGTGCCAAGCGATTGTGACCGGAGCTGGGTGCCAGCAGTGGGTGAGAGCAGGGTCGTCGCTGACAGTGGGTGCGAGAGGTGGCTGCCAGCCCCAATCGCGCCTCAGGATCAGGGGTAGGTGGAGAAGCCTTGAGGGGAAATCAGGGCCAACAGCCACCACTCGCACCTGCCGAAGGCGCCAAGCAGTTGCGAGTGGCAGCTCCAGCGCCGGCAACGGGTGCGAGTGGGGCTGGTGCCAGCAGCAGGTGCAAGCTCCCAGCAGGACCACGGCGTGCAGGAGCAAAGAATTTTCAGTAACTACTAGAGGCTCACCCCAATGACAGCGACCAGTGCCCTGCCTTGGTCTGGCGCCCCTACTCACCAGCTCCACCTTCCCGCTGCAGCCAATGCCTGCCATGTTCCGTGCTCTGCCACCTGCTGCTGACACCCACCATTTTCCGCATGCGCCCCCTGGTGGTCAACGAATGTCACAGCAACCAGTTGTTCGTTGTTCCACTGTTCAGACTATTTACATATTAGAGTTTAAATATATAAATACAAATAATTGCAATTGATTAAAACCCCACATTAGAAATCTCCTTGATTCATGTTCCAAAATTATGTCCAGCATATGCACTGGTGGTGAGGGATACTTAATAAAAACAAAGTCTGGTTCTCATCAGAGGATATAGTTTAGACCCAGGTTTGACAGAGAGTGTTAGTGCAGCTTTGTGGACACTGTAAGAAATAGCACAAGTCTCCATTCTTCAGTTATTCTGTATATTCATAACTACAAAACATACCCTTTATAGTAAAGACAACCAAAAGAGCTGTTTTGTGTTTGTGTATATGTATTACATTTCTCTTATAGCCCTCAAACTTACTCTCTCCCTCTCTTCTATGCAATTTACATTTATGCTCTATATTAAATGTTCCTATTGGAAATCAAAGACAAAAATCAGGAATTGTGAAACTTTGATCAATGTAATCAAAGCAGCTATTATAAAATAACACGACAATGAGATTATGTCCTAAAATACTATTCGCCAGTAAAGGAGTTTTTAATGCTTATATATTGGCAGGTCCAGAAAATAAGTAAGTTCATTGTGGCAGGGACTTCAATAGTCTTGTTCAGTACCTACCACTCTATGTGGCTTATAGTAAATGGTCAGTAGGTATTAATTGATAAAATTACTGAAAAGATGGCAAAACGTAAGATGATGGATGGTTTGTGTGTATATGTTTGAAGAATCTTATTTGAAGATTGCTTATTTTTGAGTTCAGGTAAGCATTTATTGGGTACATACTATTTACACCATATCAAATCCTGAATTTATAAATATGAACAAGTATGGCCTCTTCATGGAACTTTCATTCTACTGGGAAAGCAAATGTCAACATTTATCTTCAATTTACTTTTGTCAGAGCTGTGATACACATACATGGTTCTTATGAATGTAAACAATGCATTAAGCCCTCACTAAGTCAATTGCGGCATGGTTGGATGTAGAGAACGGGGACTGGTAATTCAGAAATGGCAATTTTCTGCTACAGCAAATTTTAAGAGTGAGATGTTAAGGATATTATTGAAATTTTAAGTTAATGCTGAAAAGTGAAGAAATGTCACACTTTAAGAAAGCCTGCCCTAATATCTCCTTTATACAAATTTATAAACTTGCCCTTTTTTTCCTGGTGCTGAGTTTGTTTTCTTCACTACCTCAGAATGACTAATTTTCAAAAGTGTTTAGACTTCACTAGATGTAAGCTCCACAAAAGCATGGGAGCTTATCCACTCTGTCAGTCTTATTCACTATGTTCTGCCTCAAGCCTAAGAAGGAGAAGGTGTTCCACCAATATGTACAGGGAGGCTGGAAGGAAGCATGAAGAGAGGAAGGGAAGACATAAAGGGGTACAAATTAAGCAAGAGACCAACAGAAGTTGTTCAGAGGAACTTGGCCAAGGTGGTAAGTAAATTAAAACCATGCCATAAAAACCATTTAACCCTACATATAGAACCTTGATGGGGAATTATTGCCTCTATCATATAAAGAAAAGGAAAATACAAGTGTCTTGAAAAGAAGACTGGATTGAAAGTAACTTGATTAGAAGACAATCCCAGCTTGATCAATTAACCTGACATCTCAGCTTTTCCACATCCTCAGACAGGGAATGGCGACACTCACACCTCCCTTCTAGAATGGTGGGGAGAATAAATGAGATGGCATTCAGGAAGTCCTGCCATAGGAAGGATTAGGCATGTGTGTTGGGAAAGAAAATGAAAGGATAATTACATGGAATAAGCTATAAGGAGAAATATTTCTATCTGCCAAAAGGAAGAAACTTCTAGGAACCTGAGCTGCAATGATGGATTGTGCTGCCTCAGGAGATGCAGACCTATCTCCTTGAGGCGTTGGGGCTTTGGCTGGCAGATTACTGAGGATATTTAAAAGTGGGCCATATTGACAGAGTACAAATTTCATTAGATGATCCATAAGGTCTCTATCATTTCCTAGGACTGCATTATTGTATCAACTTGTAATATGCATGGCAATGATATATGAAATAATTATTCACAAGAGCAATGTCCTATTTATCTAGACTACCAACAACAGGAAAACTTAGCTGCAATTTTAGATTAAGAATGCTCAGAAAAATAAACCTTAAACATGTATAATATATGCTATACTATATTTATAAATCTTATATTTTGTATTTTGTAAAAAAAAATGAAACTGGATGTAGCACACTTTGTATATTATAGTTAGAAGAATGATTCCATTTTAATAAAAATACTCAAATGAACAAATAATTTCCTTGTACTACCATTTCAGGTTAACAGGAATTTGGTGATTGTAACAAGAATCCCAATGTTCACATTTTAGACCTTAAAACATTACAAAATGGTATGTGTCCTAAAGTGGATTATATGATGATTTAAATCTTATTTTAGATAATGTTTTCATAAATGTTACATCACATTATTCAACTGTGGTGGTTTCTCTTTAATAACAACATTTAAATTTTTAACATAGACCCCAAAAATGCTTTTATTGTAGAAAATAGTTTAAACTTTTAAAAATAATCACCTCACTTACAGAATAACAAAATTTATTTTTCTTGTACAATAAAATCACCTTTTGTTTTTGTTGTTCCAAGTTTTAACCTGCATGACAATAAAATTAAAGGGAAAGAGACTAATCTTGAAAGAACTTATATGCACTAATAATTATTTTAAAATTAAGTACAACAATGCAATTACTAGAATTCCATAAATTATTTAGCTAACTAGGTGTGTTACAGAGTATAACTACTGCTAATTGATGTATGTTTAGGTTCCAAACAATTAGGTAGACATTTTCTAGAATAAAGGATAGATTCCAAGTCAAGTCATTTTTTTCTTATTAAAATTAAGTCAAGTGCCTTAATTTTTAATGAGAGCTGTAAAATGACTAATTGCTATAAAAAGAAATGATTCACTAGCCTAAAGATACAAACTTTAAAATGTTGATTATTCTGTTCACATTATTCTATTTTGTAGAGTTAATAAGTAAATAAGACAAGCATGATATTTTGATGTTAACTGGAGTCAGAATAGAATAGACAATATAGTTCTGCAAAATAGCACATTGTTTTGTTCTTTGGGAAAATTAATTTCTTGAATAGTATACGTTTAATTCTCATTGAGTTTAAGAGGGCATTACTTTGTTTTCAGAAGCATGAAGAATGCAAATAAAAGGAGTTCTCTGGAACTTGTAAATGAAATCACACCTAGGTAGTTTCCTATTAAGCTAAGACTTTAATAAGAATAGAATATTAAGAATGATTGCTCATCAGAGGAACAAGTCAAGCATACAAAAGGACAAACAATAGCTGATTCTAGCACTGATGATATTAAATTCCAGAAAAGCTTTAATTTTTCCTGTGAAGAATGAAAGGTGGCCACTCAAATCAGCAATAGTCAAAAACCTAACAATATGGCAAGGTGGGATTTTTTTGTTTGAAATAAAATCTCCGTTTGTCTTCTCTGTTCACATTTAAGAACACAAATTTGGCTGATGTTCCTATTACTTTATAAATGAAGCACTTTACTTAAAGTGGCATGTGCCTGCACTAAAATATAGCTCATTCTACACAACAACTCAAGAGACAAACTGCATTCTTTTGAACTCAGATATCTCCATGAAAAATCTTTCCCTTTCTGACAAAGACAAAAGGTTAGATCAGATATATAACATTGGAGGAGCATTATCTTGTCAAGTGGCTGGAATACATTAATATAGAGAGAAACCTTTCAGTTAAAATTTTAGAAACGGAAGAAGGAAAATCTTTACACTTGCTATTTATATTACTTTCGCTCCGCAGGAAAAAAATAAGAGGAATAAATCTTGGTGGCTAGTCTGAGGCATACTGGAAGAAATCCAATTTAATTAGGAAAGAACACTGCTAACTTGGGGGTTGGAAAAATAGGACTTTGAAACAAGCATAAACCATTATAAAACCCAGTTTGTGATTAATAAGCAATGAATTCTTCCTTGACAGATAGGCACTGTTGGTTATTTATTGAAGTTTCTTAGTTTACGCTCTACATGGCATGCTCTTCATTTTTAAAGAGTAAATGTAAAACTCTTTTCCTTGTTTACATTCATGTTGCTTTTACTCTTAACAAGATAAATAACAATGAGACTAGGAATGCTTGTGCCTGAAATGATGTAGACTGCAAGTATTGTTTAATTGCCTCCACCTCTATCTTCCCTTTGCCAGTGTTTAACCAGAAAAAGCCAGAATAATTAGTGTGATCAGACTCAGAGTTGTCCTCTGTAAAACATGGAAGTTCAAAATGAAGGAAAAATATATTGGGGTCCAGCAAGTGTAACTTCCCTGTTATGTAGAAGACCATCTGTATGAAAACTCAAGCTAGGGCACAAAAGTAAAACACTAGTTTCTTATACACAGCAGAACTCTGTTATGATGTGTTTACTGCACAGTGTACCCTAGCCTTTAGATGAGTGTATTTATGGAGATGAGTGGATAAAAATGTTGTAGTACATTTGTACAATGGAATAGTATGCAGCTATAAAAAAGGATCCCTTACACTTTACAATACAACAGCATGGATAGACCTGGAGAATATTATGCTAAGAGAAGTGAGCCATTCAAATAAAGACAAATGCCATATGATTTCACTAACCTGTAGAATCTAATGAACAAAATGAACTGATGAGCAAAATAGAACCAGAAGCATGAAGACATGGAACAGACTGACAAACATCTAAGAGAAGGGGTTTAGGAGGTTACTGGAAAAAGGTGAAGGTATTCGCTAAAGAACATATATACATACTGCAGGGACACAGACAATAGTGTGGTGAAGGCCAAGGGAGGGGAAGGCAGAGCTTGGATGGAGGTAGGCAAAGGGGGAGAAAATGAGGACATCTGCAATAGTGTCAGCAATAAAAAAAAGACAAAGGTATGAAAAGTGACTGATGGAGAATATTGTAGGCCTGAAGAAATGAAGGCAAAAGAAAAAAATATTATGGTAAACAATCTCATTTACTTGGATGCAACTGTGAAAATGGTCTTTATGACTGTTGTTCTTAACCATTTAAAGTCATGCTGTCATAAACTCTGAAGAAGACTAAAAATGACAAAATGTACATGTGTATATATCCATCAAGTTTTAATATATTTTTTAGTGCAGAAACTTTGATCTAACCATAAACAGAATCTATATTAATAATCTGACCAGACGATGCCATGCTAGAGAAGAATGTATCTAAATCACATTCTTCTGTACAATTCATTTTTAATAGCATATGTCAACATGGAAGTGCATATAATTTTCTGGCGCTATAAAAAAAATCCATAGTGTATGCAGAGACTTGAATGAAAGGAAAATTTATAGAATTTAAATTTTTTTCTGTTATTTAGAATCTGAGTGTTTTAGGATCCTGATATTTGAAATAAACATGTGTAGTCATGTATCCACACTTTACACTCAATGCCTTAATTATAGTCGAAAGGAAATTATAACTGATTCATTTTCCAAGAGCCATATTTAATAACAACCAAAAAATGTCCTTTGTAATGCTCTCCTGGACAGAAATATGAAAGTTTGCTTTTCCTAATAAAAATAAGGTGATCTCGATTTCTCTAAGGCTAAGATATCACTTGAATTTTAGTTCATTCAATATCTTTAAAATTTTATATTCAAAAATAAATTTTATTTCTATATACATGTGCGTGTGTTATTCTAATGCTTGAGGTCATCTCTCATTTCCTCATGAATTGTTGATCGAATCAGCTAACCAGTCTATCCAACTAAACATTAAAAACTAGTCACACTGCAAATATAGCCTAATGATAATTCTTGATGACATTTATGTGTGCTGCAAGAATTTTACATACTCCCATTCAATTCTTAAATCAAATTATAAGTAGTCACAATTACCCCCACATTAAAGGGGACTCAAAAGCCTGCCCAATGTAACACACAATGGAAAGAGTGTATCAAGCCCAAAATTCCTACCCATCCTCTAAAAGGGTTTTTGAGAGATAATTTTCTAAAATAACAGCTATTAAGTCTGAAATAAATTTCTGTAAAAGGACCAGCCACAGGTTAGAGCTGAGGGGTATTTTAATCTCTATTATACTTTAAGGTTATAGCTATGATATAACTTAAACTTATACATCCTTATGACCAGGTAAGGCAGGACCTGGATAGCACTAGCATTGGGGCAGATGTAGCACTGTTCAATATGCTGACATGAGCTGTTTTGGGTTTCTAACCATTCGTTTAAACACTGGGTTACACATAACTATAGGATGAGTAGTCTAATAGTTACCATGCTAAATGATTGCCCACCATAGTATCCTCAGCACCTGGAATTTTACTTTGCTCATAGTAGGTGCTCAAATATTTGTTGAAATCCATAACTTGGGATGAAAATTTATACATGGTGATGTTTGGGACATGTGGTATCGAAATTGGCAAGATGATTAGGTGAGCTCAAGAATATGTTACCTGCAAACTTCTTAGAAATAAACTCAGGGATATTAATTTACACAATAGATAGTTCCCTGAAAAGCAGCTTGAAAAAAATCACACCTTTTGAAGACCAATCATATTTTCTATTGATTTACATTATCTACTCAGAGCTCTTAGCCTTCATTTGGGATTGATCTTCAGTGGGTTCAATCAACCTTTAATTGAACTCTGCTACTTCTCCTTCTAATTTGCTTGCCTCCATCTCTAGTAGTGATCTAAACCACCACACACACACACACACACACACACACACACACACACACACACACAAATTCCACAAAAAGAATTCCACTAGACAGACACACACACACTCACACACACACACACAAAGAGAAAAATGTCTTTTTTCTAATATTGAAATTTTATATATCAGAACACTAAAATGAGAGATGTGCTACTGTTCTATAGCAGTAGTCATTTGGGGGACAGTTTATTATGGAATAATGGCAGTACTGGGTTAATCTGCAGGATAGAAATTACGAACCAACATTACTCCTTACCAATGAATTTCATTCATTTCACTTCAAATTAATTTTCATACCCTTTTAATCAGTTTTCCTTCTTTTTTATGGAAAGCATTGCTTATTAAAGGTAATTAAGTTGCAGTCCAGCAAAATACTAAAGGTCACGGCTTTGCTGTCAGGATGACCAGGTTCAAATTCCATGTCAGCACTCACTGCATTTGTATTTTTGAACAAATTATCAAGCTTCTTGGTGTCTGTCTGATCTTCATCATTGAAAACTGTGGCAATAACAACGCACAGGGTTTTTTAGCGGATAAACTATAGTAAAATGGTTGCTCTGTTTACTAATATTGTTTTTGTCATTTCTTGTTTCATTAGTAAGTAAATACTGGGGCATTTCCTGGTATTTCTGATTCAGGCTTTACAGTCTAAACAAGTTTGCTGGCTTTTAGCAAGAAAATAAAAATCCCCTTTAAGTCATTTGTTGAATAGATTTAAAATCCAATGTTTTATAAATAATGGAATTTGGCTCAATAGCAAAATGAGATCTAACAACAGAATGTTGGTTTTATTCACAACAACCAATGAGAATGCTGATTCGTTCTGTCAATTCAAGCTCTGCATTGAATGGAATTAGCAGCAGAATTTACGATGCTTATGAGAATGAGCCTCAGACAGTTGGAAAGTGTGGAAAATGCTTTAAAATATAAATTTGCTATAAATCATCAACAGTATACTGGTGTTAATGAAAACAATATGTATCAGAGTAAAATTACATCAACAAGCTTGTAAATTGTCTAGAGAGGTGACAAATATTTCTGATTTCCAAAAAAAGTTGATGACACTGAAAATACACTGCATAATATATTACAAATGCATAAGTGCACATACTCACAAAAATATGAATTCTAGCTAAATACTACTCTCTGTATCAGTCTAAAGGTATTTCTGTAATGAATTTTTACATCTAACTAATAGCTATATTTAATCTGTTCCATAGTTTGCTCTTCTGAGCTAAATTCGTAAGTAGTTGAATCTTCCAGTATTCCCTTACTCTGAACTATAATTAATTTGGTGGTTTACAGGAGGATGGTTTCCGAACACCCAGATGGCAGGTGTCCAATGTAATAATTCCTGTGTTCTGAAGTTGGGTGAATGCAGCGCTGGAAGAGAAATACTCAAGTCTGCTAATAGAAATTTACTGTACCAGCTCCTCACCAATCAGATTGCCAATCGCACCTCATTAGTTTCCTAATTAAACTGTAAGTGTAATACATACATACAGATCATGTTTTTCAGCTACTGAAATATATTCATTTTCCAAAGGGCTAATCACATTACTGAACCTGGGAAAAATAAAATTCTATGGCTATAATAACTCAAACTTGCCAGAGTGAACCCATTTTTCAAGGTATAAAAAATATCAAATAATAGCATTATTATTCACGGGATATTATCTTTTTTCCTGTAGCAATCAGATTTTAATTTTGAAATGATCATCAAATATGACAAATAGCCAGGAAGATCTAATGACTATCTTTTGCCCAGTCAGCTTTCTTATTTCCCTTTTGATTATTCTTAAGAAAGCAGAAATGATATTTTAAAAATTCAAAGCAAGACGGAATTAAATACAAATGCCAAGTGAAGAGTGTGATAAAATTTTCAAGTCTATGGGCACAAAAGCTATTTCTGCAATATCCTTGAAGGGTGATTTCTTAAGTGGGAGATAGCTCTGATTTGACAATGGTTCATAAAAGTATTTTCATCAACGGAAATACTGCAATGAGACAATGCTTCCTGTCACTTAGAAACAAAGTTGGTATTCATCTCTTTTGCACATGTAGGGAACATACCAGAGGCAGAAAGAAAAGTAACTTTTTTTTATTTGAGAAAAGTATATTAAAAGTAGTTATGAGGAATGGACTTTGTTCTTGCTGCTACTGGAATTTTGTATAGGGAAAAGGTGGGATACTTATTAGTTGGATTGCATTTAGTGGTATATGTGCTGTCAAAAGGCAAAACTTTCCTAAATTAGAATAACAGATAAGTTCAATTAGTAAGGCGGGCATGGAAAGCGGCTTAGCATTGAGGAAAACAAGCGGTCCTACCAGAAAGGCCTTGAAAGCGATGGTTGTTTAGGTCAATCTGTGAAAGCCAGAGCATTACAGTTAATGTGTCTGGAGACTTGAAGGGAAAAGATGTTCTAGAATTAAATACACATGAGCTACTGTTATACTCTACACACCGATGGACACTTTGCATAAAGCAAATAAAGATTACTTTCATAGAATTTGGTAAATGCAGAAATATGTTATTTTCTCCTAAAGCCACAATCCCCTGAAGTTGAATCATGCTTCAGAGAAGATACGGCAAGATTTCAAAGATTATTTGAACTCTTTAATGATGGATTGGTGCCATCTCATTCTTTGAAATGACGGGTGAGATTCTCTGATTTTATTTATTTCCACATTTTTCAGTTAGTGTTTATTTTATAATGGACTTAGATTTGCAGAACTGGGAAGATGATACATAGAATTTATATATAACCCACACACATTTTTGCCTATTACTAACACATTACTACTGTCCATTTGTCAGTTAATGAACCAATATCAATGCATTATTACTAACTAAAGTCTATGTTTTATTCAGAATTCCTTAGTTTTAACCTAATGTCTTCTTTCTGTTCCAGAAACCACTTTTTTAATAGGCATGTCTCATTGACTACGGGTTTCTGAAACATTTGTTTTTTATGACCTTGAGACAGTTTTGAGGAAGGCTGGTCAGGAATTCTATTGAATAGCCCTCAATTGGGATCTAATTATTTTTCTATACACCTAGATTGTAGGTTTTGGGGAGGAGACAACAAAAGTGAATTGCCATTCTCATCATGTCATATGAATGTTATGTACAATCATTATGATTTATCTCTTGACCAAATGTTCACAATTGCCCATTTCTTACCTCTGCTTTGTCTTGACCAGTCTTTTGTCAGGCTTCTCTCCTCCCAACAAACCCCTGAACTGTTCTTGTCCCCAAGGCTGAGAAAACACTAAAATGAAGAATGTGTCTTACCTACACACTGTTTCTGACCACACAGAGACACAACCCCTATTAAACCACAAGATCATTATACTTCCTTGTTTGCCCCAGATATTAATTGCTAGGATGCAATAATGAAACACCACTGGGTGGCTTAAATAATAGAAATTAATTTTCTCATAGTCTGACAACTAGAAATACAAGATCAAGGTATTGGCTGAGTTGATCTCTCCTCAGGCTTTTCTCCTTGGCTTATCCATCTCACATAGTGTTTCCTTTGTGTGTGTGTGCATTCCTAGTGTCTCTTAGGGTGTCCAAATTTTTTTTCTTATAAGGAGACCAGTCATATTGGACTAGGACCCATCCATTTGACCTTATTTAGCAGTAATCACTTCTTTAAAGACCCTATCTTTGAATACAATCACATTTTGTAGTATTGAGTGTTAGGGCTTCAACCTATGAGTTTGGGGACACAATTCAGCTCATAGCACTCAACTTCACCTTACTTACTGCTTACCCCTCCTTACTCTATAAAAGAAAATCCTTTTACTGTTTGATTTTGAGGCATTTTCATATTTCTAAGATCTGAATATGCACTTAACAATGTGGATACATTCTGATAAATGCACCGTTAGGTGATTTTGACATCACAAATAGAGTGTATTTACACAAACATCATGAATAGTACTTACAGAAACCTAGATGGGAAAACCTACTAAACATCTGGGCTATATACCACAGCCTATTGCTCCAAGGCTATAAGCCTGTAGACTATGTTACTGTACAAACCAAGATTAAATAAAGCACAAAAGAAAATTATGCAATCAAAAGACACAGTAAATAAAAGATGCATGAGGTTGCTGCCTGCATAATACAGCATGTTTTACAGCAAACATTTTTATAAGTAGAAACTCTAAAATAACAGTAAAACTTATAGGATAGTAAATACATAAACCAGTAACACACTTGTTTATTATCATTATCAAGTATCATGTACTATAAGTAAACGAATGTGCTATGCTTTTTTTTATATGACTGGCAGGCATCAAAGTAGGTTTGCTTACATCAACGGTGCATATTAGAAGGCTACGGTGTCAGTAGGTGATAGAAAATGTTCAGCTCCATTATAATCTTACTATAGGCCCAGTGCACGAAGTTTGTGCACAGGTAGGGTCCCTAGTGGCTGCTAGCTGCCACCGCTACACCACCAGCCCTTCCCCTGGTCGAATTCCCAGTCAAGGGGACAATTTGCATATTAGGCTTTTATTATATAAGAGGATGATACCACTATTAAATATGTGGTCCATCTTTGACTGAAACCTGTTATGTGGCACATAACTGTAGTCTTTTTGAATAAAGTTTCTCCTTATCTAAGTCTGGACTTGTTCTCTTAAAAAAAACAAAAAAAACAAATAATTTTAAAAAATTTTTTTTCAATTACCATTTATATTCAGTATTATTCTGTATTACTTTCAGGTGTACAGCATAGTCGTTAGACAATCATATACTTTACAAAGTATATCTCTCCCTCACCCCCGATGGTTGGCTGAGGGAAGTGGGTTTGAGGGACAGGCTGAAAAAGGTAAAGGGATTGAAAAGTACAGATTGTAGTTAAAAAAAAATAGTCATGGAAATAAAAAGTACAGGTTAGGAAATATAGCCAGTAATATTGGGATAACTATGTACGGTACCAGGTGAGTCTTGATTTGTTTTTGTTTGATACACTGTTGAAGCGAACTTTGACCACCTGGCTGAGATGGTGTGTGTCAAGTTTCTTCACTATAAAATTCCTCCCCATCCAACCCCCTTCCACACTATCCTTTATGGAAGGAAGGAGCTAGGGGCTAGGAGCATCCGACACTTACGGAATGGAGAGTCAGGCTCTCCCTCCTGGAAGATGAAGTGTCCACATGAATTATTTGAAATTCTATGCAAAAGATGTATCAATTCTCCCATTTATTTTTTTCAATAGCTTATGTCAGAATGATATCATAGACATTAGTTTATACTTGGGATTATAATCTAAAACTCCTATATTTTGTTTTATCATTGATTTTTTTAAACCAGTATTTTAAGCAACAGTCAGCTGATTCTATATACCCACAAGAATCTTAGCCAAATGCTGTCACTAGAGCCTTGATTTGCATATTTGATAAACTTGGCTAGGACCTGTAGCTCTAGCTGTTTGCCTCTATTCTTGTCTTCAAAACAAAGTTATGGTATGGAAAATCTATTGGAAACCAATTGGTTCCTGTTTCTTAACAGGAGGACAGCTGAAAATTACGGCCTTATCAAAACAACATCAAAGGCCAGGAAGTAATGTTTCACCTAGTTTTGTCAAGAAAAATGTAGGTGCTACGTAGTCATTTAACCAGCCTGCATTCTCTTCAAGCATTCCTGCAATCAAGGAAGCTTTGATAATAATTATCAGGAAGGGCAGGCCTATAATAACCTTCCTTACCAAAAACTGGAAAGAACTAAATATGCACCATTGAAGATGAAATAAATCTTCAGAACCCCTGAAATGTTCAAAGGAAAAAATTAAAAACAATGTAGGGTAAGAGTGTCTCACCCTACTCCCGGGTACTGACTGATTCACTCTAAATGTGGTTTTAGCAAATTTAAGAACATTAGCAATTGCTTTCAAATCATAACACTTCTTTGTGACCTTTTAGAATTCTTGCCTTAAAATTTTGTATTTTTCTAGATGTATACAAACCTGAATTTTGCCAAATGTAGGTATTTAGGATAGCCTTTGAAGTTCATTCTGAGCAAGCAAATCAGTAAATCTTAGTTTGTATGTGGAGACATTTATTTGTTTAGCTACCTGTTTGTTCAAACCAAAAAACGATCCACGATAACATACACACAAATATACAAGTGTTTCTAGACTAAGGAAAGGTTACATGCAATATAAGGTTTTATCTCTGTTATTTTAAGTAGAGTAGGCAATAGATCAGGGGTGGGCAAACTTTTTTTTTTTATTGCTTAAAGTATTACAAAAAGTATTACCTATATCTCCTTTTTTCCCCCACCCCGCCCTGGACAATTCCCTGGCCTCCCCTACCCCCCAATGTCTTATGTCCATTGGTTATGCTTATATGCAGCAGGAAGGCCGGGGAGGGTGGGAGGCAGGAGGGGGGTGGGTAAGAGATCAACCAATGGGCAAACTTTTTGACTCAAGGGCCACAATGGGTTCTTAAACTGGACCGGAGGGCCGGAACAAAAGCATGGATGGAGTGTTTGTGTGAACTAATATAAATTCAAAGTAAACATCATTACATAAAAGGGTACGGTCTTTTTTTTTTTTTTTTTTAGTTTTATTAATTTCAAACGGGCTGGATCCGGCCCTCGGGCTGTAGTTTGCCCAAGCTGCAATAGATTGTCAGATTTAAATCAAGGGACTAATTGACAAGAATTTGGAGACTTTCCCATAAAAAAATCATGAAGTTTTCTGTAAATATAATTAAAATTCAGATGCACATTGCAGTTTGTGTTTGAAGTATCTGTGAATTCTGTATCATCTATATTTTTAAATGACTTCATGAACTGAATTGGGATGATTCAGAGTTCTTGATTTCCAAAGGGAATGATTTGAGTGGGAATATATGAAGTGAAGATTGGCATTCACTAGGTTACTTTGACTCTGAGAAATGCAATAAATAAATTATTGCAAATTACATAGCAGAAGTGGTACCAGAATCAAAATCTTAAGAATGTTTGAGGGAATAACTAACTCTTTGGCCAATAAACCATCCTGGCTTAAATGTAGCAAGCAGATCCATTGTTTTTGGCTGGAGGCTCTAAGCCACAATAAGAACCTATTCACATTTTTATGACAGGACATAACAATGATATTCTGACATACCCATGAGTTAGACAATTTGCTTGAAAATAACTACTTCATAAATTCTGGGAATAAAAAGAAAACTGCACTCAGTTCAGTTTCAGCATTTTTACAAAGTACACATTGCAGATTTTTAAAAGTAATAGATGGAAAGAGAAAAGAAAATGTGTATAGTTGCTAGCAAGGATTGATTACTGAAGTTGATTAGTCATAAATTTTTAAAACACTTCAAGCTTTGTATTTTTCTTATTTCTTCTGTTCTGTTTTCCTACTGGCTGTTGTTATCTTGTAAACTTCCACTAAATAACTTGTAAATTCCTAGAATAAAATCATAGAGATCAAATCCTAGTGGTTATAGGTGCTGGGAGACTCAGAATTGTCTTTCATTTAAGTCCTTGATCAAGAAACTTTGCCTAACCAGGTCTACCTTGTCTTGTTTAAATAGGGATACTAACTTTGACTTCATACACTTTTTTATAATTACATAATACACATAATGTGTCTAGAATGACATTTGGTAATATACTCAATCAGTATTAGTAGCAGCAACATCAGAAGCAGTAGTAGTAATTCTTATTCATTATAAAAGTTCCCTTTGATCAGGAAATATTTCTCTAATTACAGCTTGAGCTAGAGCCGATTTACTGTGATGTTTAGAAGGTAGAAGGAGCAATTTAATCGGTTTGGCTTCTTCTTTCCATTTGCCCTATTCTATTAGAAATAAAAGGACATTTTGTGTCTATTATATTAGCTGCATGGTTCTACTCTTGGATCGAATTTTCCAGTAGACTTGATTATTTTCCCCCATCTTTGTAAGATGTGTCCTCCATTAATTTAAGTAGAGTGGGACAAAGATTGAACAAAGATGGATTTAAATCAGGGGACTAATTAGACTGTAAGACTTTGCTTAATACATAACCTGCATCCAGGCAGAGTCTATTTCCTTCCCTACACATGTGGAAACTAATACCATGTACCGATCACTGATAGTGGAGTTTGTCTTGGTCATTTCAACCTTACAAGTTTTGGCTTCGTAACAGTGCTCTGACCAGAGGGAAAGTTATTGACTGGTTTGGGAAATCTGATTACAACATGTATAATGAATTTTGAACTAAGAAAATGCTGAAGATGGGCTTTCTTACCCTTGTTCAGACTCTTGGAAATGTGACTATAAACAGTGGGCAGAAAAATAAGTAAAGCAATGAGTGAATAATTTTAAAAAACTCAATTATGGGGGGGTCCCAGGAGAGTCACCCTGTGGTTCATAAACCTGTCTGCTGCTTTCACTATTGTTCTATCACCAACCTTTGCTGTACCTGTCTGGATGAAGTAGCCAGCAAAGCACCATAAATATCCTTAGTTGGCAAGTGCTAGCTTCCCTGAGGAAGGGAGTTCTTCTGACATTCTTCTTGTTATTTTGAGGTTTGAATAAACTGTTAGGACATCAGAACATGTAAGTTCTTATTCCTACAACCAACTTTTGTTTATGCCTTCACCACTGAAATTACTAGAGGAATCAATCATTTTAAACTCTTTGAACCCTGGAATTTCCCAAATAAACCAATGATGCCTTTCAAAGTTACTTAAAATAGGGTTACCACATAAATAGCATTTCTCATTCGGACAATAAAGCCATACATATTATCTATCATTTTACATATATATTAGTACTTTTTCAAGAATGTATTGACTCTATCAGATGTGCTGCACTGATGGGATAGAAAGTGCATTTTCATTTAAACAAGGGATTTACACAGCCAACTGTGGTCTCCTACCATTTTTATGCACTTCGCAGTCTGTGTTCTAATTTTAAGTTAGGGATCTGATGTGTATATTTATACATAGCCATGCCTGAATCAACCTGTAACTGTAAGCCTTTGGGGAGTGACAGTGTTTGAACATCTGGACTTACCACATGTTTTCAGTTGGAAATGAAACATCATTTAGAAGACCAAGGTTTTAAAAAAGAGATGGTGGTGATATTCTAGAGGTATTCCAGATGATGAGAAATGTATTCTGCAAATATGATTTGGGATTTATTATAGCAAATAAGGGTATAAAATGAGCTTTTAAACAGAATTAGTTTTACTAAAATGCTTGTCGTATGTATCTCCCCTAATCCACACAAATGTTTTGATTACTGTTTTAAGAAAAATAATAACAAATTGAATTATATGGCAATTAATTTCTTCATATAACATTTTCTGTAAAAAACAAAAAACAAAACACCAAACAATGATTATTTGCATTTTAAAAAGTAAAAGGATCTTTGGAATAACATCACTTTTCAAAGACTCCCAAGTCATATTCTGTGTTTACTAAACAGATTAAGCATTACATATTCTGTTTTAAAATGCTAATATAATCTCTTTTAATCACAACTAGAATTTGGCCTTCATTAAATAATTGCCTAATGGTTAGTATATTGTCTTATAATACTTAAAAGAGAATATTGATCCCAGTCTTCTCATGTAGAAATTGAATTAATCTCTCTACTGGAACCCGATGGTTTATATTTATAATGTATATATCTATCAGCAGAAACTAAGTAATTGGACTCTGTAACCTTCTAAGAGTAACCTTAAACCATGTAATAGTTGCCTGTGCAGATTAAAGAAAACACTGAAAGCTAATTTGAACAGAACTTTCCTGAAATGTCAGGAACCCTTTAATCTGATAAAGTTAGGTCATGAAAGGGAAACGCTTTAATCTCCAACTTTCATACACTACAAAAGTAACAACAACTTAACCTTTCTACATATGGACAAATTTATTTACCTTGTTAGGTATGCTGCTATTACATAACATACAAACAATTGTATAAACTAAGATGGTTTGGTTTTGCCATTTTGCATGTACACAGTTTTAGGAAAATAAATGAATGGGCACTTTGTTTTAAAATTAGCATTGTTTTTATTATGAGTTCACACATATACTCATGTGATTGTGTTACCAAATGTACCTTGCTGTCTGGTGGTTATGTTTTTTTTAATAGTGTGAATAAAACAATTTTTTAAATAAAATTAATGGTCTTGAATGTATTTGAATAAGCTTGTTCTTTAAAAACTGTTTTAACTAGATTTGGTGGGGAAATACTTTAAGAAAACTAATAGTAAACATTGTAATTTAGCATTTTATTAAATGAACAGGTTTTCCTGTTTTTCCTTTCCTTGAAGCAAAGCATACTGCCACAATATTTTTAAAGACTGTTTGGTAATACATGCATAAAAACATTAATGTTGGGTGAAAAGAATACTGAGGTCATATTTTTTGACATTGGATGTTTATGACTGTTTCAGGTTTCTGTAATATGACCTTTAAAATGTTGACTACAATTGACTTCAAAACAGGCAATCAGCCATTTTACAATTATGATTATTCTTAACTTTTGGGGGCTCTGATATTTTACATTTACATAACTTAAAATACAAAAATTATTTCAGTCCAAAAAATTCCTCTGGAGGGTCAGTATTCACCTGTGCCTGTGGGGAGCACGAGAAAGCTGCTACTTGCTAGTTCTGTCACTGAGATCAGCAAGGAGCTTTGATTTCTAGGATCCACATCACAGCCAAAGAATATTTTTAAGTGAAGTAGCTGAACCAGAAAACTAGCTGGAGGTCCCTCATTACTTATTCTAGCTTGTTACTTCAGAATTTTTTAGTTGTAGCTATTTCTATTCATGCTTCAATGATGAAAAGGGCTAGAATTATGTGTATTTTTTTTGTAATTTCAAAGGAACTGTCCATGATTCCAAATGAAAGGCTTATATGATACCCCAGAATTATCAAAACAAAATTCCTGTAGAAAACCAAAGAGAAAAATTTCAGTAAACCAATGCCACATCAATGAAAACTGAATCTGGTCAACACGTTATAAATAGTTGATGGAATATACACATAGATAAATTCCTCTTAGTAAGAAAATGAACTGTTTTGTTTTTGACTCTTGTTATATCATCCAAGCCTCAAACTTTCTTAACCAAGTTCCATCTTAGCTCTGTGCCACATTAAAACTCAACAAATGTCACAGGTGGTACAATGATGACTATATTACCTAATCTTATATTAAAAGGTCAAGATACAGGTAAACTTCCAACTTGTAATCTAGCTCAACAAAAAATGGTACCGAAAATAAACTTTTCCAAACTTTCTCAATCAGAAAGTTGAAACTATAAAGAAATTGAGAGAAAGGACATATTCCCACCAATATGTTTTAGGTAACTTTGGGATAAATAAATAAAAGTATTATTAATATGATGCTTATTCTCTATAATTTAAAAATAGTTTCTCACAGAAATAGTCTAAAATTCCAATGCCTTGGAAATCCTGTGAATTATGAATTTACTCTTAGCAGACATTTTTAAAGTTCTTACATAGTTATAAAAACTAGAGATTTTGGAGAAATGAAAACAAAATGAGCATGATACCAAATGTTTATACAATTATGTAATTATGTATACAGCTCTGCTATATGTTGTATTTACATGGTGGTTTTGTAGTATATTAAAAAGTAAAATGTAGACATGTTTCTTTTTGGATAAAAGACATAACTGAACTAAACCATTTGGGGTAAGTAATTTTAATACTAAATTAAAAAGTTTCAAAATAAAAACTTTAAAATAACTTTATAGTTCCAAGAAACCTTTCAGGAAAGATATAAATTTGGTAATTGCATATTCAAATATGGTAACTAAGTAAAAAGAACCATTATTTTTCCATTAGATATTTGGCCAAATGAGATTTCATACATAGTTGAGAAACGGTATGTCTTTTTTTTCCTGCCAGTCATAAAAGAATATAGAATTTACTCCATGTTTATTGAAAATATTCTTCCCTTTACAGACTATACACCCCTTCTCTATTCTTTCATCATTTACTTTTTCCCCAAGTAATTTCACATGCCAACATATATTTCACATCATCTTTTCTTTCTTTTTTAGTACACCCTAGGAGAAACTCTAAAATGAATTCCTTACATTTGTACCAGTTACCAACTTCCCAAAAGTCCTAAAAAATTCACTGCAGTAATAATTCTTTCCTCCTTTAATTTTCACATTCTTAGTCAATTGAATATTTTACATATACTCCCCATGGATTTAAACCATTTGTAAGTGAAATTGGAAAATGAAATAAGTCATGCATAGGAACAAGAATCACAAGTCTTCCAATGAATTATGTATTTGTGCATGCAAATGCTTCTATTTTCACAATACTTTACTGTTAAACATGCTTTAATCCTATGCTATATATTTTATTGTATGTAAGAGTGAAAGCCATTAACTGCCAAATGTCACTCTAATGATTCCAGATGACTAGTATGTAAATACTTCCTGTGAGAGAATTTGATTAGGAGCAACTCATATAAAATATGATTAATAAAGAAAAACACTACAGAAACACAAGGAAAGAAAACATAGTCATTGGGGTCAATTTAAGTTAAAATGTCAAGTAAAAATGGCTTGATAATTAGCATCATCCAGTGCTTTTAGCTCTGATCATATACAGCAATGTAATCAGCCTACCAAGTTAGCGGGACCCTGAACAGGACAGCAGAATGTAAACCAAGTTGCAAGTGAGTAACACTGCAAGATGTTCTTATTAAAACTCAGAAGAGCAAAATTTTACAAACCTGTTGACAATATTACTCCTACATTCTCCATAAACTCATAACACATTGTAATGTGTTTCTATTATTACAGTTTCCTACGCAATATCAGCAACTTTAAATGACCTCATCTAAGAGCTAATCATATATAAATATATAATAAAATAACGACAGGTAAAAATTGAGCAGAATTTTAAAAAAGGTAAATTTTCATTAGAAAAACTTAAGACTCAGTGATATGATACAATATATAAATTATCAATGCCCTTGCATTTTCTCTTAATATCACCATTTCACATGTCTGCGGGTACCTGCAAATTATATACATACAGGCTCTTGATAACACCTTCTAGATAAGACTATCATAGCACATGTTTGTGAATGAGTGCATTACCCCACATTGTAATGATCTGATCAAAATTTATAAGATATAAACCTCATCATTGGTATCCCCCAAACTATAGAAGTTAATAAAATACTATGAAGCATATATACAGCATAACACTGTAGACAGGGAAGAATTATGTCTTATCCAAATGATAGTGAATAACTTTGTACATTTAGAAATAATATACATTATGAATTGCATCTCAGATCACAGTTTAAGATCAAGTTCCCAACTATGAACTCAGAGCTCATGGAGAAGCAGACCATCATATACATTCCTTTTAGGGAAGATTTGGTAGTTCCTTCATCTAATCGCAGTTTTTCATTAAAAAATATTTTCTTGAAGAGAGACTAGTAAGAAAAACACAGCAGATCAAGAGAAAGATGGCACTATATTAAGAAGTCATCATGATTAAAGTGTGTAAAACTACAATAATGTAACAGATACGTAAATCTTAACTGTGTCTTACCTGTAGAAGCAGAGTGTCCTGATAGTGTGGAGTGCCGAAAAGATGCAAGTCTCTAAATGAGAAAACAGGGTGGGGGGGTGTTTGCACTCCCAGTTTTAGCAGAGCTAGTGTTCTACGCCTAAGTAATACATTGCCTCTTCAAAGTCGTCCTGACACGGTGTTTATGGGCAGGAGTTAGAATCACTGCCGAAAGCCTGCTGCTGCTGCTCCCGCAGCCTCCTGCCTTCGCAGACCTAACATATGAGTGTGCCGGAGAGCGTCCTTAGCCCCCCCTCCCCTTTTCCTTTTTGCGTGGTTTTTCTTCCTCTGTATCTCAGTGTACGCGTGTCTCTCTCTCTCTCTCTCTCTCTCTCTCTCTCTCTCTCTCTCTCTCTCTCTCTCTCTCTCTCTCTCTCCTCACTAATGGAGAGTTACCACTCAGCTTATTCGGCAGAGTCAAAGAGGACAGGCTGGCAGGCAACAGTGCATCCCCCCTCCCCTGCTGAGACACATGAATGTGTTGTGAATAAAGACAAAGCCCGACCAGAGCAGCGCATTACTACCTGAAACAGCCCTGCAAGGATGCTCTGCCCTGGGGCTCTGCAGGCAGCCAGGCAGCCAGAGGGATGGATCACATCCCCCTTGCCCTCCCTCCTAGGAACCTGCACCTGAAACTTTGGCTCAGGACTTTGCTTCCCCTTTAGGGGACCTTGTTTTCTGTCCTGTTATTTACTGTCTGAACCTCTTACACAAAAAGTGTTTTATTCGTGTTCTATTATGTTAAACCTGGAGAACCTAACTAATCCCTGAGTTGTTGCCAAAGTAACTGAATTTTCTAACTTTTGGAGATAAAGATCAGCTCTGTTAGGCCTCAGATAAATGTGTTCATGGTAAAGGAAGATGGATTTCTCTAGTCTGAGTATCCCCACAGGGACTGAGTGGGAAGAGTCTGGGGCTGAGGTGCATAGACAAACAAACAAAAAGCATCAGTATCTCACAGGTGCCAAAAATAGAAACTGAGATAAACTAAAGTGAAATTGATGAGCCAGTCTGGAAGGATATAAGTGCAAAGGAATGAAGAGAGTGAATAAATGGGACTCACTGATTTCCTATAGCTATCATTCAGGTTTGATAACTGAAAGAGATTCTACTTACCTAGTACTTTTTTGTGTGTGTTTTTCTGCTAGTATTAATATATAAATAAACATAGGCTAACATATATTCTGCATTCCAGAAAGATTTAGTAGATGATAGCCTGCAGGTGTTTGCCTAAGGAAAGCTAGAGATTTTTTTTCATGTTACTCAACTATGAATATGGAGCTTAGGGATTCACAACCCCAAATATTGGTCCCAATCAATTTATACTATTAAGATGAGTCTGTTAAAAAGTGCAGTAATACAATGCAGTCAGTTGTTTTGGAAAATTAATTAAGTATAAGTTAAGATTAGATTTATCCATAAATTCCAATACATTTGGAATAAATAATGGCTGAAATCAAATATAAATTTCTATCCCTCAAGAAGATGAAGTACAGAGCTAAATAATCCAGGGCTGATGTGAGATCCATGATCATCAGGGATCTAGCTCCTCTTACTCAGCCATCCTCAACATGGGCCAGATGGTTTTTTAAGCTGTGGCGATCAAATCAATACCAAAACTTCAGGAAGAGAGAAGGATGAGGAGAACATGCTCCTTATTTAAGGACATATCCTGGAAGGATATCATACTGCACATGACATTTCTTTGACCAGAAATTAACCATATAATCACAGCTAACTGCATGCCAGCCTGGAAAACAGAATATCTTTGTTAAATGACCATGTACATAGCTAAAAATCTGAGTATTCCCTTACTAAGGAAAAAATAAATAATGGAATATGGGGGAATTAACAGTGCATGCTATGGCAAAATAAAGGATAATGGATACTGTGAATGATATCACAACATCTACGCCACCTTTATTCCACTGCATAACTGCAATGTAATTTAGGGAATTGATTCCATTTCTAGCAGGGGACTCTGTATAGTCCCAACCAATTATGGTAACAGCATCACACTTGCTAGAAAAGATTGTTAAGGAAGCCAGGCCTGAGCCATTCAGAGCATGATATTCACTTGGTGGCAGTTAATTTTTAATTATGGCATATAATTTTTAATACTGACCCACTCTCTATACCTTCAAAAAGAAGGGGATAAGTGTTGAACATGGAAAGATTTAGGATCTAGTTTTAAGGTGAATATGACAATTTGGATAAAGAAAAAGAAATTGGCTACTTGAAATCTATTATCTTTTAGATTAATCAATTCTGAAGCTAACACTAACTCTAAACTTCTAGTTATATATTCCAGTATGCTGAATTTTTAAAAAGCCACGCTGATATTGCTTTCTGTTAGTAACCAAAAGCATTCTCAATTCTACATGAAATCAAGCACTGTTATTAAGCATTTGATATATAATTTCTTCTCTTCAGTCTTAACATCATGTGTAAAATTCCATGGCTCAGCCGTATCTATTGTTTCTTAATTTGCAATAAGAAATATAAAGAACATATTAAATCTCTACTTACACAGGCCTTCAAACTTTCAATTTATTTATTTGAAATGGTTTCTAACAATTTAATTTAATTGTTCTAAAAATTTAATTTGACATTCCATTAAGATTATTAGAAATCCAATTTGTTTATGAGTTGGGGACATGTCACAAGCTCAATAAATTTAAATAACTGTTAATTTTTGTTACAATTATTACTTCTTAGACTTTAACTAGAATAAAAGACTATCCTGTGTGCTTTTGATCTCAGTTCAGTGCATAATAATAATGGTTGTATTTTAACAGCTAATAGTTGCCCTTGGGTTTGTTTACCATATGTCAAATTCTGTTTTAAGTAATTATAACATATGAACTCACATAATCTTTTCAGCAGCTTTAGGAGAAGTATATAACTATTATCTTCATTTTATGAATTAAGATATGGAATTACACACATAGCCAAAGTTGCAAAAAAGAAATAAAAGGAAAATCTGAATAGCCACATGTAGATTAAAGAAACTGATTTTATAATAATAAAAAAACTTTTCCATAAACAAAACACTCCAGGCCCAAGTGACTGTACTTGTCAATTCAACATTCAAGGAAGAGATGACATCAATTGATGTCACCAAAACTTCACAAGCCCTTTCAGCAAATAGAGAGGAAACTCTGATCAACCAATTTTATGAAGCCAGAAGTACCTGATATCAAAACCAGAATAAGTTACATAAAAAAAAAAAAAAAAAAAAAAAAAACAGAATAAGACAACACAAAAAAGAAGAGGACAAAAACAGAGCTCTCATGAACTAAGATATAAAAGTCTTTCATAGAATACTGCAAAGTAAATCCAGCAATATTTGAAAAGGATAATATATTATGACCATAAAGGGTTTATACCAAGAATTCAAGTTTGTGTTAATATTAAAAAACCAAACAATAGAATTTATGAATTAACCTAATTAATAAGAAAATTTAGATCCAGAGACATGGAAGCATGGAACAAATTGATAGAGGGAAGGGATGGGGAAGAGATTAACCAAAGAACATGTATGCACATATGCATAACCCACAGACACAGACAATAGTGGGGTCAAGGCCTGAGGTGGGGGGAGTGGGGAAGAAGGGGCCAGTGGGGGAAAAAGGGGAATATCTGTAATACTTTTAACAATACTTTTTTTAAATAAGGAAAGTTATATTATCATCCCATCCTAATAAATGTTAATTTTTTGAAAAAATTCAACATCTATTCATAACAATTAATGTTGTCTATCTCCTTTTATTCAGCTCTGTATTAGATGTTCAACACTGCAATATTAAAAAAAAAGAAAGAAAGAAAAGGCACCTGGATTTGAAAGAAAGAAGTAAAGCTAGCTATCTTTACTATTAGTCAATATGTTTATGTATATAGAATACCCAAAAGAATTCAAAAATTAATAAAAATATATCAGAATAAGTGAATTTACTAATATTAAAGAATACAAGTAAAATCAATTGTATTTATAAACAGCACCAGTGAAAAGTTGTAAAACAAAAGCATATATACATTTACATATGTATATGTACACATGTATATATAATTTATATATTTTAATATAGCATCAAATACTTAAAATACTTAAGAATAAATTTAACAAGTACAACTTCACAATTTCAAGAATAGTAAATTCATTTAAAAATGGACAAAGAGTTAAATAGATATTTCACAAAAGAAGATATAAAAATGGCCAATGTGTTCATGTAAAAAAATGTTTCAAGTCATTCGTTTTCAAGAAAATGCAAAATAAAAACATAATGAGGTAAATACACCCTCACTAGAAAGGTTAAAATGAAAAGGACTAGTGCTACTAAGCACTGGTGAAAATGTTAACAAACTGGAAGTCTCATATATTAGAAAATTATTTGGCAACTTCTTAAAATTTAATCATGCATGATTCAGGAATTCCATTCCTCAATATAAAACCCAAGAGGGGGGAAAAGGCCACAAAAGACTTGTACTCAAATGTCTGTACAAGGTTTTATCAATAACAAAAACAAAACCTAGGAAAAATAATTTCAATCAACACATGACTAAATAATCAAATTGTGGTATAACTATACAGTGGAAAAGTTCTTAGCAATAAACAGGAATATACAACTGATACATACAACATTAATGAACTTGTAAGATTCTGTAATGTTGCACTTATGTACAATTCCGGAAAAAACAAAATTGAATATAACTGACAGAAAAAAGATCAGTATTTGCCTGAGACCAGGAGAGCAGGGAGATACTAGCTACAAAATGGCATGTGGGTACTTCTTTGGAGGAAACCATTCTGTGTGTTGATTGTGGTGATAGTTAAAATAGACATATACATTTCTTCAAAGTCTTCTAACTGTACACTTCAAATTGGTATGTTATATTTTATGTAAGTTATAGCTTAATAAAGTTAACTTTAAAAAAAATGAGAGAGAAACTGACCATTAAGTAACTTGCTAAAGATCATACTGGTGATAAGTAATAAAACTGCAATTTGAAGCCCTTTTTTAATCCTTACCCAAAGATATGTTTTTTACTGATTTTTAATTTTTTTAGAGCGGAAGGAAAAGAGAGAAAGAAGCATTGATGTGAGAAACATTGATCTGTCACTTCCCCTATGTGCCCTAACTGGGGATAGAACCTGCAAGGTATTTGCCCTCACTGGAAAGCAAACAGGCAAGCTTTTGGTACATGGGACAATGCTCCAACCAACTGAGCCACCTAGCCAGACTACTTTTTCTTCTTCTAAGCAACTTACTTATGCTGAATCTTGGTAAGTTTAGAATATTTTTTAGTTTCAAGAATGAGAATTTTAAGGAAAATTAAACAACAAGGAACGAGTGAAGGAGAGACAGTAGGCATTCACCTGAACCAGAATTATCCTTAGAATTTGAGACAATTCTATAGATGAGCTCCTCAATCAATTCTTGGAGTCTTTATAAATATTTTAACTCTCACTACAGATGATTGATCTTACCCTCTTATCTATAAATTTACTTAGAGCTTCAGCTGATTTGTCTTAGTCGTTGTTTTAGTCAGCTCAGCCTGCTGTAACAGAATGCCATAGACAGCAGCAGGGCTTAAGCATCAGACATTTATTTCTCACAGTTCTGGAGGCTGGGATGTCCTAGACCAGGGGTGGGCAACCTTTTTGTGAGTGCGTCCCAAAACCAGCAAAATCTCTGACTCAAAATTCTTCTGCGTGCCAACCCCAATTTTTTGAGAACATGTTACGCCTACTTGATATCTCAAGGTGTACGTATGTGAAGAACCTTGAAGAAATAATAAAATTCATTCGAGCGACAAAAACACAGTATATGATGATGAAAAATACATTTATTTTTTAATGTATACATGTACACTGATAGTCCGACAGAAAACTTTATAACTCCGTTTGATAACGATCAGTGGGACTTTTGCTGCTGCATCACTGATGACAGAGTTTACATCAGGTTTATATTTCGGGACCTTCAGAGATATGCACGAGCTACTACTTTCATCCGTCAGGCTACTCCTATTACGAGACTTCACAAAATTCATCACTGAGAACAAAGATTCACAAGAGTATGTGGACGAAACCAAAACACGGGTCGGATCTAGGAAGGCAGGGCGAGTTAAGGCAGAGGCATAGAAATTGCCCTTCCCCTCTCTCGTCAATCCATGTCTATGGTCTTTAAGATAACTTGTTATGTAAAATTATTTACTTATCTAAGATGCACCTACACTGAATTTATCTGAAAAATAAAAAAGTCGATATTAAGAAAAAAATGTAAATGGAGGATTATAAGAGAGCGTTTTGCATGCCAGCAAAAGTTACTGGTGTGCCATGTTTGGCACGCGTGCCAGGGGTTGCCCACCCCTGTCCTAGACCAAGGTTCTGGTTGGTTCAGTATCTGATATAGAGCTCAATTCCTTTTATAAGGGCATGGAGTCTCCAGTTTCATGACCCAATCTAACCCTAATCACCTCCCAAGATCTCCACCTCCTAATACCAATCCATTGGGGATTGGGTTTCAACATATACATTTTAGGGGAACATAAACATGCAGCCATCCTTTCTACTTTATAATAACTTCATTTTGAGATAATTCCTCACGAAGAACCCCTTTACTGGTCTCTTTCTGCTTAACATTTTTCACTTGCTATAGTTCAAATACCCAAGAGAGGAAATCTGATTGGACCAATAAATGTAGCTAATTCACAATAACAGCCTTTTCATAGGTCACAGGAAAGCTATCCATTGGCTTTCCTTGGATGTGGGCACCCAATCTTGGATCTATTAGGTATGACACATGAGATGAGGTTTCTGTGATAAAAACATGCCTGTCTAGATAAGATTATGAGTATGGAAAACCAATACGGTTAACAGTTTGTTTCCTTTGAAATTATTGCTGATTTCTGTGAAAGGAAAATGTGTATAAAATATTTATACATTTATTTGTGCAAATATAAAGACTGAGATACCTAAATATACACATATAAAGAAATTTATTCCTTTGGTCAGTACAGATTCTAATGACTTTATGGGTCTAGTCCAGATAAAAGCCTCATATTCTCTTTCCCCTAATTTATTTTATTAAATTACTCCTTTTTGCAACTTTTAAAAATGTGTTGTGCATGTGTGTTTGTGTATTCAGACACAAAGAGAAATAACTTATTCCTTTTAGATGCCATAGAAAAATAAAGTGTTCTACCTATATATGTTTATATATTAAAGTAGGATTCTTTCTTTATTTATTTATTTTAATTAAATCTTTATTGTTCAGATTATTACATTTGTTCCTCTTTTTTCCCCCCATAACTCCCCTCCTCCCAGTTCCCGCCCCACCCTCCACCCTCACTCCCCACCCACTGTCCTCATCCATAGGTGCACGATTTTTGTCCAGTCTCTTCCCGAAACTCCCACACCCCTTTCCCCCCCAACAATAGTCAGTCCATTCCCTTTCTATGTCCCTGATTCTATTATAATCACCAGTTCATTCTGTTCATCAGATTATTTATTCACTTGATTCTTAGATTCACTTGTTGATAGATCCATATTTGTTGTTCATAATTTGTATCTTTACCTTTTTCTTCCTCTTCCTCTTCTTAAAGGATACCTTTCAGCATTTCATATAATCCTGGTTTGGTGGTGATGAACTCCTTTAGCTTTTCCTTATCTGTGAAGCTCTTTATCTGACCTTCAGTTCTGAATGATAGCTTTGCTGGATAAAGTAATCTTGGTTGTAGGTTCTTGGTATTCATCACTTTGAATATTTCTTGCCATTCCCTTCTGGCCTGCAAAGTTTCTGTTGAGAAATCAGCTGACAGTCGTATGGGTATTCCCTTGTAGGTAACTGGGTTTCTTTCTCTTGCTGAAAAGTAGGATTCTTAACATGTGAATAAACAGGGCTGCATTTAATTTTTAAGACTCTTAAAGAATACTGAACTTGAGTTTGCAGACCCATCTCAAGGGTCCTACACTCAAAATTCCACAAATCAAATTAGTGAATTATGACCCATAAATAAATAATTAGTATAGAAGAGGCTAATAAGTAAACATTAGTCATGTCTACTGCCTGAGGTGAGCATAGTTCAACCCACTCAGAATTCTGCTAGCAAAATAGTTTCTGTATCATAAGGAAATCTGTATCATAAGGAAATCAAAAATAGTTTCTGTATCATAAGGAAATCATTATTTGCCTCCTTGACATGAACGGTATCAAAAAGCTGTCGTAAGCAAGATGATGCAGAAAAGAGGTGAACCGTGTCCTTTTTCCTCAGCATCCTATTTAGAATATCCTTTTGGGTGAGAGATTTTAACTACTTGGAATTAAATATAGAAGTTTTGGTATTATGTGAATTTAAGTCTAATTTCTAAATCGAGTATATTTGCAGCTTAAAGTGGCTGTAAAATATTTGACTAAGAGGGTTCAGAAAACTCAAGGAATTAGCGAAGTTTCCATCTAGGAGAGTAGAAGTACATCCCTCTCAGAATAAATTTAAAGAACAGTGAGAGATAAAAAGTAAAGATGCTTTCTGATTAAATCACATAATGTTCAGTGGACAAGGACCTTCTTTTACTAAAGTCTCATTCCTCCACCTGACATACATGGGTGGATGGAAAACATTGATAATAACCTTACCCAAATCCGTATTATCTCTGCTTTCCCTTACTCATTCTCAGTCAGACAATTTAAAAGTGGAAATAAAGTCTGTAGTGACTTGTTTTAGTGCAACCATGTTGCTGACAAATAAGCATCACTTTCCTTTTGAATTTTTACAAGTGTTCTGATTAATATTTCATTTTAACGTTGTTAAAGTGATGGGTACCAAGTTTATTGGCTGTAATTGCTGCGCATCACCTTACTTTCAGTATTAGGATAAGTTGAATGTTTCTTGAGTGATATGATAGCATGTAAAAGCTTCTGAATGGCTTTCTCAAAGACCTATGCAGATGAAGATCAATGATTAAGTTGATAAAATTTTCTGAAACCACAGAGATCAATTTAGATAATTTCCTCTTTCTTTTGCTGTTGTATCATTTCATTGTTGAGAGTGATTAGGTTGGACAATAAGCTTTGGAATCTGATAAGCTCTTTTGATAACACTTTACAATTGTAGTGAATTTTATTAATGACACTGATCCTCAAATTACCTAACTGTGGTCAATGTTTTATTAAGCCAGAGAACAAAATGATTTGCTTTGTTTCCTTTCTTTTTAGTTACTTATGGCATTTCACAAATATTGTCTTAAGTGGCTACACTGTCAATGAACCACATCCTTACAAAATTGGGATAGTAGTTTGTCAAGGTGGGCACCATTGAGGATACTGATAGAGTAGAGAAATAAAACTGATCTTTATAAGGCCATTATTTTTCTATTTCCTCTAACTTCTTACACTGGCCATTTCACAATTAGCTAAAAGGCTAAATTAATATTTCTGTACTAACCTTTTAGAAGGAAGTCTTACATGGTAAAAATTTAAAACAATCCAAAATGCTCTTATGACAGAATTCTTGACACGTAGTCACAAATATATACAAAATAATTAAGTGAATAAGGATTTAATGATAAAGTAATTTCAAAGCAACATCCTAAATACAGAACCTCTCCTATTCATTCAAAATATATTTCTGAATAAACAGAATGAACTGTGTGTATGTATTGAACATGTGAAATTGCTAAAATTCCAACTTTTTAAACAGCTTTATTAAGGTATAATTGACATACAACATGATGATGTGCAACATGATGACTTCATAAGTGTTTCTATTTAGAAGTGATCACAATAAGTCTAGTTAACATCTGTCACTATACATACATACATGTTTTTCTTACAATGAGAATTAGTAAGATCACTCTTAGCAACTTTCAAATATGCAATACAGTATTGTTAAGTGTAGTTGCCATACTGTCTGTATATTACATCCCATAACATTTATTTTCAGGTTTCTTCTTCAGTGGGCTTTTATAATTTATATCTTTCAAGGAATATGTATTTAATGTAAGCTGTCAGTTTATAAACATAAAATTATTCATAATATTTGCTTATCATGCATTTGACATTTGTAGAATTTGTTGTGATGTTTCCTCTCTCATTCTTGAAATTGGTAATTTGTATCTTCTGTACTTTATCCTGGTTGGTCTGGTTAGAAACCACTCATTTTTTGGAAGCCCCTTTAATTTCTTTTATTTCAAGTAAATAGCTTTGGTTTCATTGATTTTTCTTATTTTTCTTTTCTATTTTCTATGCTCTGATTTTCATGAATTTTTGGGTGGTGACCGTGGTGGTTATCCTTCTTGTTTAATTTATTAATATAGAAAGCAAGATCACTTGAGACTTTTTTATTTCTAACAAAGGAAGCTAGTCCTATAAATTGCCTTCTAAAAACTGCTTTAATAGTATTCCACACATTTTAATAAACTGTTTTTATTTTCATTCAATTTAAATTATGTTCTAATTTCCTTTTTTGTTTTTGATTCACAAGTTATATATAATTGTGTTATTTACTTTCCAAATGTTTGTGAATTTTTCGAGATTAAAAATAATAATTTCTAAATTATTCCACTGTGGTCAGAGAACCTACTGTATATGACATGAATCCTTTTAAAATGAGACTTTTTCTACGCTCACAAATAACAAGAAAGTTTTACTCTGTTGGGTAATGAACATTTTTCTATTCTTATATATACATTGAGCTTTGTTCTGGAATGCAGTTAAATTAGAAACATCTTGATCCTTTTCATTCTTGCTTGTAAATTATGTTAATCTGTGCCAGAGCAATGCTCAGTCTAATTATTCCTATTATTGAGACTAGATATTTTCGTGTACTCTACCAAGTGCTCCCTGAATTATAGTGTTCTCTGATATGGCTGGCGAGAAAAAGCCACTGTATAAGCATGACACTGTTCTCACTAAGCCTTTCTAATTGTTCTTCCTCCAGTCTTGGGTAATGTCTTCCCCCAGTGCTCCGCTGAATAGCTAGAGGAAATCCTCTACTGATCTCCAGAGTTCACTCTTGCAGCTCTCTCCATTTGTGTCCTCTACCCACTGAAATTTAACTACCGTGGTTTCTCTGCATCTCCAGCTTCTCAAAGCAGAGTCCACGGGGCTTTGCTTGGGTTTGCCCTCCCTGCTCCATGGTAAGGAAACTCTCGCAAGGCTGGTAAGTGGGGTAAACACAGGGCTCACCTAGTTGTTCACCAGCTCTCCAGATCACATCCTTGGATGTCTGAGGCCAAGTCTTGAAATTTTATTATTCCCCCCACACACACACTTTTTTTGTTGATCCAGGTAGAAGTGTAAGTTTGGTCATTGTTACTCATCTTGACCAAAAGTAGAAGTGCCTTATTCCATTTTTAAACCCACAAAACGTGTAGTTTAATATTTGTCAACCTAACATGTGTGTTACATTTTAAACTAAAATTATTCAATTAATCTCATTACCAATACAGCTCTTGAGATATTCTAATAAATCAAATATTTTTAATCTACTATATTCTAAATATTAATTCCTTTCCCCCATATTCCTTAATTTATTGGTGCCATTTTTGAACTCTGTTAATCTTTATTTTGTTAAAATAAGAGTTAGAAAGTGTATAACCTAGAAAGAAAACCTTGACCCTTCAGATTAAAAATATTAATAGTTACCAAGAAATGCTGCTGACAGCTGCCAAGTGGCAGAACTTGTATAAAGAACTTGATGACCTAGGTAATTTTTTTTTATTTTAACTTAAAATTATTACTGCTTTTACTAACATCCATGTACTGACCTAAGATTGCCAACTTCTTCCACCTCAGAGCTTATTATAAATTCCTTCAGTATATCTATAACTGTTAGTGAAACTTGTCAAATTTCAAAAGCAGTGCCCTAAAAGCATAGATGCTATATCACTTATTCTAATTTTAGAAAGTCTTTTCTGTTTTGTTTGCCATCGTTACCAAATATGACAACAAAATTAGCCAAAGTAAACTACACTGTACCTAGTGTTCGCATTAGCTTCTCAATACATTTTAAATATTAAAACTGTATTTGCTGGTATTAATTGTATTTTTTCAGATCCTAACAGAGTTTAACATTCTGATTTTCATAACTGCATCATCATTTATCTGTTCTTTGCACTTCCTATAGTATGATTTACCAGCATCCAAATAATAAAGAATAAAGACAGAAAGATAGAACAAGAGAGAAAGAGAGATGCAAGGATTCTACAAACTTAGAGCAAAGAAGAAAAGAGTGACTAAGTCTATTATCTTCTGTAAGTTATGTCCAGCTCTTCTTTCCTCTGTACTTGTCCCATTTTTGTTTCTGAGAAAACACTTTAGACTTTTTATGGGTATAATACCTACTTAGCTACTGACAGACAGTAGAATCTGTATGGCATATTTCTAAATCTGCATGATGAATGAAATTACTTTTTAAAAAATTATATGAAATGAGATCTACCATTACCTCAAAAAAGAAGCTACTTTTCTTTATCACTGTTCATTGCTAACATTATGAATTTATTTATTGAAGGTAGGAATTTTCCTAGACTTGCATTCTTTAACTCACTTTATAGATAAGTTCTTTAAATGTCAAGGGCCTATGAAAAGTGAAATTTAAGTCACAAATGAGTACTGTCTCTACTTCCCAAACTCTATTCTCTTTTTTCTTACCTACTGCAGTTCTTTCTGCAGATCACCCTCTCACTTCGCACACAGCATGTAGTATTTTCCTTTTATGAATCTTGTTAATCCATTCCAAATTTACCTCCTAATTATTAAAATGGAAATAATAGTACTTATCTCATGATTTTTTGTGAGAATTTGTAAAGTATAGGATATACAGTAATTGTTAGGTACGTCTTTTTCTCTTATTATTAAATTTCACACTCTCTAATGAAACTCATTCTTTAACATTAGCTAAATACACACTGTTCCCTCAACACTGCTTCTGCTTCTCTATGCCTTTGCTTATTCTGGGCTTTTTATCCAGAAAAACCTTCTCTCATCATAAACCTAATTCTTGACCACATTTTCCAAGATCTTTTTCCAATCCTGTTAAGTGTTCTCTTCTAATCTGTGTTTACTGCTCTCTCCTCTAATCTCCTTTGGTGTTCACTTTATAGTATTCACTAGAGGCCCGGCGCATGAAATTGTGCACAGGTATGGAACCCAGGCCTAGCCTGCGATCAGGGCCATCTTCCTCAGCTGCCGGCAGCCGGCCCCACCCCTCACCACCACCCACCCTGGGTCCCCGTTCGCCATCCAGCAATGGAAGCTTGACGGCCAGGGGAGGGACCGAGAGGTCAGCTGTTCCCACCCACTCGCCAGCCCCACCCCCACCGCGGGTCACCCTCTGTGTGGGGGGCAACCGGCAGGGTGGGGGCCTTGGCCTGGTGCCACCTGCATCCCCTGCCACTGACCCCGGGCCCCCATTCGCCATCAGCAATCGGAGCCTGCTAGCCCGGGAAAGGGACTGAGAGGTGGTCAGTGCACCTCATAGTGACTGGTTGAACAGTTGTTCTGGTTGTTCTGACATCATGGTCACTGGGCTTTTATTATTTAGAATTTTGGCACCTAACTACTATCTTCTATAAGGTTTCAATATATAATTAATTAGAGGCCCGGTGCACAGATTTGTGCATCAGTGGGGTCCCTCAGTGTGGCCTGTGGAGATAAGGCTGACACCAGCATCCAACATCCCCTGCAGGATGTAGTAACGCGTGAAGCGGCAGATGGCTGGGGAGGAGCCACTACCACTCATCCTGGTCAGCTGAGCATCTGTCCTCCCCACCCTTCCCACCCAACTCACTTCCACCACTGCCCCTCGCATCTCGTTGTCTGCCTCACCCAGCAATGGAGAAGTGGGTCCCTAGGGCAGAGCTCCCATGGTTTTGCTAGGGGTGCAGAATGAGGCTCGGAGAAGTGGGGTAGTGCCTGAGGGGCATCTGGGGAGTCACGTTAGCTGTGTGACAAGGCCACCCAATTCACACACCTTCCTGCAAGTCCTGGAGTGGCCCCAGTCTGATTGGAGGAGATGGGCGCTAGGGGCAGAGTTCGTGGTCTCCTTTTCCCCCTCCCTCTACCCCTCGGTCCCGGCTTCCCAGGAAGGACGCAACCAAAGAGGTTGATGGGGGTCAGGGGCGCAGTGCCTCTGGAGCAGTGCCTGAAGGGGGGCAGAATTTGGGCCGATGCCTTGTCCTTCCAATGTGAACTGCAGCTCAGCCCCACCTGCTTGAGATCTTTCATAGACTCAATCACCTGTGTCTCTTTTCATTTGTCCAAGTGGACTGCACTCTGGTGGTCAGTGCGTGTCATAGGGACTAGTCAAACAGGCTTTTATGTATATAGACTAAAAGTCCGGTGCACGACATTCATGCATGGGAGGGGGGGGGGGGGGGCCTCAGCCTGGCCTGTGCCATTTCACAGACAGGGAGCTCTCGCGGGATATCTGACTGATGGCAAGCTGGCAGTCGGACATCCTTAGCACTTCTGCGGAGATGGGAGAGGCTCCTGCCACTGCACTCGCCAGTTGTGAGCCCGGCTTCTGGCTGAGCAGTGCTCTCCCTGTCGGAGCGCACTGATCCCCCAGGGGGGCAGCTACTGCATTGAGCATCTGTTCCCTGGTGGTCAGTGCGTGTCATAGCGACCGGCTGTTCCACCATTCAGCCAATTTGCATATTAGCCAATTTGCATATTAGCCTTTTATTATATAGGATTGTATGTGTTTAGTGATTTATCTTTCCAACAGGTCTATCTACTCCTTAAAGGCAGCAATTTCTTTTTACTTCCTATCCTACTACTCACGTGTTTCAAATTTTTAGATATTTAATAGATATTGAATGAACACATATAAAATTGTATTCAGACTCTTTACATACATTTTTAAAACATAAGGTAATGATGAATGAGAAAGGAGGACTCATTTTACCTGTGGTTCAATGCCTCTTCTCCACCAGCGTATCTTGGTTTCTCTCAGTTGTTAGGTGTTTCCTTCTGTATTTATTTTTAAGTCTGCTTTCTAATGTAAGAGTGTTCTAATCTGATGTTTCTATCCTAGGGAGGGCTCTTTGTATTGTACTATAAATTCTCTTTTTTAAAAAAATATGATTGTTTTTCTTCCCCAGCTTTATTTCCACTCCCATGAATAAAATGTATAACCTGGATCATATGAAAACAGGTGATAGTTTGCAGCTAATTTGAAAAAAAAGTATTTTATAGAAATATCATTGTTATAACAACTTACTTTCGATGACAATAAAGCAATTGCCAAGGAGAAGCATTTTGAAAAATAAAGAAATTTTTTCCAAAATACAAATAAGGAGGACACATTGCAGGCATACCTTGGAAATATTGCAGTTTCAATTCCGGACTGCTCAAGAAAGCAAATATTGCAATAAATCGAGTAACACAATTTTTGTGTTTCCCAGTGCATATAAATGTTTACAATATACTATAGTCTTTTAAGTGTGCAATAGCATTTTGTCTAAATAAAAGTGCATACCTTAATTAAAAGATACTTTATTGCTTAAAAATGCTAACCATCACCTGAAACTTCAGCGAGTTATCTTTTTGCCTGTGGAGTGTCTCCAGGGGTGGGCAAACTTTTTGACTCGAGGGCCACAATGGGTTCTTAAACTGGACCGGAGGGCCGGAACAAAAGCATGGATGGAGTGTTTGTGTGAACTAATATAAATTCAAAGTAAACATCATTACATAAAAGGGTATGGTCTTTTTTTTTTTTAGTTTTATTCATTTCAAACGGGCCGAATCCGGCCCGCGGGCAGTAGTTTGCCCACGGCTGGTCTAGCCTCATGAGGCTAACTGCTGACTGATCCGAGTAGTGATTACTAAAGGCTGGAGGGGCTGTGGCAAGTTCTTAAAACAAGACAACAAAGTTTGTCATGTTGATTGACTCTTCCTTTCACAAATGATTTTTCTGTAGCATCTAGTACCCTTTGATAGCATTTACTCACAGTAGAAATTCTTTCAAATTTTGAGTCAGTTCTCTTAGATCCTACCACTTTATCAACTATGTTTATGTACTATTCTAAGTCCTTTATTGTCGTTGCAACAATTTTACACAGCATCTTTGCCAGGAGTAGGTTCCATCTCAGGAAACCACTTTTCATCCATTAGATGCAACACCTCACCTGCCATATTTTTACCATGAGATTACAGCAACTCAGTCACATTTTCAGGTTCTAAATCTAGTTCTCTTGTTATCTCCAATTACTTCCTCCACTGAAATCTTGAACCTATTAAAGTCAGCCATGAGAGTTGAAACCAACTTCTTCCAAATTCTTGTTAATGTTGGTATTTTGACCTCTTCCCATGAATCACAAACATTCAAAATGGCATCTGAATGAACACTTTCCAGAAGGTTTTCAATTTGCTTTGCCCAGATGCACCAGAGGAATCACTAACTATGGCAGCTATAGCCTTAAAACATGTATGCATTTCGTAAATAACAAGGCCTATAAGTTGAAATTACTCCTTGATCCATGGGCTACAGAATGGACATTATATTAGCAAGCATAAAAACAACATTAATCTCATTGTATATCTCCATCAGAACTCTTGGAACAGATGTGTTGTCAATGAGCATAGCAATTGTTAAGGAGCATAGCATTTTCAATGGCATAGCAATTCAGAAGGGTATCTTAGAAGAGAAGCTGGGTCATCAAGATTTCTTATTGCCTCTGTAGTACAATGGCAGTGTATGCTTACTGAAATGCTTAAAGGCCCTGGGGTTCTCACTGTGACAGATCACAAAGGATTTCAATTTGTAGCTTGAAACATTGCTTTCAAGCAAGACTGTTAGCCTCCCCTAAAAGCCTTGAAACCTGGCATTGACTTGGCCTCCTTATGAATGAAAGTCCTTTCAAATATCTGTTTTTAGAAAAGGGAGGATTCAGCCATACTGAATATCTGCTCTGGCATATAATTTTCTGCCACAATTAGCTTACTAGGATCTAGAGTTTCCAAAATTTTTTCAAGTGCCTTCACATCAGTACTCAGCACACTCACCACACCCTTTCACATTATGTAATAAGTAATTGTTCTTGAATTATTAAACTAGCCAGATAAGCAATAATTTTAACATTACAGTTGGGTTCAGCCTTTTCTTTCAACATCGCAAAAAATCAAACAAAACCGTTTTGCTTTGGCCATGATCATCATTGTGCTGAGAGGGGTATGCTTTTGGGTCTGGTCTTCAATTCAGGTTGTTGGGCGTTTCTCCATGTCTGATACAGGTCCTTCTGCAATTGTTGTTAGTCTCATTGCCTTCAATAAAGCAGACCTTTAACACCTTCCATCCCTTTGTTCTTGTTCTTCAAATGAGTAAAATGGGACAAGCCTGACTGGTGAGCAATCACCATCACTGATTTTCCACCTTTGTAGTCCTTAATCACTTTCAATTTTTTTCCAGGTCAATCACTTCATGTGGCTTCTTACTGGCAACATTAGCAGAGGATTTTGTATGCTTAGGAGCCGTGATGAACAAAACAATATAAGATTAGAGGGAACACAAAAGAAAATGATGCAATTGAGAGATGGGGTAAACAAGAGATGTATGACGCTGCTGTGGGCATAATTGTTGTACAGCAACATTTTTATTTTTTAAGTAGAAAGAGAATACTCTAAAATAATGGTAAAAAGTATATTATAATCATTAGTGACATAATCATTAGTGATATACTTTAATACATTGCTTTCAAGCAAGACAGTGTAGCTTTGTTTACACCAGCATGACTATAAACACGAGTAATACATTGCACTAGGATATTACAATCGCTACGAAGTCACTGTGAAATAGGAATTTTCCACTTCATTATAATCATATGGGACCAAAGCTGTATTTATGCTTCAACATTGACCAAAATGTCATTATAAGGCACATGATTGTAATGTTAATAACAAAATATCTAAGAGTTTACTGTATAATCTTTGGGGATTATTCCTTTGTGAAGATAATGAAAGATATTTCTAAAACCAGAGCTTTGTCTCTTTCTCATCACCAAGATTGACCCAAGAAAAGACCGATGTTCAATTTAGCTTCTAAATTCTATCGCTTGTAATATGAATATTTATATTTGCATAAGTGTTGAACCCAATGAGATCACCTTATATTTGTCAATAAATCAACAAACAAGTGTTGGCAAGGTTGTAGAGAAAAGGGAACCCTCGTACATTGCTGGAGTGACTGTAAATTGTGCAGACACTACAAGAAACAGATTAAGGTCCCTCAAAAAATTAAAAATAGAACTACCATATGCCCCAGCAATCCCACTTTTTGGTTTTTATCCAAAGATATCCAAAACACTAATTAGAAAAGACATATGCACCCCTATGTTCACTGCAGACTTATTTACAATAGCCAAGGTATGGGACTTAAGTGTCCATCACTACACGAATGAAGAAATGTGATATATATATATATACATACACACACACACACCATGGAATATTACTCAGCCATAAAAAAAAATGAAATCTTGCCATTTGCAACAACATGGATGGACCTAGAGGGTATTATGCTAAGTCAGACAGAGCAAGAAAAATACCATATGATTTCACTTATATGTTGAATCTAAAAAACAGAACAAACAAAACATAAACAGACTCATAGATGCAGAGAATAAACTAATGGCTGCCAAATGGGAGTTGGATTAGGGGATAAGTGAAAAAGATGAAGGGATTAAGAAATACAAAATACCAGATATAAAAACTGTCATGGGATGTAAAATATAGCATAGGAAATATATATAGTCAATAATATTGTAATAACTATGTATGGTGTCAGATGGGTACTAGACTTACTGGCAATTACTTCACAAGTTATATAAATATCTAATCAGTATGTTGTACACCTAAAACGAATAAAAAATTGTACTTCAACTGCAATTTTTAAGAAGTTAAAATAAACAGAAATAGAAATAATATGAAGATGGAGGATCATGTCTGCCTTAAGAGAAATATAATCTCAGGGAAGATAGAACATTAATGTTACAAATTTCAAATAGAAGATACCTTCTAGAGTATTCTATTATGTAAATTCCACTAAATAATGTAAAAATAGTAAAATTTACAGGACAGTTTTTGTGTGAAAGTACATAAAATTAGAGCCTCAGGGAGCTTGCAATAGACTAGAGATGCCTAAAGAAGCATCTAATTTTAACACAAGGGAGCATCTCATAGAGAAGGAGAGTGAGAGGAACAGAAGGAATGTTTTAGTGGGAGACATTTGAAAATCAAACAGATTTGTATTTCACTCACAGTTTTGCCACTTTTAGATGTAGTGCGTAACCTCTCATTGCTTCATTTTCCATCCCTATAATATGGAAAAGAAAATAATTTATATATTTCAAGGTCATTGTTGATTTAAATAACATAATATGCCTAGTGTAATAGAAATCTTTAGCAAATAGCCACTATTACTCATTTCAGTTATAAACCTAGTGCCATGAGGAAAATTAGAGAGACTATTTAAGAGGCTGTTATGATAATTCTAGTGAATATTAATGAGAGTCTGAATTAGCACAGTGGTAGGCAATACAGAAAGGAAAAGTAGATATTGAAAAGAATACAAATGTATATATGGAAATTACTTATATAGAAAATGAACATGCAAGAGGAATCCCAGATGAGGTGAGATTCTGCCCTTTGTGAATGTGTTGAATGTGTACTTTGGGACCCATTCAAGCAAATTAAATCAAAATCTATGGATTTAGGGCCCCAGACTTAGAATTTTTATTTTACTTGTGCTGTTTGTTTTTTTTGTTTTTGTTTTTTGTCGTTGATTCCAGAAGAAAGGAGAGAAACATCAATTTGTTGTTATACTTATTTATGCATTCATTGGTTGATTCTTGTATGTACCCTGACCTGGGATCAAACCCACAACCTAGGTGTAGCTTGTTGCATCAATGATGCTCTAACCAATGGAGCTATCTGGCCAGGATCCAGCCTTAACATTTTTTTTAAAAGCATTCCAGTTTATTCTGATGCATCTCAAGAATTAAGAATCATGTTTGAAATTTTATCTGCATATACTACTATATACATAAAAGCTTTAAAATTATCTTCAATTTAATTTTATTGTAACAGTGTTAGGTTCATAAAAAGTCATTATACATAAACAGGAAAATAAATGCTATAAAGTTGGTTGCCAGGCTTCTACTTCCTTAAAGCTATGTACTGGGGTGGGTGTCTCATAGGAAAGAGTCTATCCCATTGAGCACTTTTGTTGACAGAGGCAAGGTTCCCTGGACACGGCACCAATAGAGCATAAAACTATGACTATTTTGAATCACTGAGAGACAAATCTTATGAAGAGAAGCCTGAAGCTGAGAAGAAGGGATAGAGGTTGCCTAGTGAGAAACACTGCATTTTCAAACAGGAAGAAAAGAATTATCAATAGCAATTTCTATATTCAGTGAAAAATATCCTTCGTGAATGGAGGAGAAAGAAATTCTCAAATGAAGATTATCCTAAGATAATTTGTTGGTAGCAAACCTAATGCTTAAAAAGTTAAAGGGAGTCCTCTAAACAGGAGGAAAGGATAACAAAAGAAGTCTTGGAATATCAGACTTGGTTTGAGTTAAAGGGGTATATACAAAATTTAACCCACAAATTTGATGGTTGAAGCCAAAACTAGCACATCATCTGATGTGGTACTCAATGTCTACAGAGGAAATGCTTAAGACAATTATAATTAAAAAGTTGGGCAAATAAAAGAACCTAAATGAAGAAATGTTTCTACACTTCACTCAAAGTTATACAATGTCAATATTGTTAGACTGTAAGTTAGGTATGTACACTGTAGTGTTTGGAATCCTCCAAAAACTTATATAAGATGTTATACTCAGAAATACTTTAGGTAAATTAAGATGAATCCTAAATAATGAACCAATAACCCACAGTACGGTGACATAAGAGAAGCAAAGAAAACACACAATAAAATGGCAAACTTGAGCCATTATAACATATCAAGAATGACCTTCAATATAAATTATCTAAATATGCCAATTAAAATAGCAGAGAGTGAGAGGACATACTGAAAACATGGTCTAACGATATGCTGTCTACAGGAAATTCACTTCAAACACAATGATGATGGTAAAAAGAAAGTACAAGGATGAGGAAAAGGGAGTCTTCTGCATGTTTGTGTTGTTTTTGCATTTTCAACTCATGAATATAGTAACTATTCAAATTTAAATATTTTTTTAAAAGCTGCAATATGAACTGATCCAGAAGCAAAGTTGAGATCAACGTTCTACTTTTCAAAATTCTTTGGTAGGGAAACATTGCCTTTATAAAGACGGCAGTGGAGTTGTGGATTTCCCACAGTAAACCACTTAGACACTGGAAACATTGTAATTGATTTTTAGAATATTACAGAAGAGATGAACTTTGGGTGATATGCATTACAGATATTTGTAAACACCTTTACCAATCCGTATATATACACACTGGGCACTACAGTATTATCAATATATTTACATACATGCATTTCCACAAATAATTGTTACTGCTTACATAGTATTCTAGCATGAATTAGCATTGTTATTTGAATCCATTCTCATTTGTTGAAAAATTATATTGTTTCTACTTTTTAGTTGTTGTTAGGATCATTGTATAAGTAACATCTTTGTTCACCTCTCTCTTATTCTTTAGGGTGAATTTGAAAAATGGTCATCCACATGAGAGATTGCCCAGATACATGTTACCAAAAACTGTTCCAGAAATATTGTAACATGTATAGCATTGTTCTGAGGGGTTTATCTTATAGCTCAGGTAAATATAGCAGAGAAGGGGCCTTGTTTTTCAAGAGCAGGGCAATACGCTCCCAACATCGCTATCAATGTCAAATTATCAAAGCAGTTGAGCCTGAAGTCAAAGTTACAGTTTTTGTTCCGTTCTATATTGAGGCATGAGTATGCTTGCCCTTCATGAAATAGTAATAGCTAATGCGTTCTTAATTCTCTTCACAACCAAAGTGCTGGTATATTATTACAGATATTCATGCCCAAGGGAATGAAGCAGTTTCTTGGGTGAGTCTTTGATTTTTAAATAGGAGATGTGTCAGACAGCATTTGGTAAAGAAAAGAGAAAATATAATGTATCTGATAGTTCCTGAAAAATGCATAAGTAGACTTTATTATCAGGTAAATATTTCTATTTTGGACTTTTCATGTATTGACAGCTTGAAAATAATTTATGGAGACAGATAATGAGAAAAAAATAATTCATATTAATTTTGTTTTTATTGTTGACATCATTACAAATGCCCTTTCCACCAAACCCCCAGCCTTTCTTCCCCGTGGCCATCACCACACTGTTGTCTGTGTCCATGGGTTATGCATATACGTTCTTTAGCTAATCCCTTCACCCAATTCATATTACATATAATTATATATTTTTTCATCAAGATCTCAGTGATTTCCCATAAAATATTACTTTGATCTTGCTACCCCTGCACTTTAGTTATCAGGAGCCAGAAGGACCCAGAGCACATATGGAATATGATACAAGAGGCACAAGTATTGTAAGGTAGTCCATGCCCTTGGAACAGCTGTCACCAAGGGACCTTTGGAAGTGGCTTATCCACTTTTTATGCTTTTTTAAGGAATGGAGGACTGACAACTAATAAGTTCCTATGCAGATTCTTGAAAATGCAAGTTCCATTGTCTTATACTGTTTGAGAACCAGGGTTAGAATAAACAGAAGTCAAAATATAGTAGCATATAAATATACTAGAGGCCCAATGCATGAAGATTCATGCAAGAATAGGCCTTCCTTCCCCTGGCTGCCCACACTGCCTTCACTCCAGCCAGAGCCGCCTTCGCACGCTGCCCAGAGGCCCAGAGCATCCGGGGCAGGATGGAATGCCTGCATCATTGCCATGGCGTCCCACCCCTGGCCGCTCAGCGCGCTGCCCACAGGCCCGCCACCTTTATCAAGTTAATTTGCATACTCACTCCTGATTGGCTGTGGGTGTTGCGGAGGGACTGTCAGTTTACATATTTGGCTATTATTAGTATAGATACTACTATAATGTATACACACACTTTGAATAATTATAAAGGCAGAGTTTATTAAAATGTACTTCATTTTCAAAAGTGAGCTATCAGCTGTTAAAGTGTATAGACATTTTGGGAGGAACACCCTATATACAGTATTTATGGTGTGTTAATGTTGATGTCTTAAAAAGTAGCTGCAATACTGCAATATTAGTTAATATTTATTGAGTGTAATAGCAAATCATGAAATGTATACAGATTAATCTTCACAATAATCCACACTGGTTGATGTTATTATTTCCAGTTTTTGAATAGGACACTGTTAAAAGGTTGCTCAAGAATACATAGGTAGAAAGAGATGAAGCTCTAATTTTAACCACATTACTGATCTCTGATCTCAGCCTCTTCTTAACTATAGTGCCCCATTTTAAGTCTCTTAAACTACATCTGTTGCTACGTAAATGCAATGACCTTCTTCTCATTTCTAAGCATGCTTCAGATCCATTTCATAGGTTCCCAAGGCCACTTATTACCGACTGCCTGAAACCTTCATGTACTCTACCTCTATATATTTCTTAGGATCCTTCCTTTCAAAATCAATCGCGATACCTGTGCTTGGAGCTCTTTCATGGAGCTGCCTTTCTGTTGCATTGCTTTCTTTTCAAACATGCCTTACTAAAGAAGCCAGACCCTTTCTCTCAAGAAAACAAAACAGCTTTGAAATAAGCTCCATGCACAGCAGAAGGTAGGTAGGTCACACAGATTTGTGTGTATATCTGTTTCAGCAGCATCATAAATGAATGGTTCAAACCAAAACCCATAAATCCTAATTCAAAATCCATTACATCCTTGGTATCAGAAATACATATTAAAATATGTTCTTTTAATCAATATTATTTAAACATCAACTATATACCAAGCAGTGTTTACAGAAGTTGAGATTCAGAAGTGAGACTGAGATTTCTGCTTATATGTCATATATACCTGTATTGTCATCAGTGAAGATAAATTATTATAAAATATTTATATTCAAAGGTAGTAAATTTTCTGGTCAATATTAAATTCTATTATTTTCTAGTCACATAGTAACATATCCATTTTGACACCCCTTATTAGCTGTAAAATAGTCTATTTCTGGTAAGATGGGCTTATAAGCATATTAAGGATAAAATAACTTTATATATTTACCTATGAATTATACTAATCACTTAAAGTATAATTATATCAATTAAATGTTGGAGGAAGAAATTATTTAAAAATATGGACTCATAGTTTAGCAGCACTATTTTTTTTCAATAAGCTATTTTTCAGAATTGCTATTAATGGATAATTTTGAGTGGATTTAAAAGTTTAAAAAACTTCAAATTTATTGATATATGTTTGCCCCCTTTCAATAGTTAATGTATACTTTTAATTAACAAAATTTATGGATTGTTTCTCACAAATGCTAAGCCAAGCCAAATGTTCTGTCCTATTTTATGTAAGTCTGTCAGGAAGTGGCTTCCTTGTTTGACAAATTGTTCTTTTTTATTACATTTAAAGAACCGTGATTCAGTCTCCTATGTAATTAGAAGAAGTCAGTTGGATATTCTCTGTTCTTTTAAAAGGTAGCAGTACAGGGAACAAATTATTGGTATAGTCACTTTCCCATGTTTGACCCCCTCATTAGCTGTAAAACAGCCTAATTCTGATAAAAAGATCAGTGCCAACAGAATGCTTTTCCTTTGGTTTTCTAAGTTATGTAAAGTCTGTCTTGTTCCCAGTACAAAAATGATGTCAAAGATCTTCTTTTCTACTAATAGAGTATCTTTCAGAGGGAAAAAAAAAAAGTCTGTGATGTCACTTGATATTCTTTGTTATCAAAAATTGGGAAGTTGGACCTAGGGTTATAACCCTCCTGCACTAGTGGAAGTGTAGTGTTGTGATACTATCTGGAGAGCAATATAGCACTGATTTAGTTAAATTAAGAATTCTCGCCCTAACCGGTTTGCTCAATGGATAGAGCACCAGCCTGCGGACTGAAAGGTCCCAGGTTCGATTTCGGTCAAGGGCATGTACCTGGGTTGCGGGCATATCCCCAGTAGGGAGTGTGCAGGAGGCAGCTGATTAATGTTTCTCTCTCATCGATGTTTCTAACTCTCTATCACTCTCCCTTCCTCTCTGTAAAAAATCAATAAAATATATTTTTAAAAAAAGTATTCTCATGCATGCCATATGACCCATAAATCTCACTTCTATGTCCCATGGAAGTTCTCCTGGGTTCTGTGGTGGTACATGAATGAGGTTATCCACAGTGATGTCTGTACGTGTAAGGATTAGAAAAAAAAAAAACTAGGTGTCCATTTTAGGAGAATGGATAAGAGAATGTGAGGCCCAACAGAGATACTGTATAGCACAACACACACATACACGATATTCACATCGCCACATAGATATACAGTATCTTAGAAAGATAATGCTAAATACACAAGAAACAGAAGATGTATAACATGTGCCATTTATGAAAAATAAAACCAAACCATCACTTTACAGAGAAAAGGATGCTTATCCAACATATTGGTGTGAATACAGGGTGATGAGCTTGGGAGATGACAACCAAGATGAAAATGGAAGGAAGGAAGGAAGGAAGGAAGGAAGGAAGGAAGGAAGGAAGGAAGGAAGGAAGGAAGGAAGGAAGGAATCCAGCCAGATTAGAGCTAAAGCAAGTGGAAAAACAGCCTTGATTTTTAATTTGTACATTTTGTCTTTTAATTGTATGCCCATGCTGTGAATTCCTTCAGGACCGTAACATGAAAAGCAAGCATTTCTGCACAAATCTCAGGTTTCCCCAACTCACTTGAACAATGTCTACTTTTTCAGTCCCTTAAACAATACTTCTGATTTCAACTAGAGTGAAAAGTACAAAGAAAATGTAAGATATGCAGTTCTTTTTCCAAAGGAGGTGGAGGAATAGAGAAAAATTAAACATATAAAGATGGTGATGGTGATAGAATAGAAAATATACATACACTTAATACATTAAATTCTACTTATGAGTCTATGAAGCTATGAAATTTTTAAAAAATAGTTTTACATCATAATAGGTGAAGAGCTAAACTACAGGTTAGAATGGATGCCTTTAATCCCGGCTCCTCCATTTACAAGCAAGGTGTCTTTAAGGAACTGAGTCTTGATGAGCCATCATTTGTTTCCTTACTTGCAATTTTTTAAAACTATGATACTGAGGCATGACTGACAAGCAAAAAGCTGTATATCTTCAATGTATACAACTTGATGAGCTTAGTAATATGTACACATTTGTGAAATATCACCTCTTCTAAACTTCTTTTAGACATTACCTAACAGTGTGCAATATCCAAAAGAAACATACTGGATACAGTGAGCTCTCCCATTGGCCAAGATTTCTGCCTGAAAAAACCTTTACAGATGGTGGTCAGAGATGGTAATCCAAGCTGCAGGAGAGGGATCCCACCGGGGAAAAGACAGTGTTTGGGCTTTAGGGAAAAGACGCAGGTGGGCTGGGTGAGGCTGAGTGCTGGAGAGCCAGGAGCTACAGAGGAAAAGAGTTCCATGTAGGATTTCCTGGTCTGTTGTTGCACATGACACTGTGAATGTGTAGAGTTAATTTCCAGGACACCGGGCAGCTTCCAGCTCTCACACATGGGGCCAGGAGATACGCCATTTCGGGACAAGTGGACCAGCCTTTTTTCAGTCAGAGTTCAGAGACTGAAAAACTGGGGAATTAAGAGAAATCCCAGAAATGATGACTCAGTAGCAGAAATCAACAAAACCTCTGGAGTAATGGCTACTTGGTGGTTAGGTTAAAAATGTAACACCCTGAGGTGCAATAAAGTGAAGGGCAAGGCCTGCCTCATGTTGCTGCACTTTGCTTTATTGTGACTCACAGGTGCTCCTTTCTTAAAAAAAAAAAAAAAATGTAGGCAAGCCCTCCGCCAGCAACAAGAGGACAGCTTGCTTTATTGTGGTGTTCTGCAACCAAAGCCTCCATACCTCCGAGACATGCCTGTACCAGGTATAGTCACCATGCCGTACATTACATCCCCATGACTGACGTTACAACTGGAAATGGGTGCCTTTTGATGCCCTTCACCTATTTCACCCAAGCCCTACGCCACCGCTGGTAGCCATCACCCTGTTCTCTGCATTTATAAGCTGCTTCACCCGCTCCCGACACCCCACGCCACCACCCCCCCACCTCCCCTCCTTCCACCCCACCCTCACTCCCTCCCCCTCGCCCCCTGGCTTCTGGCCAAAGCTTCTGGAAAAGCGAACCAGCCTTTTTCCCCGAGTGAGGGGGGTGGGGTGTCTCACTCTGCTGTCTGTGAGTAGCCCGGGGGTCAGTGCCTTCCAAGAACTGATGCTTCCATTGTCCTGGCCCCAAGAGCCAGGCACCCCGGGGCGACAGCAGCACAAACCGGGACTCGAAATATACCACCAGGACACCGGGTGAGTGTACAGGTCCCCTCTGGGAGGTACTTACCTTCTGGAACACCGCCAAGGGCGAACGGTGGAGATGCCATCGGAGGTGAAAGAAAAAAAAAAAAGAAAAAAGGATAACAAAAGCCTCGAGTTAAAACACTGAAAGGCCAACGGAGCGGGCAGCAATGGTGTCCGCCAGTCTCTGTCCCCGAGGGCACACAGCAGGCTCCCAGCCTGGGTCAGATCAGGTGCCTGGCCTGGTGGACAGCAGAGACCCGCCACGTCCCAGCAAGCCGGGGCATCGTTGCTTCCGCTGGGGCCCACGTGAGGAGGCTCCCAGTTCTCGCGAGAGCTCCGCGCATCTCAGCGCCATTGGCTCCTGGGCTGAGCCACGTGCCACGTGGCTTTTCAAAGCCATGGTTTGCGGGCTTGTCTCTCAGGTGCAGGTCATCAAAGCTGGGTCCTTGGCTTTGGGTTTGAATTCCTGGTGAATTGTGGGTCGTGGCCTCAGGTGAGGTTTATTTATAGCAGGGTTGTACCCAAATCTCTCTCCCCCCCCCCTCTCTCTCTTATTGTTTAAAGCAGGGGTTCTCAACCTATGGGTTGCAACCCCTTTGGGGGTCGCCTAAGACCATGGGAAAACACCTATATAATTACATATTGTTTTTGTGATTAATCACTATGCTTTAATTATGTTCAATTTGTAACAATGAAAATACATCCTGCATATCAGATATTTACATAACGATTCATAACAGTAGCAGAATTACAGTTATGAAGTAGCAACGAAAATAACTTTATGGTTGGGGGTCACCACAACATGAGGAACTGTATTAAAGGGTCGCGGCATTAGGAAGGTTGAGCACCACTGGTAAAGTTTTACATTTGTCTTCTTTTTCCCCAATTGACACCCCCCAGGCAAGTCCCCACCGCCTCGTGCCTGTGTCCATTAGATATGCTAATATGCATGCATACAAGTCCTCTCTTATTTGCTTGCATGTGGGCTTTCTCTCTTTCAAGAGTTGGCCAGGTTTTAGTTTTTTCTGAAAGAAAGTTGTAGCCACAGGCTCCTGTGCTTGTGGGAGAGGTGATTTGAGAACTTTTCCGTCGCTGTCTTGAATGCGACTCTGTGGTTCTTTATCATGAGCAATGCCATGAAATAGCGGATCAGCAAGAGAGAGAAACTTGTCAAAGGGCTTTTCTCCTGTCGATTTATTTATTTGTTATGTACTCTGAGTGATAATAAACAGTAATCATTGGTTTTAACCCTACCCAGTGAGGAAATTTTACTTTTTTTTTTCTTTGAAGGTTTGGGAGATGCAGGACGGTGGTCAGGTGAGTAATTTAAAGGAAGGTGGAGAAAGTCTACTTGTCTTAGTACCTCCCCTGGGACAGAAACACTAGCAGTGATAACATCTACTAGTGATTCCATTATCTCTTTTGAGGCAGGTTTAACCAATAGAGAACTATTATTTAGTGGCAACATTAAGAGAAGAAAGTAAAAGATTTTACATAAAGGGTGTTTTAATGGGAACTTTGGTGTACTACGTCTTATATTTCTTGCAGTATTTGTTTACCTGTGTTGTTTTGTAATGTTTGGACCCACAGAAATTACTGTGACTCACTTGAGAATTAATAATCACACTTTGTAATTTTCATCTTTATATTTGGGCGGGGCAGACAGCAAAGTCATTTTTTTTTTCTGTCTGCCAATTTTTGGCAGGCATATCCCTCCCATAAAGAGATAGTTGAGGAAGGACACCCCCATATCTCCATCCCCAGATTTTGAGCTCCTTGAGGGCAGGGACTGTATATTTTCTTTAGCCAAGATCACAGCATACTGCTTACACGAGATAAATGCTCAGTAAGTACTGGTTAAGTTAGAAAAATAAATGAAGGGTGTACGTTTTCCCTGTGAAGGACACCTGCTGGTGTAACCAAATGGTTACCTCAGCACCTCTGACAGTCTTCTCATTGCTAAAATAATCTACCATGGGATTGGTGGAGGTATCTTTGGAAAGCTGGAGCATCTATTCTTTACCATGAACTTTTTCTCTTAACAGGCATAAGAGCCCACAAGTTCCTAAAGAATTGCATCCAGGTGGTACCTGCAACTCAAATATGACTCCTAGTACATACTCGCTCAGTGTAAAAGGAGGCCCTTATAATAGAAGCACATAGAACATAACATTGAATTAAGATAGCAGAGATTAAAAGGGCAACAGTGGGAGCTGAAATTGTTTTCTGAGCAATTTGCAATACTTGCTTCTAATTGAACAATCCCTCCTTGATTTTTCTTAAAACAATCAAGTAGGAGATGTGACTAATAGAAGCCGGTATGAAAATGCAAGTGCCCAGGTTGTTTACTATTTCTTGGATAGCTTGGATCATCAGAGCTCTGAACAATATCCTGGAGATGGCCCAGCATTCTGAGTATTTTTGCATATTCATTAGTTCAATAAATAATTGTAAAACAGCTATAGTAGGAGGTCTTCTGGGTGCTGACAGTAGTGCAGAAAGAAAACACAAGGAATTCACATTCCAAAATATGTATCACTCAGATTTCCTTTTTTTATGGTTATACCAAGTAATAAATTAAACTGGAATTTTAATATATAATTCAATATATTTTTCTGCTTTGATTTTCTTGTATTTAGAAAGCACTGTATTTAGGGTAAAACTGCTTTCAAGAGTGCTGGATATAGAGTGCTTGTAATGCCTGCACACTTACTCTGCTTCCCCCACCCCCGAATGAGAAAGTAGCCCTGTTGATACAGAACATATATTCTCAGAAACATATATTGTGCAAGTTTTTCCAACTGGACTGTGAGGCAACCCAAAATCAAGCTCCTGAGATCTGGCCAGGTGTACAAAGACTCACCTAACCAGGGCAAAGTAATGTGTACTGAGAGGTGCTGCACATAATTCTGCTCCAGTGGCATCTCTATTCCACTCACCATCTTCACCTCTGGCATCTATAGTGTACATATGTGTGTGGCCTTTTTCAGGCCATGTAGTATCGGGGGTTTAGTGTGGACGGATTGAACAAAAAAGAAAAAAAGAGAGAGAACTCATGGACATGGACAAGCGAGTGATTGGGGGGTTGGGGTGGAGGTGGAAGAGAGCATAAAGGGGTAAGTGGTGATGGGAAAAATAAAATAAAAAGAATCAACCAATGAATGCATTAATAAGTGGAACAATAAATTGATATTTCTGTCTCTGAAATCAATAAATTAAAAAAGAATTAAAGAAATAAAATACTGCAAATAGGCAACTCGCTTTCCTGTTTTTGTTTCTGAGATAGAGTGTTACTTTCTATTTTTCACTTTCTTTTACTCAACTCCTATTTACTCCTCATTTACTATGGGCAGGGAGTGATGGGTTTGGGAAACTATTTTATGAGAAAGTCCTACACAATGAAAGTACAGAGCACCTGTATTTGGATCTTTACCTGTAGTCTTTAATTTTGTGCTAAGTGAATAGATAAAAGGAAGAAGGAAGATGTGTTTAGTGCACCTTGGCCTTATTTTGGTTGGGCTTCTCTGTTGTGCCATCTGACCCTGACAATGGCTGTTAGGTATCAATCTTCCCATGAGCACTTACCTATTCTTCATCATCACTGGTATCCCAATTAGAGGGAAAAAAAATCCAGAGCAGATAGCTGCCAATCCAGTTTTCAAGTTCATCTCTATTGTAGCAGTGAGAAGGCCTTCTCTTCCTGTCAATCACCCTTTATAACCTAAAGAAAAGAGAAAGTTACTGACACCAAGGAGAATTTCTTTACATTCCACTCTCAGTATCCAAGGGGCTCTGGGATTTCAGACTATCAAATTAGTGTCAATTTGAGGCATTTCTCAGAGCAGGAAAAAAAATTTAGAGATTACCTGAATTCATTTTCCATGTGGTCCATTGCTAACATCCAATCCTAGCAGGTGTCAGTCACAGAGAAGGCCATTCTATTTCGATGACTGGGTATCTCTTTAATTATAGAAATGAATATTCCAGCTCCTCCAGTTCTCTTCTTAAGGGCTGCAGCCCATGATATGAAAGGTTTGAACTTGGAGGATCAACAAAAACAGAATTTGCAGCAATTCCTATTACCAGTTTTGTCTTCCTGTTGTCTTACACAAGGTTTCCTTGCTGACAGAGGAGATGAATGAGGTCTAGAAACATTTTTTCTAAGCTTCAGTGGCATTTCACAGCATTACCTTCGCCATCTCAGACTTTGTGGGAGTGAGCAGCGTCAGAAATTGATGATCTTTTCTTTGAAGTCGCATATTATTTGTAACATCTTTCCAAACCGTAAAACAGCAGAGAACATTTAGGATGTTACGCTATCAAAGCAATAACACAGGTTGTTATATTCACTTTGAATAAAAAACATTTTTTAAATATTTCTGGTGATCACTTCTAAAATTATTTAGTGGTAATTTTGGAGAGACACATACCCAGAATATTTAGATTGAAGGAAGTTGACTAACACTGTATATATTTTAGTTTCTCCTTAGTGAGTATAAAGTGCTTAACTCAGTGATTTGCACTTAAAAACTATACAATTAATGTTAGTAAACATTACTTTTACTGTCACGCTGACTTATCTGCTTGAGTCAGTAATATACTGAGCACCTACTAGGCACAGTGTCTGAAGAGTACAAATGTCAGTCATGTTCAGATTCTTTGTTCAATGGAGACTAAAAGTAATGAGTGTAGTGAGAGAGGCAGAAATAAAGTCCTTTGAAAGTTTAAAGAATGAGAAATAAATACCTCCACATAAAATCAGGGAGGGCTTCCTGGTCAAAGTGGTATCTATGCTGACCCTTAGAGGTTAGGTACAACTCAGATATGTAAAAAGCCAGGGATGGCCATTTTGAGGAAGGAGAATGGAGTGAGGAAAATGACTATGATGAAACAAGACATGGATATTGTGTAAAAAGCACAGTGAGAAGTGTTTGCCAACAGAGATTGGGCATATACCATGGAGAGCTTTCAATGTGTGGGTAAGAAGTTGGTAGAGCTTTTGTTTTTTTAACTAAATGGAGCTCATGAATACTTTGGGTACAGGATAGAAATGTGATTAGAAATACTCTAAGATGAATAATTTGATTGCCATGTTTATGCTCTTAGAGGACTGTAATTAGCTATCAGCTTTCAGCCTTGAATATTTTTACTAAAATGTATATAGGATATATATAAGTAAATAACATAGTTAATAGACATATATTAATTCATTATATATATATATATATATATATATATATATATATATATATATATTTCTTGTCTTCTAGTATGTAGAAAGTTAAAGAAATAGTCAAGAAACACCTTGCAATAAAAGCTCAAGAGTGGTTTCTTATAAAGCTCAAGTTGATATATTTACACATATACTTTGTGGGCTCAAATATTTATGGTACTTTAGCTATGAGGGATCAGGAAACATTTAAATAGGATGAGTAAGGTGAAAACATCTTCATAATATATACTGATAAAAAATATTCCTCCTAGCTACCTTAATCTAAAAATCTCAGGAACTTTCTCTAAGCTTTTGAAAATTCTAATAGAAATTTATAAAATAGTATTATGCAGATTTTTAAGTTGTATTGAAGCACAAAGAAACCAAATCAAGTACTAGACTGAATAAAATCATTGTGTTTCCACAATGCAGAGTTGAAATCCCATTCACACCTAATTAAATTATCTAAATCATATCCTACAAGGAAGAATGCCCTCTTTTTGAATTAGACAAGTACAATTGAGAAGTGGGAAGGATATTGATTCTATGGGGCATAGACCACTTTACTCTGAACCCTTTCCTAACACTAAAATCCATGCTATTCTAAGTCTAATCAATATTATTATTACGTAATAATAACTCTGATATTTTTGGTTGGCAGAAGCTTTTCATACAAATAAACCCATACTTTCCCAATGAAACCACTTTTTTGGCTTGAAATGATGCATTAATAATCTGTAGATAATTTTAGGCTGGTTGACTGCTACTAGTAGAGTCAGGTGAATTTTTAAAAGTCACTCTACTAAACAGATTGATTAAAGAGGGCAAGGAACATTGATGTAGCTCCTAAGCACTTTATTTTATTACAAGTAATATCTTTTTCCTTAGCTAAATAAATGATTTTAAGGAAGGTAAATGCAGGCATATCTCATTTTACTGTGCTTCACTTTATTGTACTTCGAAGATACTGCTTTTTTATAAATTCAAGAACTCCTCCAGAAAAAAAAAATGAATTGCTGAAGGCTCAGATGATGCTTACCATTTTTTAGTAATAAAGTATTTTTAATTAAGGTATGTACAGTTTTTTAGACATAAGGCCATTGCACACTTAATAGACTACACCATGGTGAAAACACAACTTTTATATGCATTGGGAAACAAAAAATTGTGTGATTTGCTTTATTGCTACATTTGCTTTATTGTGGTGGTCTGGATCCAAACACACAATACCACCAAGGTATGCCTGCATTTCATATGCAAGCACCCCTCAAACTATGCACCTTAGGAAACTGAGAGGAACAAGGAGGAAATGTATCACAAATAGTATTTTTTTAGATTTTAGGAAATTCCAAAGCTAATTTGGGTAAAGTCTTGGGTATGAAAGCACTTAAAAATAAGTTTATTCTTTTTAATTGTAGCCATTTTGGATTTATGTCTGCACTATGTGTAGTTATATTCCATTACATGCTAAGATGATAATGTGTAAAGCTCCCAGAATTTGGAGGGATTAGGCAGGAACTGTCAATTCAAGCAGAGAATTTGATGTAAATTCTGAAGATTAAAAAGTTGAAAACTGACAGGAAGGCTAATGTTTTCATTATGATATGGTTATTTAGCATGGGAGATGTAGCTTTTATAGATTATCAAAATATTCCAAAGAAATTCCATTTAGGTGGTTAGAACAAAATAGGCTGCCACCAATTATATAAAAGAATACAAACAAGAAAGAATTCATGTTTTGGTAAATATTTCCTATACATTATCTGACATTATTTTATAGAATTTAGACCTCTAAGATAAAAATTTCCAAGAAAATTTCAGAACTCTGTTAACAAGTTTAATTAGATGTAAGTAAATTACAACACATGAATTACTACCTGTATATTACTTAAATGAGTATATTTTTTGAGAACTGGTCAAAGTTCTTAGAAGAGCCAAAGACAAAACACTAATTCTTCCCATATTATAAACATGAGTAGGAAAATCATTCAGTACAATTCCTGTTTCCAATTCAGCTGAAGGAAAGAGAGTCAATAATTCAATTAATAGAATAAATTAACAACAGAAATGGTCAGCAATGGGATTTCTGTTCTTTCTTTCATACAGAAATGGATACCAACAAAAGTTAGCATTTGAGTGGCTCACATAAGCCACTGACAGTCTGAAATTCCATTCTGTGAGATTGGTTTCTCTTCTTAAAGCAATTTTTCTATTAAAATCACAATGTGACTTACAAAGGAGTCACACTAAATGAATATGTGTTATGACCACATTAACAGAATTTGATGAAAATGGTATTATTTCTTAAATGAAAAAGATGGAATGATTATGGACCCTGCCAATGAAATCAGGACTAGGTCAGAGACTAAACTCATTATAAGAGGGGAAAGCAAGGGGACCACGTGGGCAGAAATGCTGTTCATTGTGTCTGAGATATAGTACATTCAAATGTCTTCAGTGGCTATGAAAATAATAATGTGTGACGATAGGGAGTGGTTGTGCCGGGAAGAAGCTTGAATGCCTTCCAAACCTCAAAGCATTAAAAATCTTACTTCTTAAAATAAACACTGTGCTAATCAAACACAATAGGTCAGGCCAGACGGCTAAAAAGTCAAGAGTACTTTGAAGGAGTATTATCTCTGAACTTAAAGTTTTGAACTAGCAGAGACTTAAAGATCAACTGAAGAACTTGTATGCATATATGCATAACCCATGAATACAGACAATAGAGTGGTGAAGGCCTGGGGCAGGGGATGCAGTAAGCTGGAAGGGTTCAATGGGAGAAAAAGAGGGACATATGTAATACTTTCAACAATAAAAATTTGATTTAAAAATATTAAACACTTGTTCAATTCTGAGATATCATCTAAGACAGTGGTTCTCAACCTTCTGGCCCTTTAAATACAGTTCCTCATGTTGTGACCCAACCATAAAATTATTTTCGTTGCTACTTCATAACTGTAATGTTGCTACTGTTATGAATTGTAATGTAAATATCTGATATGCAGGATGGTCTCAGGCGACCCCTATGAAAGGGTTGTTCGACCGCCAAAGGAGTCGCGACCCACAGGTTGAGAACCGCTGATCTAAGTCATCTGGAAATATCATGGGGACTGTCAGCACAGTGTGGTATTAAAGAGTTGCAGCATCGGATAAACTTCCACAGTTTATTTATACTCTCTGTTCACCTATAAAGTCAGGATAAAAGCAGTACCAAAATGAGGATTTAATGAAATAAAGTGGAACCCTCTTCTGAAAGGGAGTCCTGTTAAAACATTCTCACATAATTGCAGAAACTTGTTAAAATTAATTCATATACTTATTCATTTACTCATTTATTCATTTGCTTGATAAATATTCATAAACTACTGTATGCCTGACACTTCACAACTTAGGAACCGGAAATACATAAACAAAATATAGTCTCTACCCCCATGGAGTTCAGTACATTGAGGATGACAAATAAAAAGTCTACAATTGCAATTGTTTGATACATGCTCTGGGAAAGATGTGCAGAAAAATGCAAATGGGCAAAGACTTCCCATTAAGTTAATGCCTGAGCTGAATCTTAAAGGATGAGAGAAGGGTGAAAGTGAAATTATAGTAATGCTGTTTTAAATAAAAATAACATAAAAAGACCAGGTCTGTTTTTCAGACAAATGGAAGCATTGTAATTCTGTGCCCCCTTTGAAGTTAGGCATGGCCATGGTGCTGCGTTGGCCAATGAAATATATGGTAAGCAGGGTTCATATGTGTGTATCACTTCAGGATTTAAAAATCAGTGAGTAACTTGCTGTGTTCTCTTACACCACTGATAGGGCTACAGATAAACAGATTTGTAAATGGCCTCCATCTGCTGGGGTACCTGAGAAGCTATACTGGGTAGAATTGCATCAGCTGAGTTGTGTTAAGCTACTATGATTGATAGAAAGACTGGAGGGTGGAGATGGGAAGTGAGATATTTGTAGTGGAGGCAGAGTGTAAAGGTGTGCAAAAACACTAAGTAGGTAGTGGGTAATATGCTGGAGAGGTAGGTGAGGCAAGATATAGGGATGTTGCATACTTTGCTAAGGAGTCTTGGACTGTTGACATATTTTAAGCAGGAGAGAGGCATAATTAGTTTCGTATTTTAGCAAAATGATTTAGGCAACAGTTTCTAATTTCTGCCTCTATAGATTTGCCTCCTATGGGCATTTCATGCCATATGTGATCTTTTGTGACTGGCTTCTTTCACTTAACAATGTTTTAAAGGGTCATAACATGTGCCATTACTTTATTCATTTCTATTTGTGAATAATATTCCATTGTATGGATATACTACTTTTGTTTATCTACTCATCAGTTGATGGAGATTTGGGTTATTTCCACCTTTTGGATATTATGAATAACTAGGGGCCCGGTGCACGAAATTCGTGCACTGGGTGTGTGTGTGGAGGGGAGTGTCCCTCAGCCCAGCCTGCCCCCTCTCACATACTGGGAGCCCTTAGGCGTTGACCCCCATCACCCTCCAATCGCAGGATCGGCCCCTTGCCCAGGCCTGATGCCTCCGCCAGAGGTGTCAGGCTTGGACAGGGGACCCCCATCTCCCCCTGATCACTGGCTCTGGCCCCCGCCCAGGCCTGAGGCCTCTGGCCCAGGAATCATGCCTGGGCAGGGGACCCCCATCTCCCTCTGATCGCTTGCTCCATCCCCCGCCCAAGCCTGACACCTCTGACCCAGGCTTCAGGCCTGGGCAAGGGGACCATCATATCCCCCCAATCCCCAGCTCCGCCCCCTCACCCAGGCCTGATGCCTCGGCCAGAGGAGTTGACCCTCATCACCCTCCGATCACCAATCACCAGATCGGCCCCTTGACCAGGCCTGAGGCCTCCGGCAGAGGTGTCAGGCCTGGGCAGGGGACCCCCAGCTCCCCGTGGTTGCAGGCTTCGCCCCTGCCCAGGCCTAACACCTCTGGCCTAGGCGTCCGGCCCGGGCAGCGGGGACCCGCAGCTGCAGCGGCCCTGCGATCATGGGCTCTGCTTTAGGCCCAGGCAATGGACCCCTAGCTCCCGGGACTGCCAGCTTCAACCGTGCCCAGCTCCCATCGCTGGCTCCACCCCTACTTCCTGCTATCACTGGCCAGGGCGGCAAAGGCACCTGATTCTCTGATCATGGCTGGGGAGCAGGGCAAAGGCGGCCCTGGGGCCGCCTTTGCCCTGCCCCCCAGCTCTTAGCTCCCCCCTGGGTTTCCGATCACTGTCAGTGGCAGGGGGCTTCTTCCTGCTTTCCCTTTCGCCTCCCTGCATTGTTCCTACATATGCAAATTAACCGCCATCTTGTTGGCAGTTAACTGCCAATCTTAGTTGGCAGTTAATTTGCATATAGCCCTGATTAGCCAATGAAAAGGGTATCATCGTACGCCAATTACCATTTTTCTCTTTTATTAGATAGGATGCTTTTATGAACATTTCTGCGTAAGTTTTGTGAGGAGATAAGTTACCATTTTTCTTGGGTATACGAGTGTACCTAAGAGTAGGAATGCTGGATCAAATGATAACTCATGTTTAACCATTAAGGAACTTCCAGACTTTTTCATAGTAGCTACACCATTTTATGTTCCAACCAGCAAGTGTTCCTTGGGATGTTCTACTTTCTCCACAACATTGCCAATGCTTGTTATTTTTATTATAGCAGTCCTAGCGAAGGAGAAGTTGTGTCTTCCTTGCGGTTCTAATTTACATTTCTTTGATGGCTAATGATATTGAACATCTTTTTATATGTTTATTTGCAATTTATATATCTTCATTGGAGAAATGTCCATTCAAATCTGCCATTTTTAAATTGGGTTTTAATCTTTTAACTAGAGGCCCGGTGCATGGATTCGTGCACATTGAAAGGAAATTAATTAGAAGGTGGCCAGCAGGACAGGACTGGGTGAGATGGGCCGGACATGCCTCCTGCAGTCCCTCCCTGGCTGGCCACACCTGGGGTGGTTCCGGAGTGAGCAGGGTCCTTCCGGCAGGTAGGGTCCCTCGGCCTAACCTGTGGAGATAGGGCCAAAACTGACAGTTCGACATCCCCTGAGGGGTCCTGGAGTGCGAGAGGGTGCTCTTCAAAGTTGCTGTCACTTAGCAGCTTCTGTATTGAGTGTCTGTGCCCTGGTGGTCAGTGCACATCATAGCAACCGGTTGACGGGTCGTTCAGTTGTTGGGTTGCTTAGGCTTTTATATATATAGATTGTTGAACTGGAAGTGATCCTTACATATTCTGGATATAAGTTCTTTATCAGATATATATATATATATATATATATATATATATATATATATATATATATATGTAATTTTAATTTTATGGTTTATCCTTTTCACTTTCTTAAATGTCCTTTGAAACTCAGAATATTTTAATTTTGGTAAGTCCAATTTATTTTTTCTTTTGTTGCTTGTACTTTTGTCATCACATCTAAGAAATTATAAGATCAAATGCATTCCTATATTTTCTCCTAAGAGTTTTATAATTTTCTCTTTTAAATTTAGATCTGCAACCCATTTGAGATACTTTGTGTAGCCTGTGGCAGAGGTCCAACTTTATTCTTTTGCATGTGAATATTGAATTGTCTCAGCACTATTTGTAAAAAAACAAAAGAACAAAAAACTATTCCTTTCCCATTGATTTTGTTGACATTTTTGTCAAAAAAAATCAATTGACCATAAATTGGATGGTTTATTTCTGGACTCTTGTTATGCCAGTAACACACTGTCTTAATTACTCTAGCTTTGTAGTAAATTTTGAAATTTGGGAATGTAGTTCTCCACATTTGTTGTTCTGCAAAATCAAAATATGTAATTTATTATGTCTAATAAAATTAGTTATAAGGTAGAATTTATACCTCCCTTTTTTCTCACTGTTTACTAAATGTTGTAAGTGTTTTCTTTGCCCCCTTATTCATATATACTGACGTCTATTGTATTAAATATAATGTGGGATTTTAATTACCTTGTTACTTATTATACTGTATTTTTAAAGTTAGTTTCTTTTTATAATTTGCCCTGGAATTAAAGGTAATGTCTTAACTTAAAAGAAATTCAGTTTGGGTTAACACAAACTAAATTCTAATCCTATATAATAAAAGCCTAAAATGCAAATCAACCAAACAGTGGAATGACCGGTGGAACGATTGGTCACTATGACACACACTGACCACCAGGGGACAGATAATGCAGGAGCTTCCCCCGTAGGCCCCAGTCCAGCCAAGGCGGGTGCCAGCGGGGGCCTCCTGATCGCCCTGCCGGTCCCCTGCAGAGGGAGGTGACAAGCGGCAGAGGCGGGGATCAGGCAGCACCAGGAAAGCAGGCGGCACCAGGCCGGCCATGGCGGGTGCCTGCAGGGGCCACCTGATTACCTCGTGGTCGCCCGACAGATCGGCCCTGATCACCACCAGGTCTAGGGACCCTACCCGTGCACAAATTTCATGCCTCTAGTAGTATATAAAAGTGTTGCTCCAAAATAGCTTCTGTTCTTTGTACTATCATTATCATACAAATTATATATTTACTAGAGGAGTGGTGCATGAAATTCGTGCACTGGGAGGGGGGGGGGTGTTCCTCAGCCCAGTCTGCACCCTCTCTAATCCGGGACCCCTTGGGGGATGTTTGACTGCCAGTTTAGGCCTGATCCTTGTGGTATCAGGCCTAAACTGGCAGTCGGACGTCCCTCTCACAATCTAGGACTGCTGGCTCCCAACCGCTCACCTACCTGCCTTCCTGATTGCCCCTAACCACTTCTACCTGCCAGCCTGATCAATGCCTAACTGCTCCCCTGCTGGCCCGATTGCCCACAACTGCCTTCCCCTACAGGCCTGGTCACCCCCAACTGCCCTCTCCTGCAGGCCCAGTCACCCCCAACTGACTTTTTTGGCAGGCCCAGTTGTGCCTAATTGCCCTCCCATGCAGGCCCAGTCCCCCCCAACTGCCCTCCCCTGCAGACCTGGTTGCCCCCAACTGCCCTCTCCTGCAGGCCTGGTCACCCTAAACTGCCTTCCCCTGTGAGCCTGGTCACACCCAACTGCCCTCCCCTGCCAGCCTGGTCATCCACAACTGCCCTCCCCTGCTTTCCATCTTGTGACAGCCATCTTTTGACCACATGGGGGTGGCCATCTTGTGCGAGGGTGTGATGGTCAATTTGCATATTACCTCTTTATTATATAGGATGTAATAAAGACTCATCAATACAGATTATTACTATTACTCTATGATGTTACATTTTGGAACAGATAGAAGAGTTAAAAACACAAATGCATTTATACAGTGTTTTATGTTTACTTATGCAGTTACTGTTCCCAAATTATTTCTTTGTATAGATTCAAGTTACTGTCTATAGTGTCTTCCATTTCAGACCAAAGGACTTCCCTTAGTATTTCTCATATGGAAGTTCTTCTAGTTGTCTGGTTTTTGTTTTTTAAGGCTAACACCTTAAGCTATGGAGAGGAGGATATGAATAAAGCAAGTTAAAACACTACAGAGCTCATTTTTCTTACCATTTTAGACATTTTCCTGAATAAATGTTCCTTGGATTGTTTCAAGTCTGCCATTAATTTCCAGAGTTCTGAAAAAGTTGATTTTGACAAATTTTGCCAGTGTTCTCTTTGCATTTTGGAGGTCCGCCATTACAGAAGTGTTCTGTGTCTTATGGATACTTATGATAAGACATGGAAAACTGGCATTCTGTCATCTGAAAAATAACAGAATATTGGGTTCTCTGTTTATCCTCAATCTGGATCTTTCCATTTGTATGGGGATCTGCCTCATGTTACTTTTCCCTGTGCTACAACTCAATTTTAATTTTACTTCATTTTTAATAAAAATTGTATATATTCAAGCTGTACAACATGATGATTTGATATACATAGTGAAATGATTATTATAGTCAAGGTAGCTAGGTACCATTTTTTGTTGTGATGAAAGCACCTAAAATATACTCCTTTAGCAAATGCCCAATGTTCCATATAGTATTAACTATAGTCATCATGATGTACATTAGATCTCTAAACTCATTTATCTTACAGAACAGCACCTTTGTACCATTTGGCAAACACTTGCTCATTACCCCTAAGCCCCCACCCCTAGTAGCCTGCACTGTATTATCTGCTTCTATGTATTTAATCTTTATAGATTCTATATATAAATGAGATGATGCAACTTTTTCCTTTCTGCGTATGGCTTATTATAGGTTTTAAATTAGTAGAAAATAAGGTACCTTTTGTCATAAGTTGCTTTTTACCTTAACATACTTCTAATAGTAATTTATTTAGAAAGGCCAGCTTGAAAATAAATTTATTACAAACTTAAACCTTTGTAACATAGTAAACAAATACTTACCAATGAGAGAATTCTGTTTCCTCCTCTGGGGAAATTCTCTCATTGTCACTTATGATAACATGAGACATTAAATTATAAACAAATATTATTGTTCATTATTATGACTAATAAAATAAGAAACAATATAGATTTGATAATTGAATAGATGGTTATATTAAATAAAACATCCCCTGATATTGTGATATATTCCCTTAGCAGTGAATTCATCCATTCTGATTACCAAAGCATACTAGTAATTTAGTAAGTTAAGCTTATATAGTTCATTTTCCTAGAAACACTTATTTTCAGCTCTGTTTACTTGTAATAACATGCTAATTCTAAAAAATTCAAAAACTTATGTTGAAAGACACTATAAAATACCCAATGATTTTATTTATCGGTCTTTATTTGACTATGCTTAGTGTCATGGCATACCTTTTTAAAAATTCACAAGCAAGAGGTTTTTAAACTGATTTAAGTCTTTCCCCAGATTCTGCCTGATGTTATTTATCCTTGAGAATAAAAGTGACCAAGATATAGTATAAAATCAGTCCAAGGAGCTAAATACGCTTACATTCTGATCTGAGCTTTATAGAGATAAATTAATAGTAGATAAGTTATTGTAGAAGCACCTTGGTACTTAACACTTCTTGAATTCTGTGTTTCTATCTGTAGAAGGCCTCCATACATGGAGATTGAGATGGTTAAAGTAAATAATGTACACAAACCAACTAATGTATAGATGCTAAACATAATACATTTTCCTTCCTTAACTATACTATAGAAATTCTAGAAAAGATAAATGTAAAAGGGAATGACTGCCTTTATTTGATGGACCATCCCTCGGTTAAAAGTGGGACTTATAATAAATTCCATTTTAAAAATTTATGATTCCAATGAATTATATTCAAAGACTAATAGTCCCTAATTCTCATTCAAGTAGTCAGTTACTTGATCATGTATTGATTTAACAGCAAATATATATTGAGTTACCACTAAAAGCTTGGAATTAAGGATATAATGGTAGAGAAAAGAAGGATGGTTGCTACATGCAAGAAGCTTCAGTCTAGTGAGAACACCTGAAAAGTAACAAACAAAACCTCTCTAAAATTCTTAAAATCCATAATAATCAGATATTATTATAAACACACTAGAGGCCTGGTGCACAAATTTTGTGCACGGGTATGGCCCCTAGGCCTGGCCAGCAATCAGAGCCAATTGGGGCCTTCCTTTCCCAGCTGCCAGCTACCTGCCAGGGCCTTCCTTCATTCCGTGCCACCCCCTGGTGGTCAGCGCACGTCATAGCGAGCAATCGAATTCCCAGTCTCCCAGTCGAACTCCCGAGGGAACACTTTGCATATTTGCCTTTTAGATAGAGAGATAAGAAAAGATACAGAATGATGGCAAATAACTGCAGGAGGGTGGTGCATTCAGGGAGGTTGGTCATAGCAGGTCTCCCTGAGGAGAATGACATCTGGGTCAAGACTTGAAGAATGGGAAGTAGGGCCCATACCAGAAGCTGGGGAAACAATTTCCAGGCATAGGGAAGATAAAGTGCCAAGTCTCAAAAATGGGGAAAATCTTAGCCTATTCAAGAAACAGAACGGAGCCTAACAAACCACTGGAAAAGTGATGTGAAAAGAAATTGATAATTTTGAGCAGGAATCAGTATAGGCAGGGTGTTGTAACTAAAGGTGTTTGGATTTTGTCCTAGATGCAGTGGGAAAGCAATGGTGAGGCTTGATCTGATTTGTGTTCTATAAAGATAATTCTGTCTGCTCCGTTGAGAATGAATTTCAAAAGGCCAAATATGCATATATAGGACATACCCACCACCCCACACATTGTCTCAAGAGGACTGTGAGAAATGGAAACATGGTATTTGGCCAAGTTCCTGTCATATGGTGGCAGAGAAGCTTGTGACCGAATGCAAGCCCCGCAAAGGTCTTTGATGACCAGATGGTGAAGAGACCACCTTTCCTCTCCATGCTGCCTGCTTGGTCTCTGCACAGCAGCTGCCCAGAACCTGTAACAGCATGTAGAGATGCACAAAGGATGGGACCTAGATAGCAATGCCAATTTCCCATTCCCTAGGGACAGCTTTCATACAAGATATAGTTTCACTTTCATACAAGATATAGTTTCATATTCAGTTATGTGAGATAGTCCAAGTATAAAAATATTCACTGTGTAAAATATTCACTGGGTAGGAACAATTCATTTTTAAGTTTTATTACTCATGTAGTACCATGAATGTATATTTTATGTAAATATTATTAGGCCTTTTCTAGGTCAGATTTCTTTTGCACATGTATATTCGGTATATTCCATTAGTGCCAGGTTTCTTGTGTACATGGGTGTTGTTGATGAAGGATTATAACCCTGTGATATCTGATCACCAAAAATTGAATCAATTGATAATAATCTTTCACCTTCCTGAAGCATTCCTTAGTTAACATGCTACAGGGTTTCAAAGCTAGAGTTCTGTTGTCACATTACACTTCCATAGGACTTGTAATAAATGAGAAGCAAAGAGTGCAATGAATTTAGCCTTTAAGATGCAAGATATTGATTGACATGTTGTGCTAACATGAGTGAAAGACAACGAGAGTACAGTAATTAGTGCAAGCCTTCCATTTTGCGTTTATCATCTTGAAGGAAAGAAACAGGAAATAACAAGGCAACACTAAGAAAAATAAATAGCAAAAAGGACAATTCAATTATAGGAAAAGGTAATAATTTTGTTATTGATTGAGACTATATAAAGAAGTTATTGTTTTGTTCTATTGTAAAGGAAAAGAGCATGAAATTGTTGATCCTGCCAAAACCTACTCATTTATTTAATGGTTGCCAAATACAGCTCTCAATATTCTGCTAGAGATTTGACAGTTACGGTTTTGCCAAGGTTGTTTGGGAACACTTCATACTTCCCCATATGTTGTTAGAAGACAACCCTAGAACATAGGATATAAGCCAGGCTGGAAATGCAGCTCTTTGTGGGATCTGTTTTGTGTTATTGTTGTTGTTTTTGTTCTTGTTCTTGTTAAGTTTTCGTATAATGAATATTAATCTGTGTCCCTTTGCTGATCTGAGAGTGATGGAGGGAATGGTGCAAATTTAAGAGGCCAGGGTAACATTGGAAGCCCAAATTAGAATCCACTTTTGTTTCCAAAATCGAACCAACAGCAGTTATTAAATTAAATCACTTTGTGAGGTCCTGTTTTACATAGTTTCAATTTATTTCCAGGAGGAATTTTAGACCCTATTGTTGATTCACCACAAACCGATGCAGTCCAGCTAACTCCAAAGGGAGTGGGTCTGAGCAAGACAAGGAATTCTACCTACTTTTCCTGTGGAGGATCTTTTCTGATGAGGGTGAAGTTGTTGGTGTTGGAGTGAATGATTGCTCAGATTCTCCTGGGCTTAGTCTGGCATTGCTTACGGAAGCTTTTATTGTTATTAATATTTAACATTGACTGGAGGCCAACAGTGCTCTAGGTGATGAACACAACAGTGAGCTAACGCTGGTCTTTGTCCAACTGGATAATTTCCAATTATACAACTAGGGACTGGAACTTGCTCTATATAAATATAGGGATAAATAGGACAGTGTTGGGGAAAAATAAGTAGTCATTAATATTCTTTGACCTCTGATAAATTTTCATTGTATCTTAAAAAAACTGGTTAATTTTTTAAGGAAAACATTTAAATTTTCTAATTTTGGTTTGTCTTCTCAGCTACTTGCACTAAAACATTTATTGAAGTTACTAAGAATAATATATTTTGAAGGTGATACAGCAAAATTATAATAAGTTGGATAAATTATTCAAGTTTAGATTATATGAACAGTTATTGTTAATTTTGTGGATAATTTTGTGGATAAATGACCATTATATTCTCACATTTTCCACTTGTTATTAAAATTATACTAATCAAAAACATCAGAGTATCTTATCAAAAAGAAAACCAAAGCAAAGACAAATCAATGTTAAAGAAGCTGCTGTTTTTTTCTTCAACTATCCTTCCTAAAAGCAGAAATTATTTTACTGCTAAGACTTTAGAGGATGTGTATTGGTTCATCCCCTTGTCCTCTGTGTTCGAAAAAGGATTGATTTACATCCTGCCTTTCTCCTGTTTGCTCCCATAATTGATATAGCACTGGATGAGAATAATCCATTAATAGCCACGCGTGTGGTTTTAAAGGAAGTGGAGCTACGGAAAGCATTAAACTAACAAACAGAATGCAGTGTGTTTTATTTATTTATCATTATCCTAAGAGAAATAGGTTGGAGGTGTCATTGTAATATAATCTTATGCTATTAGGTTCGTAATGTTTTGTGTGTTTCATTGTTCTCTTTTGCATGTTAAGATTATTTGGGCAAACATTTAGAAATTCCTAAGAATGTCACATTGAAAACCATATCTTTCCGATGACCCTTTTCTTGTCTTTCTGGCAAACATTTAAGTGCACTTGTTTTATTCCTTCTTAACTGTGAGCCTTTAGCAGAGAACTGTGTCTTACTCCTCTGGCTGTTCTTGTGTCTAAAGCATATTGGGCACACAGTAAAATACTTTGTAAAACTTATTTGATTTTCAGATTGAATTTTACATTGTTTTCGTGAAGAACTCAACTTCAGAAAATCTCATATCTATCTTAAAATTTAGTTTAGAGATGATAAAGGATAAAATGAGCAAGAAAATTAGAAAGTCATTTTGCCAAAAAAAAAAAAATATATATATATATGAAAGGTGTGTACAGACAATTTTTGGTGAAATATGTAATTACATATAAATTAGCCTTTTTCATTATATCAAGGATCATTTTTTTCAGTTAAAAAGTAACACTTAAATTTAACACATGCTTATTATAGGATTGTTACAGAATACACTAAAGAGAAAAAGGTTAACATAAAAATAATGTGCACTTTCCTTAGTCATAGAAAACTTCCATTTACCATATTTCCCCTTTTTAATTATTTTGCTTTTTTATTTTTTCAATAAAAATTTATATTTAATATTATTTGGTATTATTTTCAGGTGTATAGCGTAGTGGTTAGAAAATCATACACTTTAAAAAGTGTACCACTGATATTTCCAGTACCCGTCTGGCACCATACATAATTATTACAATATTACTGCCTATATCCCCTATGCTATACTTTACATCCCCTTGACTATTTTAACTACCAATCTGTACATCTCAATCCCTTCATTTTTTTCACCCAGCCCTGTAGTCTGTTCTCTGTAACTATGAGTCCAGGTACCACTGGATTTTGGTTCTTCTATACTGTTTGACATATACCTACTTTTTATTTTTCAAAGACAAGGTCCTAGTATGCATAAAATCTTGTCATAACTTTCTTACTTGACATACTGTTCATTTTTCATGCTATTAACTATTCCTTTGGGCAATGCTTTTCTATCTTCATATTTAAGCATGATTTTATCAAACCAATTTTCTGTATTTGACTTTTTTTAAATTATCCTCTGTCATAAACAATTTAGGCCCAGCCAGTGTGGCTCAGTGGTTGAGTGTCTACCTAAGAACCAGGAGGTCATGGTTCAATTCCCGGTTGAGATAAATGCCCCGGTTTCAGGCAAATTCCCCTAGTGTGGGGCATGCAGGAGGCAGCCAATCAATGATTCTCTGTCATCATTGATGTTTCTATCTCTCTCTCCCTCTCCCTTCCTCTCTAAAATCAATAAAAATATATTTGAAAAAAAATTTAGGATGAACATTTTGGTAGCTACCAGTAGATCTTTCTGCATGCCCCTCTTCTAACAAAATCTTTTATAAGTATGCTCAAACACATGTGTGTCATAATCACTAACCATTCACAAAATCGTGAAAAATATACATCTAAAATAATTACTTATTTTTATATTTGGAACAGCATTTGGTTAGAAGAAACCACATGGATTGACCAGCAAATTAAATTTTGTAAATTAATTTTTCCACCACAGGATCTTGGTTGTCAACTTTTATTTCAAATTTCTAGCACGCATATTTGATAGTTCCTCAAACATTAGCCTGTCAGGTGCCAGGTGCTGTTCTAGTAAAAACAGGATGAAGATCACCAAGTTTTTATGCTTGACGTTCTCACAGTTTCTGGGAACAGATTTGTTTTAGAGGAATGAGGCGGCTTGCAGACACAGAGCCAAGATAAGGCTTAACTTTGCTGCAGTTCCTGCCAGTACACATAAAAGTAACTTGACAATAAGTGAAGAAATGAAGTAATCATAAATGATAATAAAATAATAGTAGATGAAGAAAGGACTAAGCTCATGATAAGTACTAAAAATTATTTAGCTATTTAATGATACCTATATTACCTATCATTATCACTATTGCTAGACACTAATGTCTTCATGAAGCTTACTATTTATCTTTAGTTAAACAGCATTAAGTGCACAGTAGCATCTATTAGAATTCTCTATAAAGAGATAATGAAGATTCTGAATGAATAGAGATTTGATTTACCAAAACTTATATTACAGAGTAAAAACATAATTTACTATTATAGAACTATCAAAGGACAATTGAGTTAGCATGATCTGTTAGGTTTCTTTTTGTTTGAAATCCTTCCTAGGTTTTGTATTTGGTATATCCAAATACTGTAATGAGGCATTCATAGCTGCTGACACAAATAATGTTGTCATAAGTACACAATCATTTTGGATCATGCTTAAGTTTTTGCCACAAATATAGCTTGATGTATGATATAGCAATACTTAATGATACGTAGATTTCACCATTGTTGATGTAGCTTTAATTTCAGAAAGATGCTTTAGTCCAGTGGTCGCCAACCTTTCAGACCTCAAGGATCACCAGTGGTCCGCAGACCACCGATTGGTGAGCGCTGCTTAGTCCATCTATTTAAAAGTTCCTTCAAAAAGTTATTAATTTAGTTTTAAAACAATTTTATGTTTAGGAATCATACTATGGATTACTTGACATTTAGAGATATTTTGGTTTACCCTATCCTTGGAGTCATCAGTATTTTCACTATCATACTGATTTTTTCCAATCAATGGGACGGTGAGCAATGTCATTATTCATTTCTGTGAGTCAACATGAAAAATTGCATGGGTGGAATAGTCTAGCAGGTAATGTTCAGGTGCTGTTGGTTGTCAAAGAGAAGAGTTCTAGGAAAAGGAAAACCAGTCGTCAGCTCCTTCCCCACAGCACGCTCATCAACCAGCCCAGGTGATTTTGTATCCTACTCACGCTGTAACTATTGCTTGTGTCCATGCCATGTAAACTAAGTCTAGCATGTTCAGGATAGGGAACACACCTTTACATCCCTAGCAAGGAAGTAGTAGAGTTAGCCTCATAATGAGTGCTTTGGCATTTGTAGGGGTTTGTATCCCTGGTTTAGACCAATTAGTTTAATTTTCTATTTCTGTGTATTCAGGGGCTTTCTGGGGAATGGATATAAGTGTTATTGACAGAATTATATATAGGTTATAGGGTTATGATGAAAATTATTGAATATCTCAATTCTGTGTTTGGGGATTTAAAGAAAGAAGAAAGTATAGAGAGCAAATTATGCAAACACTTACTGAAAGCTACTTGTTTTTTATTTAAGTATTTCATGGATTTGTTTTCTATGAGGAAGTGAAATAAATGTGTAGTTATATTCAAAACTGCTTCATCCTAAAGTCTATTTACATAAAGAACAGAGGAAACCTAACAGATCATGCTAATTGAGATAATTCTAAAAGACTATTGAGTAAAGATTGCCTTCTATGATATTTTTAAATATTCATTAAATTAATTTAGAACTAAAAATGTTTCTGTATTTTAAAATTATTGTTTTATTATCTCCGTATTATTATGACAGTGAGCAATATTTTTTCTTACTGTAACAATGATAATCACCATTGACATAACCCTCAAATATTCTCTTTGCTCACTAGACTTGGGCATTGACTAGGTGCTGAAGAGAAAGTGTGTTTTTAAAAAGTTTAACGAAGTTTAAGGTCTACATCCTATCTGTAGAACCTTACAATCTAATTTGAGAGAAATGAGTTGAACAGAATAAAACAATTAACAGTATAAATTAGTTTAATAAAGTCTCAAATATTATATCCATGACATAATAAATATTGAGAAAGAAGAAAATAATAAAGTCACTGTATTCTGAAAAGTATTTTAGGATTCCCTGAAAAGAAATATGCAAGGTTATTTAAAGAAGAATGTTTTTAAGATGACTTTAAGGGGAAGATTTTTATGAGAGCATACTAGAACAAAGAATTTTAAAAATGTGAACCTTGTGATAATGGCAAAGAGAATTTATTGAGGGACTTTTGAAGGAGAAATTATTGTATTTGACATAATACCTGTGGAATATTGAATTACTTTGTCAACGCTGTGTGGAATAAATTATGGGAGGAAGGGTGAAGTGATGTACATAGACAAGGGTTACCAATTAGGAAAATGATGCTTTTGGTAAGATGTGAAATAATAAGATCACCACTGTAGAAGTGAGAGAGAGAATACCAACTATTGGTTTGAGGTGGTAGCATTGGTGAATGACTGTAGGAGAATCTAATTGATAAAGAGAACTCCACCTGAGAGTAAGGGAAAAGCTTTTTATTTTTAAAGGTTTTGAGACACTACAAAGATCCTGAAGGTCAAGGTGATGAAGATTGGAGATGTAGATTTTGATGATAACCAACTAAGAATATGTGAACAGGTTCAGTTTGAATTGCTTCAGTATCCAAGGTTATTTGTATAGTAATAGATTTGAATATTAAATATTTAGTTATTTAAATATTTAGGTACTTTAATATTTACATATTTAAGCAGATTCTATTAGTGCCTATGTGTTTCCAGTACCCCAAAAAAGGAGGTGATTTATATGAACCTTAGAGATAGGTAATCTCTATATGAACCAGAGAGTAAAGTTGTTGACAGCTGAACTTTGTATATATATTGAGTATGTATCAGAGCAAGAAGCAGAAATACAACCAGAAAGGAAGACAGGAAAAGAATGAACTTGGGATTACAAGAAAGAAGAAATTGTGGTATAATAAAAGCTAGAAGCTAAGAGAATGTCACGAAAGAATTGGTTTTGTCCACAATTAAGACAGCATCTTCAAAAGATCATGTTTTTTGACCTGTACTTCCGTATGAGAAAAGAATAACAACAAAAACAAGATCTTGAAAACTGCTGGAGCAAATCAATTCATATATATATAAATAAATATATATAAATTTAATCTTATAAAATATATATTTATATAAATGTATGAGTAAATATATATTTGTATATTTATAGTTATGTTTTAATAAATAAATATACTTATATGTGCATATTAATATATTTATAATAGACATAAAATTGATATATTTATATATTACATATTACATATATATATTCATTAAGTATTTCTATATTTATATATGCACACATACATATACATACCTACATACATACAGGTCCTTTTATACAGCAAAAATCCAGACAGCTACAAGCCATAGCAAAGATATAATAAGCAATAAGTTTTGATTATATACAACCTTATTACCCTAACCAAATAAAATATTTCAAAAGACAGGTGAGCAATAATGACATTAAAATAATGAATCCATAAATATAGAAAAGAAGCAAATTACTAAAAAATTCTGATACTTTATCCATTAGTCATTTCTTTAGAAATAACTATAACTGCTTTTGTTAAGGTCAAATCCCTTTGCTGTCTAGGCTCTCTGAAGGTGATCTACTGCCCTTTTAAAACAATAATCACAATTTATATTTTTAAATACATCCTGCAATATCATTTGAATAAGAATTGTTTTCCCAAAATGAATTGTAAATGCCATGCAGGAAGCTTTAATGTCTACTTTTGCTCATGATTGTGACCTAGCACCTAGCACTGTGGCTAGCACTTAACCTCAGCACTATTGACATTTCACGTTCGGTAATTCTTTGTTGGAGTGGGGAGTGGGTGGGTAACTGGCCTGAAGCATCTCTGGCCTCTAGAATTTTAATGAGCAGAGAATAAAAAACAAAAATTGTCTCCAAAAGAAGCACAAAATTGCAGCACAGGGCTAGCACACCATAGGTAAATAATTATTTGTTAAGGAATAATTAGCAAATCATCAACACTCCACTAGTAAGCAAAACCTACACTGAGAACGACAGTCTTACGGGCACTTGAGATGACACCCATAGTCTCCACTTCCACTCTCCCTCAGTTGCATCCTGACTCCCTTTACAATGAGATTAAGGGAGAGGTTGAAAGATGCTTTCCTAACGCTATCTTGTAGAATAAAAAAATCTGGTTCCTTCTTTTAGCTTTAATCTTAGTTGGCCTTGCCTATACAAAAGTATGCTTTAAGCCTCCATGGAGGATTAGAAAGTCTGTGCAAAGGTAGTTAAGGAGGCAGTTGACTGAATTTGGTTAAAGATGCAGGATGTCAATGAATTTTTATGTAACCTGAGCTGTCTGTCATTTTAGTGATGGAATCAATCTGACCCAGGGAATGCTCTCATTCATTATGTGTAGGAGTAAAACTCCCTTTGAGCAAGAGACAATTAAGATGCAGCGTGTCTTGTTTAGCTATTCCTTTAAGAGTTTATTTCTTTAAAATTGCAGCTGTTCCTGGGCTACAAACTTTTAGTTGTGTAGAGCATCATTTACTTAGGCATTTGTTTATTTACTACATGGACTACAGTCATCCATAGTGCCTTGATTTCCACTACTGGTAAATTCCATTAGTCATTCATTTAAAAATAAAAAAGTTTTTATTGATTTCAGAGAGGAAGGGAGAGGGGGAGAGAGAGAGAGAGAGAGAGAGAGAGAGAGAGAGAGAGAGAGAGAGAGAGAGAGAAAAACATCAATGATGAGAGAGAATCATTGCTTGGCTGCCTCCTACACGCACCCCACCCCCCAACTGGAGATCAAGCCCACAACCCAAGCATGTGCCCTTGACTGGAATCAAATCCAGGACCCTTCAGTCCACAGGCTAACGCTCTATCCACTGAGCCAAACCGGCTAGGGCTAGTCATTCTTTTCAAAGTATCATATGCTATGGATCACAGTGGGAAAACATAGTAATATTATTTATTAAGTCATACTTCTTGTAAGTGTGCTATGGGAAATGTCAAATATTAAATACTTCTCAATTGATACTAAATTAACATGGATCATATGACTTCACATTTGTACCTAATTATACATTTTCAGAGCATTTAACTAACCTTCAGTTTGCCCTCATAATAACTCTCTGATATAGCTAGGGCAGGTGTTTTTCACTGTGTTTTACAAATTAATTAACAGCAGCACTTTAATACACTGAGACCACCATCATACATGAAGAGCTTCATGTTGGCTTTGGGGATCAGATTTTTTGTTCACTAATTAAATTTAGCACTTCCTTTAGGAGTCAAAATCAACTAATGGACTTTCAGAGATGTTTAGAAGTTTTACCCTGTTCTTAATAAATCAGCAAAAAAAACAAAACAACAACAAAAACAACAACAACAACAACAACAAAAAACTAGAGAAAAGAAGTTACTAGCAGTAGGCTTTACTTAGTATATCTCTGCCAAAAAAACAGATGTGTACCAATATCAAACTTCAGGTCAGGCGTTCCAACAAATCTTGTGGAGAACTGCTACATAGGGAAAATGTGCTTTTTCCTTTCTAATTTTACTTTGATGCATATTCAGTACTCTGATGTGAAGAGATTTGAGTAATATTAAAATGCTAGTAAGTTTTATTTTTAGAAAATCGGAAAATATAAATGCTTTATTTAAGAGACGTGCCAAAAGATGCACTTTACCCGAAAATTGTGCTTTGTCAGACGGGGATCTGTCTGATTATGGAAAGCTCAAATCCTTTGCTTATTTGTATCACATTTACCATTAAGGTATGTGATGCAGTGCTATATCTCCTTTATGATTGGTGAAGTATTACCTAGGATGCTCTATGGTGAAGGTCTGTTTGCCTCCAGAACCAGTCTTTTCCCCTGTTCTCCTCCCTATGGTAGGAGGTGGACCACTGCAACCTGCATTTCCCAGCCTCCTCTGCCAACTGCCTCCATCTGCCTTTGGCCAGTGGGAGGCACTGATGGGAAAGCACTGATGCAGAAAAGGAGGAACCTGGATATGTGTCCTCCATTCTCTCTGCATGGGGAAGCCTCAGAAGCCATAGGAGAGGCCATTTGTAGGTTCCACTGACACTATCTTCTCTCTCTTTTTTAAAAAATTTATGTGTAAGTTCAATAGTATTTTGTATCAGTTTCAGGTGTACAGCATAGTATGGTTAGACAATCATATACTTGATAAAGTGTTCCCCCCAATATTCCCAGGACCCACCTGCCACGATGCATAGTTATGGCAATATCACTGACTACGTTCCGTATGCTGTTCTTGCATCCCTGTGACCACTTTGTAACTGCCAATTTGTACTTCTTAACCCCTTCACTTTTTTCACCCAGTTCTAAAACCTCCTTCCCCTCTGACAACCATCATTCTGTTCTTTGTATCTATGAGTCTGTTTCAATTGTATTTATTTATTTTGTTCTTTAGATTTCACATATAAATGAAATCATATGGTATTTGTCTTTCTCAGACTAACTTATTTTACTTAGCATAATATCTTCTAATTCCATCCATGTCATCACAAATGGTAAGATGTCATTCTTTTTTATGGCTGAATAATATTCCTTTGCATATATGTAACATAACTTTTTTCCTCACTGGTCTATCATTGGGTACTTGGCTTGCTCCCATATCTTGGCTATTGCAAATAATGCTGCAGCTCTATAGTGGCATAGAGCCCAGAATTTAAAGCAGATCCTGTCACATAGTGTACCCTCATATATTGTCTGAATGAATGAAGGAATGAATGAGCACATTCTTAGTGTAAGAGAATCCAAAAACAATGTCAGCATCATGATATACTCAGAGTTAGTAAGAGAGTATGTCATCTCCTACCTCTCTCTTCTTGCCCCCAAATACCAACCTTTTTTTGGGGGGTGGGAGGACCTTTAAAGTCTTGATATTGAGACTCATGTATTATGGAAATATTTCTGGTATCATAGAAGACATTTCCAACTAGACTGATCTGTTTTCTCAACTGTTCTCTAGGATAATAAATGTAGAACTCTTACCAGTATTCCTTTGAGTTTTAAACAACTTATCATTCAGATACACTTTTGCCCTAGTGGCCATGCTAACTAATTAACAGAAACCTTCCAATGTATTGCCCTCTCTCTGGTCCTGAGATTGTCAATTATTATTATCAGCATTACAGACGTGTATAGAGAAATGGTCTCATGAGCACAAAATGTTTTCAAGTATAATATACACAACCAAAAAGCAATGCTGTTCAATGAATAAGAATGCGGTGAACTGGGCCATTCAGAAAATGTGGACAAAAACGCAATCTCATTTTTTAAAATTTAATGGACTTCATCTTTTCCAAGCATAAACTCTCATAGTGCATATCGGATAATGAGCACTTAAAATGTTTTTTTAATTGAATTAGTTTTAAGTTATGTTAGTTTCTACATTTAAAAATGAATTTTATTCTTAAACATTTTTTAATTTAGCCCTCACAATTTATTGTCTTTTAGAAAAATAGTCCGTGTATAATTTTCTGTAGTGTCATATTATTAAAAATTTACTATTAAATTCTTGTGCACTCTTTTTTCTTTTTTTTTTTTAAAATATATTTTATTGATTTTTTAACAGAGAGGAAGGGAGAGGGATAGAGAGTTAGAAACATCGATGAGAGAGAAACATCGACCAGCTGCCTCCTGCACACCTCCTACTGGGGATGTGCCTGCAACCAAGGTACATGCCCTTAACCGGAATCGAACCTGGGACCTTTCAATCTGCAGGCCGACGTTCTATCCACCGAGCCAAACCGGTTTTGGCCTTGTGCACTCTTTATATTGTATGTGTCAGTAGTTTGTATCCTGAAGTTCATGAACAGTTTTTCTTAATTAACATTGGTATTAGATATTTCTCTTTATTTAATAATACTTTTAATCTGAAAGGAATCATAACTAATTCTATCAAGTTCAGAGCCTTAGTGACAAAAATGAAGTATCTCATTTACCAAATTCAAACTAATGAGAAACTCATACAAATTCTTTTCAAGAAGGAGATTATAAAAGCATGTATCTAGATATATATTTTTGGAAAAGCTTACACAAAATAAATATAATTTCTTTGTTAAATGTTTTGTGGGAAATACTTTTACCATAAATTCAATTTCTGTAGTAGATATGGAACTTATGTTGGTTATCGATTTATTCCTAAGAAAGCTTTGGTAGTTTGTATCTTTCCAGGAATTTGCTTATTTTATACAAATTGCTAAAATTATATAAAATTGTTCACAATATTATCCTATATAATAAAAGGCCAATATGCAAATTGACCAAACATCAGAATGACTGGTCGCTATGACGTGCACTGACCACCAGGGGGCAGATGCTCAATGCAGGAGATGCCTGCTGGTGGTCAGTGTGCTCCCACAGGAGGATTGCCGCTCATCCAGAAGCCCTGAGCCGGGCTCACAACTGGTGAGCACAGCATCAGTAGTGGGAGCCTCTCCCACCTCATTGGCAGCACTAAGGATGTCTGACTGCCAGCTTAGGTCCACTCCCCGTGAAGAGCGGGCCCAAGCCCACAGTCAGACATCCCCCGAGGACTCCCAGACTGTGAAAGCGTGCAGGCCCGGCTGAGGGACTACCCCCACCCCCAGTACACAAATTTCATGCACCAGGCCTCTAGTTTTACTATATTTTAATATATGTAGGATTATAGGGAAAAATCTATTCTTAGCATTGGTGATTTGTGGAAACTATAATTTTTATACTGTCAATTTGAGTTTATAATGTAAATAGGATTCAATGAAAGTCTAAAACAATTCATATTTCTTGTGTAAGACTGACATTTTTATTTTTCTTAGCTTAAATATATTTTTCAATAATTAAAGAGTTTACAAAATCTCAGAACACTTTACGTTGTAGTACAGTTTTCCCAATTTATAGATGAGAGGACTGAGATGCAAAACAAAGGGCTTAACTAAGACAAGGTAGCTGGTTGATGGAACATCTAAATTTGAACTCTGCCAATTGTACATCCTAATATTAAATCACACTTAAGAAAATTTTTAGCCAATTAGTCTTTGTAAACTTTGAAACTTGGTATCTTCTTCAAGAACTATTAACACATATTTCTCATTAAAATATTTTGTTAGTATACAAACACCGTAATTGAAAATTATCAGGTAAAATGGAAACATTTTCTAATTATTATCTTCTGAGCACACATGTGTGCACACACACACATATGTATGAATTACCTTTTTCTGTTTTTGTGATTGCTGTGATTCTTCTGGTCTTTGCAGCCACTTGCCCATGTCTTGATTCTTGTAATGTGGCAATTATCCAATAGATTCTTAATGACTAATTAAACCATAATGATTGAGGTACAAGGCATTTCCTGGGGATTAATGGCCAACTGGGAAAAGTTGATTGTCCATGGCATAGCTGAAAGTCATTAACCCCAACAAGCCATTAATCCTGTGAAAACACTCTATACAGAGGTTAGTATGAGCTATAAATGAAAACAATGAAGTATGGTATATTACATGCTTGCTAAATATACTTGCTAAATATGGCACCTTAAAAATAAATGTTTCAATTGCTCTGAAATAATCATTCAACCTTTAAAATCTATTGCCCACACTACAGAAATATTTAATGAATTAAATAGCATGTCTTAATTTCAGTTGCCTTAATTACAGAAGGAACCTGGAGGTAGGTAAGATCAACAAGAAGAAAACTGTGCTTCCTCAGACCTGAGGTAAGAAAGTAGATGACATTCAGAAATGATGGGAACTGGAATTTAAAAAGATATGTGAATCCAAATATTCTGTGTTGCTCTCATCTTTCCTTCCCTCTAATCTAAATATTATTTTGTTCTCTCTCTGCAAATTAGCTTCCTTTGCTTCAAAGACTTACGAACAAATAGGATTGTCTACAGTGCCTTTGATAACACTTTACATATTCAGTAAAAGAGATTAATTTTCTTTCAGAATTATAAATACATATCCCTAAATTAGAGAATCTGGCTATTATTGAGTCACGTAACTAGTTAGAATTCAATCAATAGTGACTCTGTGTTTGTATGATGTGTGTACACTTTTTTTAAAAAAATGAATGTACGGCCAATAGTCCCACAAAAAAATCATATGTTATTTGTCACTAGAAAACCTTGAATTAAAACCACAATAAGATACCACTGCATATCTATTAAGGTGTTTTAAATAAATTAAAAAATACATTAACCATAGCAACTGTTGGCAAGTATATATAAGGAGAAACTGGAACCTGTAACTGTTAAAAGGAATTTAAAAGGGTACAATCACCCTAGCTGCTTTGGCTCAGTAGATGGAGCATTGGCCTTTGGACCAGAGGGTCCTGGGTTCGATTCTGGACAAGGGCATGTACCTTGGTTGCAGGCTCCTCCCAGGACTGGGCCCTGGTTGAGATTCATGCAGGAGGCAACCAATCGATGTGTTTCTCTCACCTCGATGTTTCTCTCTTTCCCTCTCTCTTTCACTCTCTCTAAAAATCAACGGAAAAATATCCTTAGGTGAGGATTAAAAAATAATAAATAAATAAATGGGTAAAATCACTTTGGAAAACAGTTTTATAGCTCCTGAAATACTTAAACATACAACTACCATATGATTCAGCCATTGTACTCCTAGGTATTCACCTAAGGAAAAAACAAACAAACATATGTCCATATAAAGACTTGTACATGAATATTCATAATAGCTTTATTTGTAATAATCACAGTATGAAAGCAATCCAAATATTCATCAACATGCAACAAGTATGAATCTCAAAATAATTGTGCTGAGCAAAATAATCCAAACCAAAAAAGAGTACTCACCATATGATCCTATATAATAAAACCCTAATATGCAAATCGACCTAATGGCAGAATGACTGGTCGCTATGACATGCACTGACCACCAGGGGGCAGATGCTCAACACAGGAGCTGCCCCCTGATGATCAGTGCACTTCCACACGGGGAGGGCCGCTCATCCAAAAGCCAGGCTCATGGCTAGCAAGTGCAGGGGCGGTGGTGGAAGCCTCTCCTGCATCCACGGCAGCGCTAAGGACTCTCAAGGGGTCCCAGACTGTGAGGGACCCCTCCGCCCCAGAGCACAAACATTGTGCACTGGGCCTTTAGTTGTTTATAGAAAATTCATGAAAACACAGGTTCATCAGTAGTAACAGAGGATAGATCAGTGGTTGTGTGGTTTGGCAGTGGGAGGGAGAGATTACAAAGCACAATAAGAAAATTTTGCAATAATAGGTTTATTCATTATGTTGATTGTGGATATGGTTTCATGGGAGTAACTTTATGTTAAAACTAGAGACCTGTGCACAAATTCATGCATGGGTAAGGTCCCTCAGACTGGCTGGTGATTGGGGCCCATTGGGGCCATCTTGCTCAGTCCCAGTGGGGGTCAGCTGGCCGGGGTATGGGGTGGGGGGGAGGGATCATGGGAGGTTGGCTGGCCACAGGAGGTTGACTGTGGGAGTGCACTGACCACCCAGCCGGCCGGGAGGGGGCAGGGGTCGGGCACTGCAGGAGGTTGGCCAGCCACCGGAGGTTAACTGTGAGAGCACACTGACCATCAGGGGGCAGCTCCTGCATTGAGCATCTGCCCCCTGGTGGTCAGTGTGCATCATAGCTACTGGCCGGTTATCTGGTCGTTGGGTTGTCTGGTCATAATGGTCGCTTAGGCTTTTATATATATAAATGTGTCAACTGGTACACATCAAATACGTACAGTATACAGTAAGTCATTTATACTTCAATAAAGCTATTTTTAAAGTGGCTGTTCTATGCCTAGCACAAGGACAGAGACAGTCAGGAGAGAATAGAGATTTGTCAAGTGATCAGTTGCCGCATCTCAACCTTTTATGTGCAGGATATTTAAGAACCTATAAAGTGAATTAAGCACAGTACTTATGTGTAAGAACTTGCCTGCATCTGACTTGCAAGGCATTTATAATCTGCCTATTGAGGGGAATAAAATTATTAACTCCTTATAAAAAGAGAAAGGATAAGACAATATTACATATTTTAAGAAAGGTAAAATGCATCTGGAAAGTGTTTTAAAGCAGGGAGAGATCATTTCCAATTGAAGATTTAAGAAAAGACTGCATAAAAGAGTGATATTTAAAGTGAGACGTTGAGAACATACAGAATTCCAGCTGGCACAGGTTGCTTCAACCAGCAGGAGAAGGGACTCAGAAGCAGAAAATTTTGGTGTGTTATTAAAAAAACAACAACACTAAAAAAATCCAATTTTGCTGTAACATAGCATGTGAGCTGGGGAGCAGTAATAGAGAAAGGTAGAAAGATAAGTTGGAGCTTATATTGCTTAGGTTCTTATAGATACCAGTTAGTATTATATTTAATTTGGGGATTTCTACTTCCAAGAAAGATGTAATCGGTTCAATGGAAAGAAATGAATGAATTATCCTTCTGAGAACATTGTAGGGCTGTGGAACTAAGGAAGACTCCATAAGTTAGATTAGAGAGAGAAAAGAATGTGCCGGGTGAGTTGAGGTCAGGATTTATTCCCTGAGAGGACTATTGAGACTGAGGATATCTAGCTAGAGGTAGAAGGACTCTTACTAGGGGGAAGGGAACTCAGAAGAGCTTTCGGTCATGCTGGCTGGCATGACAGATTGTGATGTAGAAGAGCCCCAGATGTGCAGCTGTTTTCCCCAACAGGAAACTTGCTGAGTGCTATGGCAAGGCAAAAGGCTGGAGGCTAGCCAAGAAGGCGCAGGGAAATAACTCCCCGTCTCATAGTGCTTTGGCATCAAGTTATTCTAAAGGAAGGGAAATATACTAAAGCCCTCTTTGCCAGATTTTGGAGCTCTGTGAGGTGGGCTGAAAGCGTTAAGCTCAAAACCTCCGAACGGCAATATTTCAGAGAAGAGAGACTGCAAAAGCCAAAGCCAGGGAAGGCTTTAGGAAGAGGGGTGGTACAACAGCCTCATGGTGCTTAAAAGAAAAAGTGCCACTAGGGGAGACACTTTAACGAACACACTGAGCCATCTTGGACATGCCAGCCCAGGATAACCCATGTGATTGAAACCCTAGTTGACATCATGGAGCACAACTGTGCAGCTGGACATAGTTAATCTGTATTAGGTTGCTAGGGTTGTCGTAAAGCAACAGAAACTGGGTGGCTAAAAAAAAAAACAACAGAAAATTATTTTCTCACAATTTTGGAGACTAGAAGTCCAAGATAAAGGTGTTGAACAAGAATGGTTTCTTCTGTTTCAGGCCTCTCTCCTTCACATATACTGGTCTTATGTCCCTTAAAAAAGAATCTCAGGCCCAACACGATTCAATTTGCTTGAATCATGCCCTTTAGACTATCTGCTTAGTAAGGGAAAGGGCTAATCCTCTCTGGATGCAAGTAATATTTACTTCCGTCTATATTGTACTTTTATAAACAATGACTGAAATATAAATTTTTAAAAGTTGAGACTTAAGAAGAGTCAGGACCCTGGCCAGGTAGCTTAGTTGGTTAGAGTGTTATCTTGATAGGCCAAGGTTGCCCGTTCCATCCCTAGTCAAAGCACATACAAGAGTCAACCAATGAATTCATAAATAAGTGGAACAACAAATTTCCTCTCTCTCTCTCTCTCTCTCATCAATTAAAATTTTTTTGAAAGAGTCAGGAAAATATGGCTATAAATCAAGAGGCTAATCAGATTGTAGAAACAGACCAAAAAATTGACAATGGTCAAAGACTTTAAAATAACTATTATAGAAATGTTAAAATGACTGAAGGAAAGATGAACAAAATGAATAAAGAGATGGAGAATTTCAACAGAAAATGGAAATCTATATAGAAAAACAAACAGGTATTCTAGAACAGAAGTAGCAAACTTTGGTGGTAAAAGGCCAATTAGTAACTACTTTGATTTTCTGTCAGTGAAGTACTTAACTTCACTGCTATAGTGTGAATGCAGCCAAAGACAATACATAAACAAGGAAATGTGACTGCATTTCAGTAAAACTGAACGTACAAATATAGATTATGGGCTGTACTTGGCCCATGGGCTGTAGTTTTCCAGGGTTTTTCTAGAACTAAAATACACATTATTTAAAACTCAGAAGTTATTAGATGGCTTTCATAGTAGATTTAGTAGATTTAATACTTCAGACAATTAGTGAACAAAATAACCTGATGAACAAAAACAATCCAGAGACATTGAAGCATGCAACAGACTGTAGAATCTTAGAAAGGAGGGGCGGGGTGGGTGGGTGGGAAAAGATTAACCAATGACCTTTTATGCATATATGCAAAGCCTGTGGACAAACAAAAGTGGGGGAAGGCCTGGGGAGGGGGCAGGAGTGGAGTGAATGGGGTTAATGGGGGATGGGAAAAGGGGACATCTGTAATACTTTCAATAATAAAGATAAATGTTTAAAATGTACCTAATTAAAAATAAATAAAAAGCAGACTCTTGAGTCTTATCCCATGTCCACTAAATCACAGTACCTTGAGGTGAGCCCTATCACATCACTTTCAACTAGCTCCTTCTGGGATGCTTATGTTTAAAGTTGGGAACCACTGAACAAGGTAGTTGCTCAGAACATTTTACATGCAATTCTAATAGTCCATATTCCTAAGAAATATTTAGTCAGTAAATTTCCCCATCGCTTTAGTAGACAATTTTCCATTAAACAACAAAAAGCATTAGTGTGTGTGTATTTAGTGATAGCGGGTGGAGGGATTCTCTCCTAGATTCTTCTAGTAATTTTTTGTAATTAGCTAGTTATTAATAATAGGAAAGGAGCAAAAGGGAGTCCAGACATTATAAGCATGGTCATTTGGGCAGTTTCACCAGGAAGCTGCAACTATACACTCCCCAAGGAACCATTCCGGCAGATCACTGGAGGAAGGGCTCCAACAAAAGGGAGACAGACTCATGCACAGTCAAGTCAGGGTCACATAGGGAAGGTCCCTGTCCGTTGAACCAGGAACAGAGATCATTGGCCAGAAGGGGTGGGGCTCCTGCAAGCCTGTGAAAATTTAGAAATACATAATCCCTCGGACAAAGAAATTCTCTTATTTAGCTTGCTTGTTCCTCTGGTTTTGTTCCTGCTTCCTTGCATTCGCCAGTGTTCCCAGAAGCTATATGGCCCGTGGCCATGTCAGCCCCACACACAATGGACTGATGGACTGTAGCTGGGAACACAAGCTAAGCTAGCCTGATGCTGGATTGAACTGTGCAAATATGGAACGCAAAGTTTGGGCAACAAGCTTTAAACCTGTCTCTGTAAGGACACAGCTACACTTCCATGGCAGTACGGAGGGAGAAGAAACTCACGTGTTTGGTTCCATGCAAATAAATACCACTCGTTTCCTTGCGAGTCTCAGAATATTCTTTTTCTCATGACATCACAAGAAGGCCACTTCCACCAGCAATAGGTGGGGACAGGGAATGGCTCCCCACTGATAACAAACCTAAAGGTGTTTGATCCTGGGATCATACTTTCATCCTACACGTAACTCACTTGCCACTAAAGATACTGTCAAAATGGTTTAAAATTGTTAGCATGTGGAGCTCCATTATTACCCAAACAGTCCTGTCATGCTTCTCCATTCTTCTAAACAAACTTCAGAGAGGCCAATACTTCAGGTAATCAGCAAAGCAGACTGTTTTAGGAAAAAACAAGTAGTGGTTCTATGACATTAAAACTAGCCCTGGGAAGATACTAGCATTAATAAGAGAAGAATGTTTGCTATAAAAATATGAATCACTAGTAGTAAGGTAACATCATTATTTTATAGATTAAACAGTCTATAAAATTGAAGGTCTTCTCTTAATGTTATCATATCACATGGATGCAGTTTGTAAACAAAGACCACTGAGAATTGTTCTTGAATGTAATAAATAAAAGGAAGGAGGTTGATTCATTATAATTTATTTGAGCCTACTTTGAGCTAAAAGAAGGAAATGAACTTCTATCATTTTACGTGTAGAAAATCAAACAGGTGATTGTGGAGAAGCCTGGGTGACAACATCACTCTTTCCCAGATAAATGCCTAAGTGTTTGCCACATTAATGTGCCACCAGATAAAAATGTTTGTCCAGATTCAATGCAAAGATCAATATGAAGAGAAAGATGTTTTACAGGCTCTGTACTTCCTTTCTAGAATAACTGTCAACTCATATGATAGAATGAAGGTCAAACAATTCCAAAGAGATTTCTCTCTAAGCTTATAGAACAATAAACACTTTGTGAGCATTATTCTTTTGCACATTTGTCAGACAACAAATCCTGTATCTGTAATTTCCGAAATCATGTGAATCCTGGAAACTGGGTCTAGATCAACTCACTGAACCTCTGTCTTCAATTGAAATTTAATATGAATCAAACGGTATTAAAAAGCGTGTCATGTTCCATTGTGATGAGAGTGAGCATATTAATGCCACTGTTTGGTTTGAAAGTGTTCCTTTAATTTCATACCTGCATGGTTAAAGTGCTTTAAGGCAGAATGATCTGTGATGAGCTTACAAAGTGTGTAATTCCCTTTAACTAGGGAAGATTCTGAGGACAGCTATATTGGAAATTTCACTTACTTCCATATTCTCTATATCAACCCAGCTGGGTACGTTTCTCTTGGGTAACATTTTGACTTGGCTTTGCTTTGATTTTGTGGACAGATTTGGTAGACACTGTAAAAAAAAAAAAAGGCTGGTGCCAAACATAGGTTGCAGATCCATAGTGGCATAGAGCCCAGGTGAATGTCTCCATCTGGGAATTGCAGACCTTCCATAATGCCAACTGTCCTACAGTGTCCTCATCTCATTAAAGGTTAATTGGTTTCCTTTCAGCCTGTAGCTCCATGATATATTATGTGGGTCATAAAGATGATATGAACATGTACTTGGCATGCAGCGGTGGACTAACCATACTCATTATGGAGGTATAAATTCACTGCTCTGGGGCCATTGCTACGCTTGGCAATGCAAAAACAGTCTCTGGGAAAATCAAACGAAAGATTGGAATGTTGCTCATACCCGCACTGGAGTGGTAAAGTTGATCCATTACTAGGTGGAGCACAAATTTCTCAGGGCCAGTAACAAAGTTATTCCCAATTTCAGAAGGGGACATGAGACTCACAATTTTATTATATTCTGTAGGAAATTTGATTTAAGAAGCTACCACTATAGCAAAAAAAACATGAAGTGAACTTGTCAGAGCTTCCATATCTCTGTGTTCAATTTAACACTACCATGTAATTGCTATGGGCAGGGTAGGAACGAACAACAGACAAAAAAGGATGTGAAAAAACAGTTCTCTTAAAACCTGCTGTAGATGGTAAAATTTGAAAATAAGTTTTGAATAACAGTTATTTCCATTTTATTATACAGAGATCCTGCAGAACTTTGTATAACTATAAAAAGATAATGGTTTGGGCAATTTCCAGAAATCAGATATTATAAAAAACTGATTCTAATACTTTATCAAATTGCTATTTCACCTTGAATATGTGTCACATTACTTTTTTAATTTTTATTTTTTTCCTTTTTTAAGTTGATACAATGGCCATTGATTAATAGAAAACAATAATTTGAGGAGTTCCGTTCACAGATGGCAACCACAGCAAACCCCCTTCCTGTCAGAGGGGATAGGTAACAACCTCCAACTGTCCAATCTTCATTCCGAGTGTGCAACGGCCCTGAGAGATGGCTGGACCACTGGTCCAGGGTTTGATTTCTTCCTGTGGCTGGAGTTTGATGAGGAGAATACTGATGCCCAGCTCCTTGCACACCCTGAGCAACCAACATCATGGCAGCATATGGAGAGGACTCATCTCCATCGGCCTTTACTTTCATCCCATCAGTCACACAGCAGATGGTTTCCTTGCCACAAAGATCAGTTGGACCGAAGCGTCAGTGAAGGACGCAAAGGTGTGGCAGACACCAAATACATTTTTCCTTCAGCCTTCTGAGGTCCGAGACTGCTCACCTAGTCTTTCTTCTTTTCCTTCCACTGGCGAGGTGCCATATCTGCACGTCTTATCCAGACACTGCCACCAGAAAGAGAGATACTACTATTTTTTAAATATTATTTTAACTAGTAGCCCGGTGCATGGAATTCGTGCACTGGCGTGGGGGGGGGGGAAGGGACCCCTCAGTCTGGCCTTCACCCTCTCCAATCTGAGACCCCTCAGGGAATGTCCAACTACCTGTTTGTGCCCACACTTTTAACAGATAACAGCTCCATTGTTGTTTCTTTCTTATGCTTAAAACCATTGGAATTAGTAGGTATTCAAAGTGTGTATACATTTTGGGGGGACACCCTATATATCCCTAGTCAGCGGTGAAAGAAACCAACAGCAGATTTGGAACCCCCAGACAGGGAACCTCGCTCACTCCCCACATGTCTCCCCACTTCACTTTCCACCTTCGTGGGCAGCAGGAGAATCAACGTTTTTCTCTCATTAATTTGGAAAAGCAGGAGTGCACTAGGCCCCAAGCAAGCGAGGCTCAGTCAGGGCAGCCTTCGCTCATGGGTGCTGGCACCCAAAGTGCACATTCCTCCTCTACAGTCGCCCTGACTATCCCACTGTTTCACTGAGAGGACGGAATTCCTCTCCACCTCTGGGTTCTTGATCTTGAACGCTGACCAAAGGCACCTCAGCAAGGGCTGCCCGCACCCACCAGGTGTGTCTGTCTGCACCTGCTCCTGCCTCAGCACCTGCATTAAACCCCTAGAGGTCATCTCGTAGCTGCACTGGCCTCCGTGGGAACAGGGTATCACCACTCTGCCCTCTCACTGTCATCTCACAGGCACCCACCCTCAGCACCCATAACACCCAGACACTCTCCAAAGGACGTGAGTGCATCAGAAGGGATGTGTGCACATCCCGTGGGAGTGTTAGGCATGCCAGGTTGATGGAAGTGCGGTGGAGAGGCGGGTGGGGGGGAGGGTAACTTGTGCACGCCTTGGTTTGCAACTGTTGCAGGCGCGGGGGGGTGACAGTGTGCTGGGGGATGTTCACATGCCAGGGGGGATGTGCTCACCGGAGGCCTCTGGCTTTGCAGATCCGCAAACCCCCATGGTGCGGCCAGGAGGACGTCAGTCTGGCCCGCCACGGTGGCTGTCCCTGCGATCCTGCACCTTCTGGGCCAGGAGGCGGATCTTGCACAGCCACTCCGGGGCACTGATGGCCTGCAGGCGCTACTTCAGCTCAGCCTGCAGGCTCTGCTTGGCCTGCTCACAGCTGTCACCACCGCCATGTGGGGAGTACAGGCCGCCCGCCCTCCGCCGGCCTGCCTCCCCTGTCCAGAGGCTCTCTGCACTGCTCACCTGCCCAGAGTGACTGGGGCTGGGTGGAAGCCAGGCGTCCTGCCCTGCCCAACCGCAGCCGATCCGCCCCTGTGCGAGCTGCCGCACCCGCCGGGAAGGGTCACAGATCCGGGTCCCGGGACTGCGGACAGCCTCAAGCACTGCCCCCTGCCCGCCAGGTCACAGATCTGGTCCCGGACCATGGATAGCCTTTTCCACTGCCGCCTGCCTTTAGTATGCAAATTAGCCGCCATCTTGTTGCTTCAGGGTGGGGGTTCCTACTGGGGTGCCTGGCCCATCTGGATGAGGGGCTGAGGGCCGTTTTCAGGCTGGCGGGTGACTGAAGCTCCCAACTTCTCCTTTTTTTCTTTTTTCTTTTTTATTCTGGGATTTATTTACCTTCTATGGCTGTCACTGGAGCTGAGAGCCAGCTTTAGCTCTGAGGCTCGGCTGCAGCTCTGAGACCTTGGCTGCTGAAAGCAGGGATCTGGGTTTGTTTGGCTTCTATAATTGAAACACTGTTGCGATCCTGCTGGCTGAAGCCCGGCTGGCTGAAAGCAGGTTTCTGGAGTTTGTTTAGGTTCTATAATTGCTACATTGTTTCTTAGAGTGCAAGCTCAGAGGACGGCAGCGGCAGTCGGGGGACCTTGGCTTCCTCCATAACTGGAGCAAGCAAGCCTCCTGTTCGCTTCAGCTGCCTGGCTGCCGGCCACCATCTTGGTTGGCAGTTAATTTGCATATTGCCCTGATTAGCCAATGGGAAGCGTGTCAGAGCTATGGTTAATTACCATGTTTGTCTATTATTATATAGGATTGTAAGCATCTTAACTGGACAAGGTCAGTAGCACATACCAATTCTTTCGCCCTAAATTATAAAATATATCTGAATTGTTTTGAACTCATGAGTAAGTAATTACCATCACTGTTTTACTACTAAACACTGTTTTAAAGGGAAGTATTTGAGAACCATTTTAAAGAAACTAAACTGTGTTTTAGGATAGTTAATGGTAATATGCAGTTCATTTTTATTAAATATAAGACCTATGTGCTGATTTCTTGAAATAGACGTTATCCAAAATTGATCTTTTTATTTCTAGAATTTTAATTCATTTAAACTATATAAATACTTATATTACAACTTCTTAAAATAAATATTCCCATAAATAAAATTTAACATGTATTTTGGTTAAAAGAACAAAAAAAATCACACAAGTAGCATGCAGATACTTGTCAGCTGGCATTTAATAATCAAGAAATAAGCGGACAATAGTGTGGTAAAGGCCTAGGGGGAGGACAGTGGGAGGGGGTCAGTGGGGATGATAAGGGGGGCATCTGTAAAACTTTCAACAATAAAGATAAACTTTTTCAAAAAGAAATGAGTTCCTTTATTGGGGGTGCTGTACAGTTAGTGTAATACAATCAGATTCCAGATGAATAAACCAAATTATTCAAACTTCTGGAGAAATATTACACTCAGCTCTCATTGTCATCTCAAGCATTCATGAAGCATCTGCGACATCTTTCTATTTATTGTAGCATGACTTTCTAGTTCTCTAATCTGATTTAGAAAGAGCAATCTTTTATTAATAGGGTATTTCTGAACCCCTAGAAAGAAAAAGAATGCCATTTTCCCTTTTCAATCACTCCCCTTCAAATGAAAGTTAATAAACTGAATTTGTGTTTCAAACTTTCTTTCTGACTAGATCCATTTTGTTAAATTTGGAAAGTAGATAGATTCGCCAATATGTCTTCACTCAAATTATTTGCAATTAGAAGTAGTAAGTTCTTAAAATAAAATAAATAAATAAATTTAAGAATAAGCGGTAAAGTCTTGAAGCATCCTTTGAGGCTCTAAGCCAGTGATGGCGAACCTATGACACGCGTGTCAGTGGTGGCACGCAAACTCATTTTTTTGGTTGATTTTTCTTTGTTAAATGGCATTTAAATACATAAAATATCAGAAATATAAGTCTTTGTTTTACTATGGTTGCAAATATCAAAAAAATTTCTATTTGTGACACGGCACCAGAGTTAAGTTAGGGTTTTTTAAAATGCTGACACGCCGAGCTCAAAAGGTTCGCCATCACTGCTCTAAGCCATTTCTTTCATGTAGTTTTAATCAATATATTTTTTTCTCTCTCTCTAGTTAAAATAGATAAAGCATATGAATAAAATCAGCTAAAATGGTAATACCTCCATTTGATTTCCACACAGAGTACAATCCTTTCTATTTCAAGGTCAACCTTCAAGTGTTGCCAAGTCAGGATGGGACTAAAAGATTTATAAACCGTAGCCAGCCTTTTCGTAGATCCTTCTATAAAGCAAATAGAATCTCCTTGGTTTATCAGTCAATGATGGGCTCTTTTCCCTAAGCGGAAGACATAGATAAGGTTAGCAGAGTACAAATGAGATGTACCTAATTAATTCCCCTGATCTCTCTAGATTATATTGCTAGTTTTGATTAGCAGAACATCGTGACTAAAATGAAAAACAATATGTACAATAGCTGAAATCACGAAGAAGGGAAGAAATACATTTTTCCTAGTACAAGGATGTTCTAGATAAAACTAAGAGCTTATAATGATAGTTTATGATGTCAGACATTTTTTTAAGAATCCTTATTGATAATGGTTTAACCTGTAAAAGAAAATTTCCTTTCAAAATTTTTTAAAATGCCATATATAAAATCTGTTGTATATGGGCAAAAAGACATTTTCTGCTACTTATATTCCACATAAATACATGAATATTAGGTCTGAACAAGATATTTATACTTCTTTGTGGCAATTACATAACTGTTAAAAGTGTCTTCGCTCTAACTGAAAACGACAGGAATAATTTGGGAGCTAATTACCAATTATAATTTGGATCATTTAAATGTCTGCCATTTCCTTGTACCTGTCATCAACCACTGCGTTTGATGAGAATTTAGCAACATCTAGATTTTAGAGAAAAAAACAGCTCTGTGAGTGTTTTCATTTGTTTCCTGGAACTATACAGGAGAAAGTGAAATCAATTATGAAAAACAAAGAACCTTCAATTGGATTATTTCTATTGAATTTAGGTTCATTTTTATTAGTCACACTAAAAAATTTTCTTTGAACTTGTTCATAATTACTTCTGTTGTATTTAGAAATGAAAAACAGCTGCATGTTTTAAGCAGTGTTACATTTGCTAAATATTGCCAAATGTTATAATAACATGATTCTCTAATGAAGGAAGAGAAGGCTTTCCAAAAGGGGCAATGAGTGGGTATGGTGGGCCCCTTTGGGTCTATCAACAGGAGTAATGGGGTAAGATGTTCTCCAAACATATCATAACAAAAGCATGGCACCTAATGATCAAAGCTCCATTATGGCAAAACAAAACCAAAAACAACAACAAATTTATAGAAATCAAGAAAAGAGGCTTCAGTATATTTAGAGTTATCTTCCCAATACATTTTCTATACTAGTGATTATAAATGGTGGTGGTGATGGTGGTTGAGAATATCTGAATTTTATGGAGGATAGAAAGTGTTATATTATTTGAAAATATTTATTCAGTGTTAAGATTTTATATGGAGAAGAGGGGGGAATATTGTGTTCATAACAGCAGAAAATACTTTGACAAAATGCTTTAGCTGAAGATTCATAGTTTGAGAAAATATCTGACACTGCATGGTTGTGAAAATCATAAACTGCACAAAAGGGGTGAGTTGGGGCTGAATTCTGTGTTACATTTACCAAACCATGAACCTTCACCCACCTAGATTAGAAGCAACCCTATCCCTGCAATAGAAAGGGAACTTCAAATGCCTTTAATTGACAGACCCTTAACTTGAACATGGGAAGAGGCTAGGTAGCACTTTCTATAAACAACTGTGGTGTTTGCCCCCTAACTTGAAACACTTAAATGAAAGGTTGGTTAAACATTCTACTGGATAGACATAAAGCATCTGTGGGCCACATTTAGCACAGTGGCTACTAGATGCCATATACCTTATACAAATATTCCATATACCTTATACAAATTCTTATCTTAAAATTATCTTATAAAATGCATCCTAGTGAATTAAGGAAAGCCATAGGAAAGCCATAGGTCTCCAATAGCAGAGTTCCCTCTACCCACACAATGATTTTGTTAGAGTTCTTGGCATGTGTTCTTCTTCCTCTTGGAAAACCTCTTGTGTGTCATGGCTCTGCTCCTGTAAAATCTTGGTTCCCAAAAATATGATAGAGGGAAGGACAAAATACCAATATCTTTTCATCTGAATTACCATGGCAACATACTCCTCAACTGTGTTCTCCATGGTTGGATGCTTTCTTGTATATGTGAGGAAAGCAGGTAAGCAAGTTAGAAGTGAACTCTCTTCACTGATTACTGAAAAAGAAGGTATATTCTGTGAAATGATGTCAAACTTACTTTCTTCAATGACAAGTGAGTCATCACTGCTATCTGCCCAACCTAAAATATGTGGTAATGGCAACCTCATTAAAGAGCTTTGGGCTATAACCTAAGCCATGTCTCTTGGCACTAACCTTTGATTATACATTGGAAACTTGTGACTCTCATCTCTTACCTTTGTGTGCAAGTACATGTTTATGCACATGTGTCTGCCCAAAATGTTTGCATGCACATACATGTACTTCCTCTCTCCAGCCTTCATCTATCTACATTATGTCTTTAGCGTATTCAATCTTTTCTTTGAAACTATTGCTGATGCCCAGCTGGCATGACTCAACAGTTAAGCGTGGACCTATGAACCAGGAGGTCATGGTTTGATTCCCAATCAGGGCACATGCCCTGGTTGTGGGCTTGATCCCCAGTGAGGGGATGCAGTAGACAGCCGATCAATGATTCTCATCATTGATGTTTCTCTCTCTCTCTCTCTCTCTCTCTCTCTCTCTCTCTCTCTCCCTTCCTTTCTGAAATCAATAAAAATATAATTTTTTAAAAAAACTATTGCTGAAATATTACTTCATGTACTACAACTTATAGGTCAGTACTACTCTTCTTGTGCCAAAAATTGTCATCTGGAAATCAAACCCACATCTAGCAATTTCAGGATCTGTCAAACAGGGAGTTCAGATATTTGATAAAGAGAACGTCAGTACCAGCTGTGCCTTGTTGACTAAAAATATACTTGTAAATGCATATTTGAAATTATAGATCAGTGTCACCTCCTGCATGGTAACATTCCAAGTGCTTTACTCATCATCCCTATAGATAGAGGCAACACAGATTTTTTATTTGGTGTTTTGGTGGTGGGTGGTATCTGTTGATGGAATGTTACCCAATGGGTTAGGTACAAACTTGGGGCATCAAAATGCTGCTTAAATTCATGTTCACTGAATATAGGCATAAATCCTTTTGCATATCTCTTCTTGGAAAAAAAAGTTCATCTTTGCTCAACAAAATATGGTTGACCTAGGGATCACTTAGATTTTGTGAGGTTATCAAGATGTTGGTGAATTATGAGTTCGTCTAAAAATTTGGTAAATAGGGAAAGAATTGAAATAAATATGAGAGTAGTGTGAATATTTTAGAAGAATTAAATCAGTTAATGATCAATCATTTTGGTAGAAGATGAAGTGATTCACTATGAAGTCCAATTGCTGTAGAATCTGTCTTCAGGTTTTTAAAGAAACCTGTTTTTCCAATATTTATTTTTCATAAATGATTATAAAATAAATAAATGGTTTTACCTTGGCATTTATCTAATAGCAGGGGCTAGTTATTATGTGACAATTTATTTTTACTACTATTATCTCTGATGAAATAAACTTAAAAAAAATCTTTATCATTGAAAGTATTACATATGTCCCCTTTTCTCTCCCATTGATCCCTTGTAGCCCACCCCAGGTCTCCACCACCCTTTGTCTGTGTCCATGGGAGATCAACCAAAGAACTTGTGTGCATATATAATAAGCTTTTTTATTTCATAATTACCCGAAATAGAGTCTGTTGATCTGTTTAAGTCACTAAATCTATTGGGTGATTTGTAACTTGTATCCGAGAGCAACCTAATTATATAAACACAAGCCTCATATTTTTATGGCATCCTTAGAAATGCTGAAGCTTTTACTGGGTGAGTATCCATTGAATTCTCAGGGGTTGTGAAAAAATTGAACATTTACATATTAAGCATGCATTCTAACTATATTAAACTTGAGGAAGTTGCATAAACTCTCTGGGCTATAGCTTCAGAAAGCATGCCACACAATTACTGAGAAATTATCTAACTTGATGCTGGAGAGGAATAATATACTTACTGTCTGTTTAATGTAAACCCAAATGTGTAAGACCTAGTTCAATTATTTGAGATCTGAATTATATAAAAAGTCATATAAATTGCCCTAGCCGACTTGGCTCAGTGGATAGAGTGTCAACCAGCAGACTGAGGGTCAACCTGCGGCCAAAGACACATGCTTGAGTTGCGGGCTAAATCCCCAGTAGGGGGTGTGCAGGAGGCAGCTGGTCAATGATCTCTCATCATTGATGTTTCCATCTCTCTCTCCTTCTCCCTTCCTCTCTGAAATCAATAAAGAAATATATTTTAAAAAATCATATAAAGCTATTAAATTGGCTTCATATTCAGGAAGTCCTTAATCTATCATCATTTGCTTGTCTGATCAGGTTCTCACAACCAATAGGTATTTCATTTACCTCATCAGTAAAATATGAATAACACTATCCACCTTGCAGGTATGCACTGCGTTTTAATGTAGATAGAATAATAAATGATCAAATTTAGTGCCTGACATATAGTAAATACTAAACAGTGAACAAATGAATTATACTATTGACATAAAATAGTATAATGTATGGCACAAATTATATTGCAGATATGCCCCTAGATTGGTTGTAGTTTGTCCTAGAAGTGTCCAGAAAAGTAGATTATTTATTCTCTATAAAAATGATCCTTCTTTTCATTCATACAATTAATAACAATAATAATAATGTAAAATATTATCATCAATTGATTAAAACAGAAGCAGAGTTTGAATACCATCTTTCATCCCTATTTTGCAGAATAGCTCTGCCATAGATATTACTTTTTGCTTACACATGAATGAAAAAACAAATAATTTACTACTGGCAAAACATGTCCTTTATTTCACCTTCCCATTTTAAGCTAATATCTACAGCAAGTACAGACCATAAATTTAATATTTCTCTGAATATTACCATCGATTGCTTATTGAACCCTTGTTTAAACATGTATTAGTTCTCAGAAGGCACCCAAAGATTTATCTGTTGAAGCCAATCCCTATTAGGAATTTGCATAATAACTTAGCTGCACAAATCTTTCTGAAGGGAAATATATGTAGTATGACCATAGTATTATGCAAATTTTGTTTTTACAGCCATTTAGTTTTGCCATAATACCTTATGCCATTTCACAAGCAGTGTATTGAGCCATGTCAATGCTGACAACAGCAGACAGGAGCTGAGCTCCAGATCCTACAGCTTCAGCCCTAATGTATGGCTGCCTTAGGGGCATTCCACCTATTAAGTTAATATCCTCAAACTAATTATGTATGTCAGGGTGACCTCTCTCTAATCTACATTCATCACAGAGTCCGAGCTGTCTGTCTCTATTGTTCCCAGAATAAAATAGCTGTTGATAGACTTATATAATTGACTGTGTCGGAAGTGAACTCACCCTGATTTGCTACATGCAAATGGTATAGAGTCCCAATAGAATAAAGATAAGCAAAAAATAATCCAACTATCTCCAGTAATTAACTTTGGAGGTTTCAAAACAACAGTAGGAAATGTATTTCCCATTTGCTTAAAAATGAAATTAGGGAGTACACAGGAGTCGCATCTATAGTAATTAAAAAAGTTTTCTTGGGGAAAAGTTGGATGAAAAAGAAATGCTCTTTAAGTTTCTTTATGTAATACTTATAATAATTCCTGTTCCTGGAGCTAGCATACTTTCAGAGCCCAATTTAAAATACCTTTAAATAGGTATACACATGCATACTTTAGTGGGGGGTAGTCACAATTTGTGCAGTTTTGAGCATCATTTGTTGTGTACATATAGAAACTGTAGTAGGTGCGTCCCTTTCTAAAATATATATGGTATTTTCTCATTTATCCTAGTGATATCTTAATAAAAACTCCTTTAAAGGTTAATTTGTTGATTATTTTATTTTGGAAATGAATAATTTCCATTTTATTTAGAAGGATCCTCCTGATAAAAGGAACACTTTTGCAGAGCCTGTCAACCATAAATATTGACAACATGGGATGGCCTGCTGAACATTGTACCAGGTTGGAAGGAGACTCTCAAATGAGAGAAAAGACTGTCTGTGCCAGTTGGTAGTGAGTAGCCCAGACCAGTTTCCTGAGTTAGTGAGAACCATTCCAGTCATATCCTCCCTGGCATTCTGTTCTTCCCCAAAATAAGAAAAAATTAGAACTTATTATTTTTTCAGCTTTATGTTAGAAGTCATTGAACCATGAAAAATGGTCCATGCTCTCAAAGATGCCACTAGAGAGCTGGTTCAGGGTAGCGGACACCCTGGGGTCAAGCTAGTGGGTTTGATTCTGGCCTTGGCATTCCCTGGTTGTCTGACTTTAGGCTATCTGCTTAAAATATGCTTAAATGTCCTCATCTGTAAACTGAGACTACATAGAATTACAGAACCTACCCCACAGGGCTGTTGTAAGAAGTGCATACAGCAACAGTAAGTGCAGATTGCATAGCTCATAAGATGCCTCCAATACGGCTTAACTGTTATTTCCTTCAGTGTGAAATGTATTACATGGGAATACAAAGAATTATATAAGTAAGTGCTCTGTTAGCAGCTTGAGTTTTGAAAATCACAGACAATAGAGTCTAGAAAGCAAGGTCAAAGAGAGATCAGTTTGACTCCATCTGTGCAAACATACACAACTTAAACTTTCTGGGGCCTTATGTTCTCATCAGTAAGGTCTGCATAATGATAGTACCCATCTTACAGGTCTGTATAAGAATAAAGGCACTCAGTAAAACTCATGAATATTTTGTGGTTTTGTTTTTCTATTTAAGTAATGGTACCACTGGGTAACAAATGAGGTTAATGAGGAAAGAGAGGGCCAGAAATATGGCTTCATGGATGCCGTATTAGCTTCCTACGGCTGTCAAAACAAAGTGCCATAAATACATGTTCTAGAACAGAAATCTGAAATCAAGGTGTCTGCAGGGCCATGCTCCCTCAGAAGGCACCAGGAAAGGATCTGCCCCAGGTGGGCTTTCCTAGTCAGGCTTTCAGATGATACTGAAGCCTCGCCAACCACTTGGTTTCAGTCTTGTGACATCCTAAACAGAGGACCCCCATGAAGCCATTCCTGGACTCATCTTTATACACAGAAGCTGTACAGTAATAAATAAGGGTTCCTTTAAGTCAGTGCATTTGTTGTAGATTGTTACCCAGCAGTAAGACATGAATCCGTTACATTATTTAACACTGCAATGCCATGTCCCCAAACACCCGTATCCCATCCCCTGCCTTTGTTTCTTACCTTAGCCCTTGCTCCATATTTTGTACTTGTTTGTTCTGTGTATCGATTGTCTGCCCTCATTAAAACATGTCTTGGCAATTAGAGATTTCTGCCTATTTTAACTGCACTAAACTCAGCGCTGAGAACGCTGTCTCCATATAGTAAATTAATAGATATTTGTTGAATAAATTAATGACTAGCTGGGTGATATGTAGCTGAGGTAGATATTGCCAACGTGGCCAGCGGTCACATATATTTGAAACATCACTTTTACTACTCAGGTTGCTGCTCAAGCTTTGTTAACATGAATGTCTGCAAGTCCTGGGGGTAGGGAAAAAAGACTCATACAGATCAAAGAAAAGGGTCTTATAATGTCCCATTCAGTGTTTGGTTTCATAAGGTGGAGCGAAGCACCCCTCTGTTGTATGTTCACATAAAATTTGAAATGCCTTGAGGTGGTTCTAGAGGGTTGAAATGGTATTCTGTGTAGATAATTCGGTAATACAGATCTCAAAAGTTCAAAACCTGGAGAAAATGAACCATTTTAGGACGGTGCCTGTACATTGAGCCCTGAACTTAAGGGAAGAGAGTCAGGCTGACTTAGATGGGCTGCTTTGTCAAAGATCTGGACCAACATGGTTTGGTACAAAAAGTGGGCTCTACTATGTACTGATCGTGTGACATACAGAAGCTTCAGACATTACCTGACTTTATTATATCAACTCATAACAATGTTATAAACTTTCCCCGAAGATCAATACAGGTAATACATGAATACAACATAGAGACAACATGATTTGATGGTTTGTGGCTACATCTCTGGACTGAGGCTCCCACAATTAAACCTTCTACTTTACACTTACTGGTTGTGTGACTTTGAGAAAGTGGTTTAATCTCTTTCTGTCTGATTTTTCTCATCTAGAAATTGAGGACTGTTTTTTTAATCTTACAGAGTTGTGATGATTACATGAGGTAATGCACAGAAAAAAGCATGTCAACATGCATCTATGTATTTTTTTCTTTTATATATGAAATGTTTTATGAAAGGAAGGACTTTATTAATGAAAAATATTATTATTGAAGACATTTATTGATTCTTCTTCTAGTCAGGAATATAATGTGTAATATAACACAATCTGTCACACCCTAAGATTAGAAAATATTTCCCCCAAATACTATTTTCTTTAATTCCAAAATGCATTTAGAATGAGTTTCAAAAGAAGAGTTTCCATTTAAATGTAATGTGATGCAGCCACTTGTTTTCTTGCTGGCAATATCTTATTTCATTTTTAGCTTTCACCTAATTCCTTATACTTTATTTGGTGGATCCATTACTATGCAAATCCATATGCACTATATTCAAGTACATGCTTTGAGGATTATGTTACAGTATATCATTTCACAATTAAACAGCTTGCATCCAGTTTTCTCAAATTACAAATGTTTCATATACTGTTGGTACAAGTTACTGAGTCCAGTCAACATCCACTAACTTACTTTGAACCACCAAGAAAACACTAAAATGATGCTCTACTAATTTTGAGGATCAAAAGTTTTAAAAGTTTGTTAAAATCAATTGCATTTCTAAAAAGAAATATAGGTTATTGATTCATATAAATACAACTTGATATCAACAGAAAAAAATATATTTAAAAATTAATTTATTATGATTGTTCTGATTTTTCAGTTTATAAATTGGCTAAAATTCTCATTTATCTTCTTCATCCTGGTGTTGTTTTTGTGCCACTTTTATTATTTGGTAATATCCCCAGTTTGTATAAAATAAAGTAGAAATGAAAATAATGTTAAAAGCTGTTTTATTTCTTACTTCCATCAGGCAGGACTGAGAAAATATTGGAGGGGAAAGAGCTAAAGCAAATTGTTTTAAAGACTTAGTTATTGATTTCATCTTTCACAGCTTGAGGCAAAAAGGTTTTTGGAAAAGATGGTTATTCGACCACTCATTCTGAAACAAAAATTAGGTTGCTTTGCCTTTATTTACAAGATTCCAAACATTAAACACCAGCATATTGAGATTCCTCAGACAGTTCAAAGTTTATTAAAATGGAATGGACTGAATACTTAAAAACAGAATATTTAAGATCTCTTTAGCTAAATAGCAGTTAAGTCTTGGGAAGTACTTTCAAACTAGGTATTTTACTGGCAACATATTTAAATTAACTAAGTAGTTCAGTGGTGATTCTTTTTAATCCCAGCAATTTGAAGAAATACCAGCATATATAACAATTTGTAAAAGATCTTACTGTGTGGATTTTTACTGATTCCTTTAGCCCCATACTGAGAACAGTGTCGGGCACATACCGAGTGCCCACTAAATATTTGTTGAACTGGATGAATGAATGGACTGCAGCCAGGTCAACAAGGTTTGCTTTCTATCATAGGAAAGTTCAGGCTGGGTCTGCCCCATACTACCAGGCATATCATTTGGTAAAAATTCATGCCTCATCTCAACAAGCAGTTATTGTTAACCCTAATGAATAATATTGAGGGATTTGTTTTGTAACCCAGTAAAAAGTTACATTCCAGGGGATACAAATACCTATAAAACTAACAGACAATGTCATCTATCCTTTAAATGTTTCTTTTTTGTTTTTCGTTTCCCCCCTCTGTACACATATATTATACCTGCTATTTCTAATAAACTAAAGGTAACCCTTAGTTACCTTTTGTTATATAAATAGTGAGCTAAATACCATGAGTCAACCTATTTCTTGTTCAAACTTGTTTTGGGAGGATATTTATATACAATATAATTCAGAATACTTTAAATAATTATAAATAACTTGGTAATCTCACTTGTGCTGAACTTTACATATAAACATATCATAAGTACATTTTTATATATTCCTGGAAAATTAAGTTATATGCTAAATTAAGTTATAAGCCCTACTTCCCCAGATTCATATGTTAAAATCCTAACCCCTAATATATCAGAATGTGATCATATTAGGGCATACCTATACAGGAGTAATCTTACCTAATAATAGACAAACATGTAAAATGACCATCCCTCCCCTATGCTCACCAGCCAATCAGGAGAGCATGCAAATTTACCCAACAAAGATGGTGGTTAATTTGCATACGTAGGCTCGAAGAAGCTGCGGAGCGAAGACTGAAGGCTCTGGCCAGAGCAGTGAAGGCCTGGGTCCCAGGTGCCGGAGAAAAACTGGTGCCGGCAGCCAGGGGAAGGGAAGGCCTATTGCACGAATCTCTTCGTGCAACAGGCCTCTAGTTAAGTTATAAAAGGAGGTTTTTAGGGTAGGCCTTAATCCAGTATGTATAGTGTTCTTACAAGAAGAGGAAGTTTGGACCCAAGGACACATACAGGGAGAAGACTAAGGGAAGACAGTGAGGAGATGGCCATATGTAAGCCAAGGATAGTGCTTTTGCAGATCCTTCCCTCATGGCCCTCAGAAAGAACTAACTCTGCTGACCCTTTCATCATGAACTCCTGGCCTCCAGTCCTGTGAAAAAATAAATTTCTATTGTTTAAGCCACCCTGTCTATGGTTCTTTGTTACAGCAGCCCTAACAAATGAATGCAGAGAAAAATATTATTATGTAAATCTAATGTTTACATTTTTGTTTTTCTTACAGTGTTTTCTTCCTCTTCAATAGTTTACAATCTGTATTAGTTGACTGAAAACAGCAATCCCAGGTTAAGGAGGCTTAGCTGATAGGATGCTCGTTAGTTCCAATCCGTGGGATTTTCCATTCTGTTTGACTTGTGCTCAGCTTCTGCCAGACCCATGCAAAGTTAATGTGATGGCCATGGCTGGCTCATACAGTAAGTGACATTATCAAGCAGTCAATAAAATGGCACTATTTTTTCTAATGTTAATACAAATTTTGGACTATAAAGACATTGTTATTACAATAGGAGAACCATTAGCACATACAATAGTTTTGCTTTATTAACAGCCCTGTTCATGTTAGCAATTTTGATCTAATTTAAATGATATCCCCATTCTAGTGGCAAACTGTGTTTTCATTAATACAGTGAGAAAACCATTAATATGAAAATTGCTCATTCAGAATCACATTAGGGAAGTGCTTATCTTATTATCACTAAGCTGATTCTAACGTAGGTACTAAACAATCTGAGTTGAAGCATTCTATAGCAAGAGACTCATCATGCTTCTTTCTGTAAGAGGCTTTCATTGGGTTTCTTATGGTGTTTTGACAGCTTTTAAGGCATTATTTAAAAATGTTATGCAAGTTAATATTGAGCCCATGATTAGTAACGCAGAGGCATCCACTAAAGGTAGTAACATGTAACAAAAACAAGAAATAAACATTGTCAAAATCACAGAGATATGGTGGGTTTTGTTAGGCAACCTACCCTATAGACATATGTTATAGAAGGCATATGAATATTGTTCAAATTTAAGCCCTTATTCTTATTGAATATATGATCTTGGGGGATTCTGTTAACTTCTCTGTGTATCGATGTCTTCATATATAAAATGGAAGGATAGAGACCAGCATAAGTATAATGCTATGATATCATCTGCAGCTTACAGAGTAAAAAGAAAAGAAGGTTAAAGTCAGAACACTTGGAAATACCAGTATTTAAAGTCCGTGTAGAAAAAAAAAATGGTTGTTTAAAGAGACTGCGGATCAGCAACTAGAGAGCTAAGAGCAAAACCAGGAAAGAAAGGAGCTATACAAAAGGAAGAAAGAGAAATGCTGCAGAAAACATGAAGTACTGTATATTAAAATATTAAGAACTACGAACACCATTAAAACAGGGAGAGTAAAAAAATATCTGAGTTGTACTGAGGGAAGGGAGGAAATGCTTGCAAAGGAAAGAGTGAAAGTTGAGACTATAACTAATCAAGAACATCTTTAAGCATCTTGATAACAGGGCCTGGGTTGGAGAGGAGCCTGCAACCAAGGTATGTGCCCTTGACTGGAATTGAACCGAGGACCCTTTGGTCCACAGTCCACTGCTCTATCTACTGAGCCAAACCAGCTAAGATGATAGCCCTGCTTTTAAAAGAAAACATGATGTATTGCAAGGAGTTGTATAAGTTAAATTAACTTTTGTGAAAATACTTTCATATAGAACTCCACCACGGGGAACGGAAAGAAACTTAAAATTGGTGATTTCCTAAAGACTTTGGTCTCCATATGACTCTTACTTCCCTTGTTTTGGGGGAAAATGAGCTTGTTAAATCGAAATCAGCATTACATGATAGCATTTCAATGGGAGTAGTAGAATTAATTGTATAACTAAGATTTAAATTTCTGGTGGATCTAGAGATTTCTTGAAGTATGCTAAAAACTAAGATTTGTCTGACATTTTAAAAAATTTACATTATTTTTTAACATTTCCAGAATGACTCTGAATGCATCCTGTCTTAGCCAGATAACGTAGTTATTCTGAACACAATGCATCATTTTCTCACCCCAATATTTGTGTTGAAAAGTCTGCAAACCTTTACATATATAACTTGCACCACTGTTGGCTCAAGAATTTTGAGTTCTTCCCAGGTAGGTACTAGTAAATGGTCTCGGAACACTACCTTTTGCGATCCCTTTTTCTCCATTTCTAAAATGGGAAAAAGATCTCAGCCTCTTTTGAATAAAAGATAAAGCACATTACCTGAGTATAAAGTTCCTAATCTTTAACAGTATAAACTCAATCATAAGGAATTGCATTCAACTACCTATAACTTCTTATGTCTCGTGTCCTTTATGAAAGAGCTAATTTATAATAGCTTGTGATTGTCCTAGAATTTCCTTTGAACAAATTAAAAGAAAAAATTTTTTATACTTCAGTACAATCTCTGCTCCCTGCCCTTAAAAGATTTAGCGCTGGATTAAAATCTTCCAGGTGTGTGTGTGTGTGTGTGTGTGTGTGTGTGTGTGTGTGTGTGTTCGAGTTAATAGCAGTGCGACAATATAATTTACAACAGTGAAAAAGAGAAATAGTTACTTTTTACTTTCCAACAGTGTCTATATGAATTAGGAAAAATATTCCCCTCTGTGTGTTTATTTCCCATTGAGATTGGAGTGCTTTCATCGTTTTTATCATGTGTGCACACATTGCATGGTATAGAATCAAGCTGATCCGACCAACCTATCAGACACACACTGTGTTTTCCATGCAGTCACTTAAGAAGGCAGGGTTTCAGCTTGGAACCGTGCCTGAGATCATCCCGGGGTCAGGGCCAATTACTATGGAAAGCCTTCGGAGTTTCTGGCTGATCACTGAGGGCAATAGTCATACAGGCCTTGTGAGTTTAAGATTTCCCCTTCATTTAGAAGACATAGCTTTTCTCCATGTGGACTAGCTTCTGAACTTCTCACCTAAATTATGCCGTTTTCAGGCTTTTCTTACCATCAACTTTGTTGGTGTGCCTCCTGTTGTGCCTCCTGTTACTTTTTCTAATTCCAGAAAACAGAATCAGACCCAGAGGCAAGGTTTTGAGAGTAAGAAGTTCATTTTGGAGGTGATCCCAGAAGCAAGGGTAGGGAAATAGAAAAGTGAGCTATAGAAAAGATAGCAACCAAAAAAAAAAGTTAAGTTAAGGAATAACAAAAGGATTTGTTATTGTGTTGTGGCCAATTGGGGCTACAGCCTATTGGGTACCTCTGGGCCACGGGACGGAACATGCTCTGGGGCTGTCCACTCCAGCATCTATCCTCTCTTCCATTCCACCAGTTGCTGAGGACTGCTTCCTGGGGATCATGAACTCCTGAACCTTTCAAGGCCCACCCCATGTCTGAGGGGAGGATGCCAGATAAAGCCGACAGGAGTACAGATGCTGAAAGCAACCATGAGTGTGCACTGAAACTCTGAAAATGGACAGTAATGGGTGAGGACACAGACAGCTTATATCATCATTAGCTGTGGCTTTCAGTTCTTAAGAGTAAAGTATCAACTATCAATCTGGCTTGTAGAAACTTATAGAATTTATAGATCTTTGGGTATGGATATTACAGAGCTGGGACACGGGTATTTCCCCACTTAGCCCAGCAATGGGCATGACCATGTACACAGTGTACAGTGTATTCAAGAATCCTTAATGTGCACACAGGAATCTGTGCTCGAAACCATATAGTTTTCCGGTCACATAGTCCATTTTGAGTAAAACAGCCTTCTCACAGTTCTCATTCGCTTATCATTTAGGTTTCTTTTCTTCTCAAACATTGGAAGATATAAATTGAAGTGACTTCAACAATAAGGAAATTTTTTTATTCACAAAAAAATGATATGAGAGTGCTAACTTGAAGTGTGGTGGTACCCAAGGACTTAAGAGCAATCAGGACCTGTTTATTTTGAGTTATTAAAAATAAACACATCAGTCTCAATACATTTTCTAAAAACTGATAATTCTATAACTGTGACATTGTATTAAATTTAAACTAGGCACAAGAAGCCACCTACTTCTTCTCTGAGTGATACCTCAATTCAAAAACTCGTTCTGTACAAAACTATTTTCCAATGGGGTAGGTGTTAACTCTATGATTTCAATATTCTACAGACATGTGAGCCTTGGTTTATTTCAGGTTTTGAACTTCCAGTTGTTCTGTTTGTATAATTACCTTTAAAATACGGCAGAGTTTTTCTATTTGATATCTTTATACCTACTTACTCTAAAAACAATAAAATGGTGTTGGACATGAAGTTTCAGATCCCTCTAAGCTTAAAATTTGATGACTAGGTGTTTCTCAGTTCTATGTACTTGTGTCTAATTTTATATGATTAATTTGATGACTAGGTGTTTCTCAGTTCTATGTACTTGTGTCTAATTTTATATGATTATTAGGTTCATGTGGGGTGGGGGGGAAGGCAGGTTATTACAAAATTCTTTTTTAAAATATATCGTTATTGATTTTAGAAAGGAAGGGAGAGGGAGAAAGATATAGAAACATCAATGATAAGATAGAATCACTGATCCCCTGCCTCCTGCATACTCACCACTGGGGATCAAGTCTGCAACCCGGACATGTGCCTTTGACCACAATCAAACCTGGACCCTTCAGTCTGCAGGTTGACGCTCTATCCATTGAGCAAAACTGGCTAAGGCTTCAAAATTCTTAATTCAGTTATATTTTTTCACTATCTATAAAAAGTGTAAGAGATACATTCTGGCAGGTTAATATGTGTCAGTCATATTATTTTTTTTTTGAGAAACTACACTAATCTGAAAATACTTTGGTAAAAAGTTACACATAAAAGTTTATTCATGAAATGAAACTTTCATTGATGATTTCTAATCGATCTATAATTACTAGCTCTCTTTTTGTATAATTTCATTAAATAGGCTTTTTAAAAAATATAACAAGGTGATTCATGAGTCCTATTTTACCCCAAAGTTCATGGCCTTTCAGTAATTCTTTAGAGGGGGGAACACTCTCAGGTTCTTTTCATCCTTATTTCACTTAACAGGTTCCAAAGGGGTATATTTGGTCTCAGAGTCAATAGAGCTCAACCCCAACTTCAACCAGAAATTCTGTATCACAAAGAAAATAGAGCCCTATCACTAGTCTACTCAAAATCTTTTGTGCCCTCCATGCTGGTAAAGGTTCCCAAAAGGTCAGCAGGCATGTCAAAACCTGCTATTCCATAAAAGTTCAAATTAATTTTTATAAAGTATGAATTTCTTCATTGACATAGCCCACAAAATGCATACTTTAATCAAGTTAATATAGAGATGCACAATATTTTTTTGAAAAAAGATTCTTTTATAAAGGTAGACTTAGATACTAGAATATAACCCTAACTTCTTTCAATTTCTGCTTAATCCTTGTCTTCTCAGCAGGTTTGAATGTGGAATACTTTTTAAAACTTTAATCTAATCTTTACCCCATATAATTATATCTAGAATAAGAGTTAAATGAGATTTAGGATTCAAACAGATGTATAGTGTTTTCATCTCAGTGGGCATATTGCCCTCCTCATCCACTTTTATAACTTTTCTTCCTCCCAGAACTGAGTCTTCATTCTTTGATATTCTATTATATTTCATAATCTATACTTCACAAATCAGGACTAAAAAATGTGGCCTTAAACTGATTATACCTATTTCATAGCTTAGTCATATTTCTCAACAGAACTGATATTTAATTTAGAATGGAACTTGTCTTATACATTTGATGTCACTATAAGAATGAGTACATTATTGAGCATGCATAATAGATGATAGATAGATAGATAGATAGATAGATAGATAGATAGATAGATAATAGATAGATAGATAGATAGATAGATAGATAGATAGATAGATAGATATAAAACCACATGTAAAGCATGAACAATAGGTAACTGAACAAATTATGAGCAAGTATTCAATGTACTTCATGAATGTCAAATGCTGGGCAAAATTTAATGTTATGAGCCACAATATTTTGACCAAAAAAAGAGAAGAAGTTTGGATTCTATGAAACATGACCTTCATTTGGCAACAAATAACAATTTTGTTTTCATGTTGACTTTGTAGAGCCCGAAGAAAAGAAATAAATATAGTGGCCTACAGAGAAGTATAAGCCTCTGAACAGACACAGTCTGTCCTTTCAGATCTACCTGAATTTTAGACCTTGGCATTGTTTTGTTGCCTGTCCCTGTACCTGTCCAGACTCATAGGTGTGCTGAACCACAAGAGGTTCATCCAGGCCAGTGTGGGAGGGGTGGTGGGAACACATCTGCTGAATGGAAATAAAACAGAAATGGACCAGATGGCAGGAGTAATGAGGATGAAGAGCAGAAAGGAAAATTCCCCAAAGATCTATCAGTGCCATTACTGCATCTGCTGAAGGGAAAGAGGACTAAAAAGGGAGCCAGCATGGTCTCCAGGCATCTGACTGCGTGGACTCAGCCAGGGGTTACTCTGCAGGGTTCCATTAGACTTGGTCAGGAACAGGGAAGCACTGCAACAGGAATAAAGATATGGACATTTTGCCTGATTACTTTTGCAAAGACATTGATTCATCCTTGGAAACTGTAAACATTTACCAGTAATAAATATACTTCTGGTTGTGATCAGTATCAAGTTTGTAAAAACTCATTATCTTTAAAAAAAGGACCACTACTATCACCACCACCAACAAAAATCTCCTTGTCTTCATTAAAGCCTTTTACAATTTGCCACAATTCATAAAAAAGAAAGAAAATAGCTTATTTAGTTTGCCACAGCCTGCAAAAATGAAATGAAAGCATTCAGAGATTCTGAAGCTATTAAGAGATTTTTGGTTTTGCGTCATGTACTTAGTATAGAATTGACAGGAAACAAGCACTTTCGTAGCTATTTTACATATAAAAATTAAGGTCACTAAAGTCAAGTCATGAGATATCTATTTTACACCAAACCATTTATAACATGTAAAAATAAACATTTTGGCCTTTTTTCTTTAGTATAAAGAAATTACTAACATTCATAACCATAAATAAAAACTTTATTTTCAGAGGACAATAAAATAGTTTGAACATGTATTTTTATCTGCATAGTTATGTGGGAAAGAAGACAATTCCCAGGAAAAGAGAAGAAAAGTCAAAACAATAAATCACTGATCTTTTACCCTTGAAATTAAAGTGTAGACACTCAAAGTGATGCCAAAAAAAAAAATGTTTTCCACTATTGTTCTTATTGATTTGATGGGAATGAAAACAAAATGCTATTTGCCTTGAAAAATAACAGTTACAAAAGGGATTTGAACCAGCATGTATTATTCCAGAAACTACTAATATTGGAAATGAACACATTGACTGACAAGTGGAACAGAGGTTTATGGGGATAACTTACCTGTTACCTACTCTATATAGAGAAATGTGATATAGCAAGGATAGTGATTATACCAAACACACACACACACACACACACACACACACACACACACACACACACACACCAGTTAGCCCACGGTCTCCTGACACCTTTAAAAAGAGCCTCCAATACCATTTGCTTAAAGATATCATCTTCAAATAAAATCAGCAATGAAATATCATCCTCTTTTGATGGCCAGTATGCTATCCAGCAGAAAGTAATTTTTTTTGGAAGAGTTTAGTGTACTTTAAATTTATCTTTGAGCTTCCTACAGTAAACATTAAAATGTGGCATAACTGCATTTGGATGAAAAGTGCAACTTGAAAACAGTTTTAATGCTAAAATTTTCCTAATTCCATGTTGAATAGAAAGGCCATTCATTTGAGGGGTTTTTCCAGTATTTCTGATGCCTAACCTGCATATCCAATGGTATGTTTTCATATTCACAGAGAGGTCTCCCTGAAGGCAGGCTTGTTTTCTGCCAAACTAAAAATTCTTCCACAAAGGGTATAACTGAACAATATAGTAGAACCAGAGATAACTATATGTGTTAGAAATAGAAGTCAGCCCCACCAGGGTGGCTCAGCGGTTGAGCATTGGCCTAGGAACAAGAAGTTGTTGATTCCTAAACAAGGCATGGGTTGCGGGCTTAACCCCCAGTAGGGGTGCGTGCAGGAGGCAGCCAATCATCGATATTTCTATCTCTCTATCCCTCTCCCTTCCTTTCTCTAAAAATCAATAAAAACATATCTTTTAAAAAAGAAAAAGAAATACAAGTTCCTAATAATAAGAGGAACTGATATTTATTAAGCTCTCATGATGTACCAGCTACTAGTTTAAGGGGCTTTACAAGTATGGTGTTATTAAATCACATAACAAAGCTATGATGGAGATGCTATAATTATCCATGTTCTATAGAAGGAGAAACGCACCCTGGGAAGTCAAGTAACTTTCTTAGGGTCACACAGCTACCAGGTTGCTGAGTTGGATTTGACACGAGGCAGCCTAGCTCAGGAGCCTAGGTTTAACCCTAATGTCACTCTGCTTTCCAGTCAAGACAGCTTTGATACTTAGGAAATACGGTTCCAGTGTTCTTCCTCTTTCACTCTAAACATTAGGTTGTATTATCTAATGTGCATCTAAGACATAACAAGAAAAATTCAATAATATTTATTTTAATAGACTTCCAGTCAAGATGGCAGAGAAGGTAAACACTGTGCTCGCCTCCTCCCAGGACACATCAAAATTACCATTAGATTATATAGAATTATTTTTCTTAGTGGGCATTGGAAAGGAAGAGAAGAAAAGGTAAAGCAACAGAAATGCTTTTATGTTTTCAATCTGCACACCATTGCCAAACCACCAGGAGCAAAATACTACTCCTTTTCCATGTCTTAGTCTATAACAAATGGACACAGCTATGTACGTGCCTAATTCTTTCCAAAACACAAGCAGAACATGTAGGTAGAAGGAAGCTTTTCTGCTTTTCTAAATGTCTGGCTTGCAAAGCACAGAGAAAAGAAATTGGAAAAAATGCCAGGATATTGTATAATTAGAGTCAAACATTTTTTAGAAAAGAAAAAGAAATACAAGTTCCTAATAATAAGAGGAACTGATATTTATTAAGCTCTCATGATGCACCAGCCACTAGTTTAAGGGCTTTACAAGTATGGTGTTATTAAATCACATAACAAAGCTATGATGAAGATTCTATAATTATCCATATTCTATAGCATTTTATATGCTATAAAAATGGCTTTTTCTGCAAGTTGATTGTAGAGCATATTGGCTGCTAACCTGAAGCAAAAGAGGAGAAGTGATCAAGGGCTATTCATAGTGAACATTGAACTAGAGTTCAAGGTAGGTCAAAAGTTTCAAGTCAAATCCTGCCAGGGGATAACCATTAATGCTAGGCTAAGCAGAAAGAGATAAATACATGCGGCCCAGGGTTTATTGATTTTCAATTTATAAACATAAACCACCAACCCTACCCCAATTTCATGTGTAAAACCTTAAGTGAACAGCAAGCTGGGATCCTTTAGATAAGATTATACTCAGGTTTGACATTTTTTTTCTGCCTCAGGTTTAAGTCAAGGCTGTTTTAAATTACTGTGGTGGAAGACCTATTCAAATATCACTAATTATTTTGAATCTATTCACTTTCTATAACATTGTTCCATTACTTCTTTCTTTTTTTCATTTTTAACATTAAATTTACATACATAATGTGAATAAGGATACACATTTAAAAAACTAAACTATGTGCTGCTTAACTTTCCAAGTAAATAAGTATCTCAATACTTGCAAATAACTAATATCATGTCTTAATTATGGTTTGGGTCTATATAATTTTACATGGATATAGTTCAAGAGATACCCAATAAAACTTGCACTATAATGCATTTGCATAAATACAATTTTTTTTAAAAGTATTGGAAATATTATTTATATTATTTTCATTTAATTGCCTTGTTATTTCCTTTAATTTCCTATGTTGAGGGTTGGGGAGAGGGGGGGAGAAGAAGGAAGGGAAAGACGGAGGGAGAGAGGAAAGAAGAAGGAGAGATAGCCCAGCCAATGAAATGATAAGTTAATTTCTAATATAATACAAGATGCTGACTGAGGACCGACTGAGGACCTAGGAACTGACTCCATGAGCTTCAGTGAGTCACAGCCTGAACAGGTTTGAATCTCCTAATGAGGAAGACAGTCTCAATTCTAAACTCCAGATGATTTCTTAGGCAACTGTTAGTTTTTAAATTATATGATTTCAACATACATTAAATTTTCAGTAGTGAATGATAATATGAGAAACCTTTATTGGAGGCCAAGAAAGGATCAAGAATTATTTTGAACATTTTGAGGTAATCATGGTATTCAAGAGAGAAGAAAACTTTGATTGCTTGTTTGCTCTACTCTACCAGATTTGTGTTCCCTTGCATTGATTGGGAATAATTGGCAATGCATCTCTGTCAGATTTATTGATCATTTTGAAGACAGCTCAACTAGGCTTTTACAGGATATAATCATGTGGGAGTAGTAATCGTGTGGATACATGACTCTTCCACTAAGCAGAGCACAAGGCTTCAGTGTGTCTATGTTCCTTCTTGCTTCATCCCCAGTGTTTTAAACAACCATAAAAACTCACGCTGCACCCTTACGTTGTATCAGTAGTCACTGTTTACTCACCATCTGTGGCAAAACTTGTACTGATTCTTTTCATGTGAATTATTTACCACTGAGATTTTATTTATTTTCACTATCAGTTGTTTTTTTTTTTGTGGGTTGTTTTTTGTTTTGTTTTTTTCAGTATTCTTGGTTCCCTACAGTCATAAGTTTCATATTCAGAGGGCAAAAATATTCTACTCTTGGCAGTGGAACACATTATTTTTATTTGACCAGCCTTTATTTCTTTGAATTTACTGCACTTGTCACTCTGTCCATTTTCTGGACAATTACTCTAGGGTATTTATTGACTTCAATTTCTGCAATTACATGTTAAGTATTTGCCTTCCACCCAGATAAGTTTCTACTACCTTCATTTTTCCGTTGCTTTAAGATTAAATTCTCCAAAAACTATTGACCATGCACAATGCCAACTTTAAAATATAATCAGAATAGATATTTTCTTTCAAAGATAATTGTCTAGATGACTGAAGAAGTTACTTGTGTGGAGATTGGAGACAACATGAGATGACAGGCATAGAATATGACATGATTTTCCTCTTAATTTAGGCTTTTTATTTATTTTAATTTTAACCTGCCTCATATATTAAATATATATTTCCTACTAAGTGAGAGTTGAGCTGGAGGAAGTTTAGCATAGGGAGTATAATAGGGGTTCTTTTATTTTCAGGGTCTGAATCTAGCCACTGTCATGTAATAGCTATGTGACTGTGGACACCTCATAGGATGTTTGTGATTATTACAAAGCAGAAGTATATAAGGTACATATAGCAGAGCTTGGCATATAATATGACACCCATAAACATTGAAACAGCTGAACAATCTATTTGGTATATTAGGTTACTGATAAATATTATTGTTTTCAGAGACAAAAACTAATCCATAAAAGTATCACATATGTTTATGCAGTCCCACTATTTTTGCTAGATATTCTTCATATTAGACAAATAAATGCTGGATATGTGAGCTTACTTAAATAATGGAATGTGAACTAACATTTATTGCCTATACTGCACCAGCATACCACCATACGCTCTTACATGTTAACTCGTCTAATTTGGCAATAAAGTTACAAGGAAGACTAAGGATGGCTAAAAAAGAAGAGTCTTTTAACTCATTCTGTGTCTCACTTCAATAAATACCCAAGTCAAAACGGTCTCTATAATTATTCCGTTTACATCCTATGTTTTCCCCTCTGTAATCTATTTTATACTCCCTTCTAAATTCATGTACTTAAAAGAGATAAACTGAGAATGAGCATCTAAATATCTTAGAAACTTGTGTACTAACTCACACACATGATGAGGAGAGTGTGAATTATTGAAAAGTCAATGCAATAGACCATTTCAGTTTCAGGTCAGTACCCCCGGTCTTGGGAGGACAATTCCGCTTAAAGGCCATGATAGGAAATCAAGACAGATACTTGGTTTCTTATAAGAACCCAGGTTCTGTGTGCAAAATAAGAAACTGTAGTAGAGTTAACATAATGGCTTCTTGGACCCGTGATTTGGAATATGTCTGGTCTTTAAATGGAGGAAAGCTGAGTGTATAGTTAAGGAGTAAATGATACTTATTGCAAGTTTAGGTCAGTGTTACCCCAGATCTATCCTAATCCTAACATATCTATCATAATCCTAATGTATAAATTTCCCTGTTAAGAAAGGGTTCCATTGTCAAGTGGTTTGGAGGAATGTATATTTTGCACATATTTCGATAATAAATGCACTAAAAAGATTGGCAGCAGAGAAACCTATTCAATTTTGTTTGATTCAATGTTTCCAAAAATTATATGACACAAGATCCTTTTCTGACATAGCATCTGTTAATATTTTCCACAAATATTCTACAAACACAGCAAATCGCCACCTAAAAAGCTAACATGAAGGTTAAAAGGCAAAAGTAGCAAAATTAAGCATGACTACAATAAATAATCAGGGCATACACAAAATGAAAAGTTATTAAACATGATGCTGAAAATATATAAAGTGAAGGGAAGAGTAAAAATATAATCCTTTTAGCATGCATTTTAATGTAAACGTCCAACTTCTTAAAAATAGACTGCTATAGATTTAGATCAAAATATATGAACCTCATGGTAAACTTAAACCAAAAGCCTATAAAAACATACAAAAAATAAAGAGAAAGAAACTCAAATCAAACACTAAAGAAAATCAGCAAACCACACGGAGAGTGATCAAGAGAAGAAGAAAGGAACAAATACCTATAAAAACAAACAAAAACCAATTAACCAAATGTCAATAAGCTTATATCTATCAGCAATAATTTAAAATGTAAGTGGGTTAAATGCTTCAGTCAAAAGACCTGTGGTGGCCTTAGTTGACATGGCTCAGTCAGTTGAGCATCATCCCAGGTGCCAAAAAGTTTGATTCCCAGTTGATGCACATGCCCAGGTTGTGGGCTCCAATCCCAGTAGGGGGCAAGCAAGAGGCAGCCAATTGATGATTCACCCTCACATCAATGTTTCTCTCTCTCCCTTTCCCTTCCTCTCTCTAAAAAAATTTCCATAAAAATATATTTTTAAAATAATACTTAGGGTGACTGAATGGATAAAAATAAACAAGACCCCATTTATATACTGCCTACATGAGACTCACTTTTGGTTGAAACACACACACACACACATACACACACACACACACACACACAGGTTGAAAGTGAAATTAGAAAGGAAAGGAAAACTGCTGTAGCAATACTCATATCAGACAAAATAGACTGTAAAACAAAAAGTGTTGCAGGCTCCTCCCGAGCCCTGGTTGGGCCTCTTTGAGGAGGCAACCAATTGATGTGTTTCTCTCACATTGATATTTCTTTCTGTCTTTTCCTCTCTCTTCTATTCTCTCTAAAAATTCAATGGAAAAATATCTTTGGGTGAGAATTTTTTTAAAAGTGTAAAAAGAGACAAAAAAGACATTACAAATTGATAAAGAGTTCAAGTTAAAAAAAAAAAAGATATCACAATTGTAAATATCTGTGTATACAACATAGGAGCACCCAAGCAAATAAAGCAAATGTTAATGGACCTAAAGACAGAAATTAACAGGATTACAATAACAGTAGGGACTTTAAGACCCTACTTCTCTCAATCGGTAGATCATGCAGACAGAAAGTTAATAAGGAGAGAATAATATAATATTGTATGCCAAATGTACTATGATGAAAACATTTTTAAAATGTATGTCACAAAATCTGTGTGTATGTGTGTACGATGTGAAATATGGAAATGAAATGCCAGGTTGCTCAAGTATGTTTGTGAGCAGGGAGATGATTTGGTGAGAAGAAGGGGTCAAATAAAAAAGTAATAATTAAAAATTAAAATAAAAGAGTTGACAAAAATAATAGCTAACGTAAAACATGAGGAATTTATTCCAGATGAAATGAATTTCATGGAACTTTATGAACAAGTCTATAAAACAAGTAAATAAACAGATAACATTTATTTTAAAAGAATAAAAATTTGTGAAACAGACAGAGGCAGAAATAAATCAAGAATAGTAGGATGTGGCCCTAGCCAGTTTTTGCTCAGTGGATAGAACATCAGCCTTCGGACTGAAGGGTCCCAGGTTCCATACTGGTCAAGGGCACATACCTCAGTTTCCGGCTCCTTCCCAACCTGGGCCCTGATCAGGGTACAGGCAGGAGGCAACCAATCGATGTGTTTCTCTCACATCGATATTTCTCTCTCTCTTTCCCTTTCTCTTCCACGCTCTCTCAAAATCAATGGAAAAATATCCTCTGGTGAGGATTTAAAAAAAAAAAAAAAAGATCCAATTAGAAATAGTCACAATGAAGAAAATACTAAAACTATAAAGAAAATCACCAAAGATGGGTATACTCTAATTTGGAGACAAAGACATAATAAATCAAAATATATTATTTAGTAATTTAATTTACCAAACATTTGTAAATGCTTACTTTATACCAAGTTCTTTCTAAGTGCTTTATAAATGATTCACTCTTCTAACAACCCTATGGGGTAGGCACTATTATTCTCAATATTTTATAAATGAGGAAGCTGACATATAGAGAGAGGTTAAGTAACTTGCTCAAACCCACATGGCTAGTGAGTAAATTTACCCCAAGCACTGCCTGCAGAGACAAAGAGATTTAAAAAAATGGAATAAAAATTAAGAGATCTAGAAGACAGGCGGAAAGAAATTATGGAAATGATACCCTCTAACCTCCAAATAATGGCTAACTTTGAGAAGCAGGGGATAATTATAGATGATGATGTTTAAATGGCATCAATAACTTTAGACTTGTTTGAAAAATGAGAGAACCCTTTGAAGAAAATATAGAAAGATGTCAATGTTTGTTAAATTTGGGTCATGGGCATCAGGGTCTCTAGATGGTTGAAAAAAATCATAAAAATTAAAATATTTTTTAAAACTTTCAAAGTCTTTACAGAAGTGAATATATAGTGGAATTTCATTTTGTAAAAATAAATTGCATATACTAAAGAACTAAAGAAACATGTCTTTTTTAAAAAACTTGTTAGAACAATGCTTTAGAAATGTTCTTATGTTGTATAAGATGCTCCTGTAATGAACATTTGCTGTGGCCCAGGAATTCCATCCAGAACGCAATGCATGCTTCCTGAGCTGGACATGCTATATTTCTGGCCATCAAATTCTATTCTATAGTTGGGCTACAGTGTGGCCTACGAAGCTTTATGCATCATTGTTGAGAACCGTTAAGAGATCTTTCAAGCCAATGTACGAGAAGCTAATGGAATGTGCATCTCTTCCTTACATCTTCCCCTTCCACTTTCATGGTTTTAACAACTGCATATCCTCAACTCTTCATGTTTCAAAAAATAACACAGAGTGAGCTTTTCTATCTTTAAAACGTAACTTCAATGAACTAAGCAAATGTATCCACAAAAAATCTCCATGAATATCAGGATTTTACCAATTGTACTAAGAAATACTCTCTGAAAAGGTTTTCTTTTCACACGTTTTGAATACGTCTATTGCCAAATATAGCCATTTGCCAAATGGCCACTCTTTCAGAAAAGTCAATGAAATTGCTGAAAAGATTGAGTGGGATAAACAGCCTTTTCTCATTACATGTTCTCTCTGGGCTGGATAAAAATAGGGAATGCAAACATGGGAAGGGTTCTCACCATCATTTAAAAAACTTCATAGGCATGAGAGAAATGAGGGTGTGGCTGGCAGAAGAAGTAAAGACCATCTCTGGCTCTTAATGTTTATTTTATACTATACCCTTTGCAACAGAATTTCAGATTATTGATCAACATTGCCTGATTCCATTTCATCCAGTCCCTTGAGAGTTGAAATTGCAGACGGAGATAAACTAAAAGTACCAAGTTCATCATGTTTAAAAACTGCTTTTTCAGGGTATTGCTTTCTCTCTGCTACTTCAGTGCCATTCCTTTGCACTGAGAGGTTGTAATTGCAAAATGGATGGGGGAAAAAAACCAGTTATGAGCTGATGTGTAATAGTCTGTGATGTGTGTCTGAAAGATTTATGTCCTGATTAAAGAAGCCTTGATTGAATTTTCTGATAGAAAATTGTTTTGGTCATTGGCACATGTGCCATATATTCTTTGATCCAAAGTCTGTTGCAGTTATTGCTTAAGAAAGTAAAAAAAAAAAAAAAGTCCTAGAAAAGGAAACTGCTGTGAGAAAGGAGAATAAATGTATTTTATAATCTAAGGCAGGCATTGGAATTTAGTGACCAATAGCTCATGGTCAAGAAAGATTTTCCAATGCATTGTCTTTTTCAGTTCACATTTCAATCAATCATTCATTCATTCATATAGTCATTCAGCAATACTTATTGATTCAACACATAGGAGTGAGGGATGGATCCAAGGTGGCAGTGTAGGTGGACGCTGTGCTCCCCATTCCCATGAACACGTCCAATGTACACAGATATATAGAGCAATCCCTAGTGAGAGACAACTGTGAGCCAATTGAACGGCTTCTGTACAACAAGCAAGAGAAAGGGACTACACAGGGAAGGTTTGGGAATCACCAGGCTCTCCAAAAGTTGAGGGAACCACCCAGGACCTGAGAAGCTGGTGAGTGCCATTATTTCCCTTTCCCTTGAATGTGGAGAGTGGGCAGGACCTCCATCCAGTTTCTCTGGCCTGCCGGGAGCCGGTCCATCCTTGCTGTTTCAAGGGACCTGGCATATATGGCATACGGTTCTTAATATGTTTGCTCACCTTCTTGGCGCTGTGTTTTAACCAAGGTCACCTCTCCGAGAAAGGTTGAATCCCCAGGTAGGGATTTTCCCCTGAAGTTAGGGAGGGAATAAAACCCCTCAACTAAGTGCCAGGCGGGTAATTAATCCCTTTAACTACGAACAATCATGCTTAAACTACATAATCTTTTCTCCCTGGAATGGAGATAAGAAACGCCCTAACCTTTGTAATAGAGATTGATAGGATTGAATCAACTGGTATAAATACAGTTGTAACAAGACAGAAACACTCAGAACTTCAGACAGAATTCAGAAGATAGAACCTATGCGGGACCTGGAGATGGAAGAACTTCGCTGGAGAGAGCATGCCGGAGGATCCTGGAGAGGGACTGGCCTCGGAGCCTAGAGACAGAGCCTAGCGGGAGAACATGGCAAGGGATCCTGGACTGAACCTGACTACAGAGATTGGCAGGAGAACCTGACTGGAACCTGGACACTGAACCTGACTGGAGAGCCTGGACAGAACCTGGCTGGAGAACCTAGCGAGGGAACATGGCTACAGAACCTCACTGGAGATCCGAAGCAGAACCTCTCTGGAGATCCGGGCTAGAGATCCTGGCTAGGTTGCTGATCAACTGAACGCTGTCTCCATGTCCTTCCTTCTTCGCCGACTCCGTCCACACCTTTGGGGACCCCTGGACCCGCTGGGGTTGGACCCCGGCATCTGGCGCCCGAACAGGGACCCCTAGGTAAGCGCCCTGCACTCGGGACGGATCGGACTCCACCGTAGGAAGAGGGTGGAGAGTCTTCGCCGACTCCGTCCACACCTTTGGGAACCCCTGGAACAGGATTCCCTTAGGTAAGCCCCCCCATTGAGAACCCCACACTCGGGACGAATAGGACTCCACCGTAGGAAGAGGGTGGATAGTCTTCGCCGACTCCGTCCACACCTTTGGGAATCCCTGGAACAGGATTCCCTTAGGTAAGCCCCCCCCCCCTTGAAAACCCCCACACTCGGGACGGATAGGACTCCACCAGGGTGCTACAGACCCCCCTATAAAGGATAAGTAGGGTAAGAAGGTGGATAGTACAGAACTTAGATTGAGAAGATGTGCCTTACTGAGTCCAAAGAAAGAAGACTCTGTATTGATTCTTAGATTGAGAAGATGTGCCATACTGAGTCCAAAGAAAGAAGACTCTGTATTGATCTTTTAACATATATGCTTGCTAGCAGAGGAATTAAGGTTACTCCCAGTCAGACAGAACGTTTTATACAAGAAGTATGTCCATGCTTTTCTGAGGAAGGAAAGGTAAATGTAATGGCATGGGAGAAGGTAGGCCCAAGGAGCCTTATCCTTAACCCCACTGCAGCCTTTCTACCCTGGGAAAGTGCAGGATTGGCAAGCTCTCCCTGGGATGATAGATCAGGACTCAGGTAATAGCGGAAAGCGCCAATCCTACTCTTAAAATGGATATAAGAGAGCATTTGAGGTTTTTCTTTTTAATGCCTGCTTTTAAAAAATAAAAAAGGGGGAATTTGCCGGGAGCCGGTCCATCCTTGCTGTTTCAAGGGACCTGGCATATATGGCATACGGTTCTTAATATGTTTGCTCACCTTCTTGGCGCTGTGTTTTAACCAAGGTCACCTCTCCGAGAAAGGTTGAATCCCCAGGTAGGGATTTTCCCCTGAAGTTAGGGAGGGAATAAAACCCCTCAACTAAGTGCCAGGCGGGTAATTAATCCCTTTAACTACGAACAATCATGCTTAAACTACATAATCTTTTCTCCCTGGAATGGAGATAAGAAACGCCCTAACCTTTGTAATAGAGATTGATAGGATTGAATCAACTGGTATAAATACAGTTGTAACAAGACAGAAACACTCAGAACTTCAGACAGAATTCAGAAGATAGAACCTATGCGGGACCTGGAGATGGAAGAGCTTCGCTGGAGAGAACATGGCAAGGGATCCTGGACTGAACCTGACTACAGAAATTGGCAAGAGAACTGACTAGAACCTGGTGACTGAACCTGACTGGAGTACCTGGACAGAACCTGGCTGGAGAGCCTGGACGGAGCCTGGCTGGAGAGCCTAGCGAGGGAACATGGCTACAGAACCTCGCTGGAGATCCGAAGCAGAACCTCTCTGGAGATCCAGACCAGAACTTGGCTGGAGATCCTGGCTAGAGATCCTGGCTAGGCTGCTGATCAACTGAACACTGTCTCCGTGTCATTCCTTCTTCGCCTACTCCGTCCACACCTTTGGGGACCCCTGGACCTGCTGGGGTTGGACCCCGGCACTGGCCGACCAACAGGACGCTGTGGCACATCCCTCCAGTCACCCCTCCTGGAGCTAGATAGGGCAGAAACAGCGGGGCACCACAGTATGCATACAAGAGGCCCCTCCACCCAGAAATTCATCCAGTGGTGCAGCAGGGTGCTACTTCGCATACCCACTGGTCTGCACACAGAAGGGGTGCCCCCTCCTGGAGAGAGTAGGGGCTGGAGCTAACAAAACACTGCCTCTAGCGCTATTATGCAACACTGCCCCATCCAGAGAAAGTGCAGAGATACTGGGGCACTGCTGGATGCCCATGGGGATGCTCCACCCAAAAAAAGTGTGGAGCTAGTAGAGCATTGAGAAGCAGGCATGCAGACTCATAGAAAGAGAAACCAGAGGGATGGTTACCAGAAAGGAGAGGGTCAGGGGATGGGCGAAAAAGGTGAAGGGGAATATAGTCCATAATGTGATAAGTTTGCATGGTGACAGAGGAGTACTAGAATTAGTGGGCTGCTCACATTGTAAGGTATAAAAATGTCAAATCACTATATTGTACACCTAAAACTAATATAATTATATTATAACGATTATATCCTATACTAGAGGCCTGTTGCATGAAAAGATTTGTGCAATAGGCCTTCCCTTTCCCTGGCTGCCGGCACCGGTTTTCCTCCAGCACCCGGGACCTAGGACTTCGCTCTGGCTAGAGCCACCTTTAGTCTTTGCTGCTCCGGCCAGAGCCGCCTTCAAGCCTATATTGCTCCAGCTGGAGCTGCCTTCAGTCTTCGCTCCGCCACTTCATGCCTATGTATGCAAATTAACCGCCATCTTTGTTGGCAGTTAATTTGCATTTTGCATATCTTGCTGATTAACCCATGGGAGGCATAGTGAAGATACAGTCAATTAGCATGTTTGTCTATTATTAGATAGGATTATAAAAGCCTAATATGCTAAGTGTCCATCCATTCATTAGACCGTTTGACCGGTCGCTATGATGTGCACTGACCACCAGGGGGCAGACGCTCTGATGGGTAGGTTAGCTTGTTGCTGGGGTTCGGCCAATCAGGATTGGTGAGAGGGGCCGGACACGCCCTGGAGCCCTCCTGTGGTCCCTCCCTGGCCCGATCATGCACTGGTGGTGTCCTTTGGCCTGGCCTGCACCCTCTTGCAATTTGGGACCCCTTGGGGGATGTCGGAGAGCTGATTTTAGCCCGATCCCCACAGGCCAGGCCAAGGGACCCCACCAGTGCACGAATTGTGCAACAGGACTCTAGTGTAATTATAACATAACACAATTATATTATGATTGTATATCAACTATACCTCAATAGAACTTATTTACAAAAAAATAAAATATAAAGAAAAAACACATAGGAGTGAATATTATAAATTGTCAGGCACGGTTTTAGGCACCAAGGATACATCAGTAAACATTGTCCCTATGACAGGGGCAATGCTCTCTAGTTTGTAGTGAGGGCTATTAACCAGTAAACAAGGAAAGGAATGACTGGATGAGGATGTCCAAAAGTGATTAATGCCATAAAGCAAATGAAATAGGGGTTGCAGTATAAAAATTAATGGTGATGGGGATCTTCTTATATTAGCTATAGGTTACAAAGGGCCTCTTTGTATATTAGAAGGGGCTGACCAAGTAACTATCTACTGGGAGGTGAGAAGGGTGAATGGAAAGGGGTGGTCAATATCAGAACATTCCAAGCAAAACCAGCAAATACAAAGTCTATAGGTGGAAGTGAGCTTGGCCTAGTCTAACTGAGTAGACTAGTGATGGGTGGAATGTTGAGGGAATGGGGATTATGAAATTAGAAAGAGAGAATCACGATTTCTATTATGGATGGAAGTGAAGCTTAATGCTTTTTTGCACATTTGAATCACTTGGGATAATTTAGAACTATCAACCCCTAGGTTGCACTTGAGACCAATTTAATTAGAAGGTCTGGGCGGTACCTATGTATTAGTTGAGAATCACTCATGTGGGGGCATAGCAGGCCATGAGATAGATTCTTAATTTATTCCAAGTATAATGACAACACATCTCCCCTTGAGTGTCTTCTAACTGTAGAAGATAAAGCCCTTACTAAACATATTGACAACATCACCTTCTCATCATATTAACTCCTTATATACTAAAACCTAAGAGATTATTTCTCATAACCAAATATTTTTTAAATATATGTTATTGATTTTTTACAGAGAAGAAGGGAGAGGGAATAGAGAGTTAGAAACATCGATGACAGAGAAACATCGATCAGCTGCCTCCTGCACACCCCCTACTGGGGATGTGCCCGCAACCAAGGTACATGCCCTTGACCAGAATCGAACCTGGGACCCTTCAGTCCGCAGGCCGATGCTCTATCCACTGAGCCAAACCGCTTAGGGCCATAACCAAATATTTTAAATAATAAATTTTACCTTTAATGATTCACTTCCACATTTACCTACACACCATCAAACTACTATTACCTCTTCAACCTCCCAAGAGGGTTCCTTCCACTCTTGTCTTACGTTTACCTGATCACAGACACAATGTCCGATGGTTTCAAAGTTCCTTAAAACAGTCAGGGCCAATAACCCATGAAGTCTAAGGGGGTACATTGTCTTCTCGAGCAGAAGCTTATTTTTTTTCTGCATAGAATGGAAGAATTTTAAATGTGCCATTAATTATTTCAGTTTCAAAAATGCAAGCTTATCTTCAGCTAAATTCATCATCAATCTTGACTTTCTATTCAGAATGCTTGTCCTAGAAGTTCTGAATGATCCGTAGTCCAGACATACACTCAGGGTTTTAAGAGCTACATTAGAATAGTTAAAAGTGTGTCACATTTTTTTAAAAAAAGCAAGTTTTAAAAATTACATTTAGCCCTTTCTCAACAAGCCCTCATTTGGCTGCCAAAAGTCTCCTTTTCCTTAATGGTTTGTTTTTGGAAAGCTATTGATGATAATTCATTGGGGGTGGGAAAAGTTGGAGAGGATATATTTGGGATGGTCTCATCACCTTTTGTCTTGAAGTTAATAAGGTTCTAGGGAAACTGGAGAGAAGAAAGGTATTAATTTGATTTGGGGCCATGGCCATGAAAGGGAGATTTAAGAACTTAGAATAATTTTGAAGGTGTTGGTAATCTTAGAAAATAATGCGCTATCAACTTCATCTCCTATTCTTTTGATTAAGGGCACTAGAGGTATTTTCTGGGCTAGAAGTGAATAGTGGAGATTTTATGTATTTGATTACCTGATGTTGAATGAAATGTATGGCAGAAAGGACAATGAAGCCAAATAAAGTTCAACTCCACCGCATCCATTTATCAGATCTTGTGAGATTAGCACCATTGAAATACAATTCTCATTAAAAGATTTTGTTTTCCTCATGGACATTGACTCCCTGGTGCCCTGATCCTAAATCGGAGTTTTATGGATCTTGATTACCTCGTGGAAAATAAAATGTATCAGAGAATTCAGCTTTGCATCTATTTGTGCAGGCAGTTAAATTTATTTCCTGCCAACATCAGCAAGTCTGATTTTAGAGAATGAAGCTCATTACAATAAGTTAACCATATTAGAATATATGCTGCTTCATTCCTCACTGCCAGCTGCTCTGGGTGCTAAAATGCATCCTGAGAAGCCATAGAGAAAACAGACCACCATTGCACCTCATGCACTGATTCTGTTAAGACCGGGTAATTGGTTCAAACAGTCCTTTCTTAAAGCCAGATTTTAGACATGTCCTTCATCAGGTCTTGGGCAATATAAATTCCTCTAAGAATCTGGAGTACTACAAGATAGTCTGTGTAGTCCACAAAGGCTAGCACCCAAAGTCAAGCCATAAGAAGAATGGAGGGTGAAGAGAATTTGATATATAGAAAGACATTTCTCGGAGAGGTGACTTTGGTTAAAACACAGCGCCAAGAAGGTGAGCAAACATATTAAGAAAAGTATGCCATATATGCCAGGTCCCTTGAAACAGCAAGGATGGACCGGCTCCCGGCAACACTTATTGGTAAGACAGCCAGTTTCCAACTGACATACAGTAGTCCTTCCTTATCCATGGTTTCACTTTCCATTGTTTGCTACCTATGGTCAACTGTGTTCTGAAAGTATTAATAGAAAATTCCAGAAATAAGCAATTTATAAGTTTAAACTGCACTTCATTCTGAGCACCATGCTGAAATTTCACACCTTCTCACTCTGTGCCATGAATCATGCCTTTGTCCAGCGAATCCATGATGCACATGCTAGCCACCTACTTAGTAGCTGTCTTGGTATCAGATCAACTGTCTCAGTATCTCAGTGCTTGTGTTCAACTCTTATTTATTTACTTACTTACTTATTTATTTACTTATTTACTAGAGGCCTGGTGCACAAAATTCATGCACAGCATGGGGGGGGGGGCGTCCCTCAGCCCGGCCTGCACCCTCTCCAATCTGGGACCTCTCGGGAGATATCCAAATGCCGGTTTAGGGATCAGACCCAAACCAGCAGTTGAACATCCCTCTCGCAATCCGGGACCACGTGCTCCTAACCGCTTGCCTGCCTACTGGCTTGATCAGTGCCTAACTGCTCCCCTGCCAGCCTGATGGCCCCCAACTGCCCTCCCTGGCCAGCCTCATGGCCCCCACCCTAACTGCCTCTGCCTCAGCCCCCACCACCGTGGCTTTGTCTGGAAGGAAGTCACCTGGTCAAAAGATGTCTAGTCTCCCGGTCTAATTAGCACATTACCCTTTTATTAGTATAGATATTGATTTTAAAGAAAGGGAGGTGGAGAAACATTGATTTGTTGTTCCACTTATTTATGCATTAATTGGTTGATTCTTGTGTGTGCCCTGACCAAGGATTGAACCCACACCTTGGTATATCAGGACAATGCTCTAACCAACTCAAGTCTACATCATTTTACTTAATAATGGCCCCCAGACCAATAGGAGTGGTGTTGGCAATTCAAATATACCAAAGAGAGGCCATAAAGTGAATAGGTGAGTAAAGCACAGTAAGATATTTTGAGAGAGAAATCATCGTCACATAATTTGTATTACAGTACATTGTCATAATTGTACAATTGTTCATCTCTTACTGTGCCTAACTTATAAATTCAACTTTATCATAGGTGTGCATGTATGGCAAAAAACATACTAGATAGGGTTTGGTACTCTATGTGACTTCAGGCATTCACTGGGGGCCTTGGATTAAATCCCAATGGATAAGGGGAAACTACTGTATTTGAACTCTTTTCTTCTCCCAACTTAAAACTACAGAAAAATTTTGTTTGGTCTCAAGAACTCTTCAGTTTTTTACTTTTTCTAATCCTTCCTTCCACATATACAATCTATTCCATTTTTCCAATTCTGATAACAGAACTTTCAGGCTATTATCATCTATCACTTGCATTATTGCTCAAGCCTCCAAATTAATCTCTGCTCTCAAATCCTCAGAGAACATTGCCCCTCTCTCCAATACACACACAAATGCACACACTCATTCTCATGCATGAAAAATCCATTATTCCCAATCTTAGTAGATTAATCTTATCAGAGTAGCATATTTACAATATTTCACTAACAATGGTCACTAGAAAACATGCATAATAAAATATTGACATCAAAATATCTATGAGTTTTATTGTATTATTTCACTATTTGACAATCTTAAATATTTTTCCATTTAGGATGAAAGGCAAGCATCTTAACCTGAGGGCCCCCCACTACTTGCTACAATTCAGGTTGTTACCAGACCACAGACCTGAAGTGAGACATCAATGGTACTTTACACATAAAGTACACAACACAGTACTAAACACACAGAATTCAAAAAATATTTTAATCATCATCACCATTTCATTATTGAAATCTAAGGTTACCTTAGGATAATCAGGCCGCCAACCCTCAGTTTCCCTAAATATTTGAAGTTGTCACGTGAATTTCCATATTCATACATTTAATTATATTGCCCCTCCCCTTTCACCTACATATTCTACCCTTTCAATGACATTCAGTTAGAAACGCACCTAGGATAGTAGTTAAGAGCAAAGGGCTCTGCCATCTAGATAACTGATTATGAGTCCTGTCTTCACTGTTTCCTAGGGTGTGCAAGTTGTCAACCTCTTTAAGCCTCAATCTTCCTGCCAGTCAAGTAGGACAATGACAATACTCACCTCCTGGACATGTGAGAATTGAATGACATAATGCATATCAAACACTTAATATGGTGCATGGCACACAGTAGACATTCAACTGATATGCTTTGAGTAATTAAGTTCAAGTGCCATGCTCCCTGCAAATCTTTTCTCAAACAGCCCAGCCCATGTTGATTCAATCTTTATTTTAAAAATGGTCTTTGCCACTCAGTTGGCACAGAATCGTTGCTTTCTTACAATATTGTCACTGTCCTGAATTATTTTTTTATTAACTTTTGCCTTCCAAATGGCTGCTGAATTTTAGAAGAGACCAAGAATTACACTATGCTTCTCTTGCTCAGAGTGTCCACCATGTAATTTTTCTCCACCACTCACTTGTTCACTCTTCATTCAATAAATTTGTACTATCATGTTGATTTAATTAAGACCATTTTTATGATAAAGCCTTTGATCTCATGGGATTAACAGTTTTATAGGAAATAAAATTTTTATAGGAGCCCAGCTGATGTGGCTCAGTGGTTAATTGTCGACCTATGAACCAGGAGGTTATGGTTCAGTACTTGGTCAGGGCACATGCTTGAGTTGCAGGCTCGATCCCGAGGAAGGGGGTGGAGGAGGCAGCCAATCAATGATACTCTCTCATCCTTGATGTTCTCTCTCTCTCCCTCTCCCTTCATCTCTGAAATCAATAAAAATATATATTTTTTAAAAGAGTTTTGTAGGAAATAAAACAGATATAATGTTAGAAAGAGTGTGACATTAATTAGTTGAATCTATAGTAAATAAACACTGTTGATTTTAGATTATAATATAATGAATATGAATTCATATATACTGGAGGCCCAGTGCACGAATTCATGCAAGGGTGGGGTCCAGCAGGCCTGATCAGGGCCGGGGGGGAGGGACCACAGGAGGTTGGGATAGCCCCGCCCCCGATTGGGCTGGTTGGCTGGCTGCAGTGCACATCATAGTGACTGGCCGTTCCAGTCATTCCAGTAGGTTAGCTTTTATATATATACTAGAGGCCCGGTGCACAAAAATTTGTGCACTCGGGGGGGAAGGGGGTCCTTCAGCCTGGCCTGTGCCCTCTCACAGTCTGGGACCCCTCGGGAGATAATGACCTGCTGGCTTAGGCCTGCTCCCGGGTGGCAGAGGGCAGGCCCAATCCCTAGGTGCAGCCCCTGGTCGGGCTCAGAGCAGGGCTGATTGGGGAGTTGGGGCACCGCCCCCTGTCATGCACAGAGCAGGGTCGATGGGGAGGTTGCAGAGCCATCCCCTGTCATGCACAGAGCAGGGCCAATCAGGTGGTTGGGGTACTGCCCCCTGTCACTCACAGAGCAGGGCCCATCATTGGGGTAGGGGCTCTGTACCCTGTCACGCACAGAGCAGGGCCAATCAGGGGGTTGGGGCGCTGCCCCCTGTCGCGCACAGAGCAGGGCCCATCAGGGGGTTGGGGCGCCGCCCTCTATCACCCACAGAGCAGGGCCGATCAGGGGGTTGGGGCGCTGCCACTCTCACACTCAGGGCAGGGCCGATGGGAAGGTTATGGCTCTACCCCGTCAAACACAGAGCAGGGCCCAAGGGGGGAGTGGGGGTTGGGGCACCACACCCTGTCACACACAGAGCAGGGCCGATCAGAGGGTTGGGGCTCTGCACCCTGTCACACACAGAGCCGCAGGGCGATCAGGGGGTTGGGGAGCTCCCCCCTATCAGGCACAGAGCAGGGCAGATCAGGGGGTTGGGGTGCCTTCCCCTGTCACGAACAGAGCAGGGTAGATAGGGAGGTTGTGGCCCCGCCCCCTGTCACACACAGAGCTGCAGAGCGATCAGGGGGTTTGGGCGCTGCCCCCTGTCATGCTGATCCTGGTCCCGGGAGGCCTCTCGGCTCCGCTGATCCCAGTGCTGGGAGGCATATTACCCTTTTACTATATAGGGTAGAGGCCTGGTGCACAGGTGGGTGCCGGCTGGCTTGCCCTGAAGGGTGTCCTGGATCAGGGTGGGGGTCCCCACTGGGGTGCCTGGCCAGCCTGCGTGAGGGGATGATGGCTGTTTGCAGTTGATCACACATCCTTCAGGGTGGGGGTCCCCACTGGGGTGCCTGGCCAGCCTGGGTGAGAGGATGATGGCTGTTTTCAGCTGGTCACACACCCTTCAGGGTGGGGGTCCCCACTGGGGTGCCTGGCCAGTCTGGGTGAGGGGCTGAGGGCTGTTTTCAGGCTGGGGGTGACTGAAGCTCCCAACTGCTCCTTTTTTTCTTTTTATTCTGGGCCAGCTTTAGCTTTGAGGCTTGGCTCCAGCTCTTAGGCCTCTGCTTCTGAAAGTAGGTTTCTGGCCTTTGCTTACAATGTTGCAATCCTGCTGGCTGAAGCCCGGCGGACTAAAACAGGTTTCTGGGGTTTTGTTTAGCTTCTATATTTGTTAAATAGTTGCTTAGAGTTGCAGCTCAGAGGCCTGCAGCGGCAGGTGGGGAACGTTGGAGTCCTCCGTCACTGAAGCAAGCAAGCCTCATGTTGGCTTTAAGCTGCCTGGCTGCCGGCCGCCATCTTGGCTGGCAGTTAATTTGCATATTTCCCTGATTAGCCAATGGGAAGGGTAGCGGTCGTACGCCAATTACCATGTTTCCCTTTCTATTAGATAGGACTAGAGGCCCGGTGCACAAAACTTTGTGCACTCGGGGAGAGGGGAAGGCCCTCAGACCAGCCTGTGCCCTCTTGCAGTCTGGGACCGCTCGGGGGTGACCACCTGCTGGCTTAGGCCCGCTCCCCGGGGGATTGGGCCTTAGATGGCAATCAGACATCCCTCTGCAGCCCGGCAGCCCTCGGGGGATGTCCATTTGCCAGCGGGGAGCAGGCCTAAGCTGCAGTCGGACATCCTTAGCGCTGCTGAGGGGGCAGGAGAGACTCCCACCACCACCACTGTACTGGCAGCCATCAGCCTGGCTTGTAGCTGAACAGAGCTCCTCCCATGTGAGAGCACCCCGACCACAAAAGGACAGCTCCTGCATTGAACGTCTGCCCCCTGGTGGTCAGTGTGTGTCATAGTGACCAGTCATTCCCAGTCCTTCTGTTGTTACGGTCAGTTTGCATATTACCTGTTTACTATATAGGATAGAGGCCTGGTGCACAGGTCGGGGCCGGCTGGTTTGCCCTGAAGGGTGTCCCGGATCAGGGTGGGGGTCCTGCTTGGGTGCCTGGCCAGCCTGGATGAGGGGATGATGGCTGTTTGCATCTGGTCCCACCCCCTTCAGGGTTGGGGTCCCCACTGGGGTGCCTGGCCAGTCTGGGTGAAGGGTTTAGGGCCGTTTTCAGGATGTCGGGTGACTGAAACTCCCAACCTCTCCTTTTTTTCTTTTTGTTTTTTTTATTCTGGGATTTATTTACTTTCTATGGCTGTCACTGGAACTGAGCACCGGCTTTAGCTCTGAGGCCGGCTCCAGCTTGAGGCCTTGGCTGCTGAAAGCAGGTATCTGGAGTTTGTTTGGGTTCTATAATTGAAACACTATTGCCATCACTGCTGCTCTAAGCTCAGAGGCCCGGCTGGCTGAAAGCAGGTTTCTGGGGATTGTTTAGCTTCTATAATTGTAACATTGCTGCTTAGACTGCAGCTCAGAGCCCAGCAGCGGCAGGTGGGGAACCTTGGCTTCCTCCATCACTGAAGCAAGCAAGCCTCCTGTTCACTTCAGCTGCCTGGCTGCCGGCCGCCATCTTGGTTGGCAGTTAATTTGCATATCACCCTGGAAGCATTTTTGGGTTTGGTCAATTTGCATGTTTTTTTATTATTAGATAGGATATACAGATGTATGTACAGAGGCACACACTAGAAAGAGAACAGAGCTTCTATCATAGTTAGGAATCAATGAGTCAATGCTTTTGAAAGTTTAGAATTTTTACTTGTTACCATGTCATCTTTAGGTGGCATGAAATATTGGGAGCAATGCTTAAGTCAGTTTCTCTGGCTTTGGTAACTATTCCCATTAAGAATTCTTCTTGTTTTTTTCCAAAGTGTGGGCATGATTCAGCATCATTATATCATCTGCTGGCTAGTGTTCTCTGTTAATTCCTATCAAAATAACTTTTTGCATGATTGGGTACTCAGACTGCTGCTGAGCTGCTGAAAAGGAAACAGGACATTTAGGATGGAACAGTGTGTCAGCAACAGCTGCTCAAACCTAGTATGTAGAGTCTGTTAGCTAGGCAAGCAGTAAAAAGTAGCATTTATTAAGAGCACAAAGGAGAGAGTAGAGTTTTATTGATCTGTGAGAAGTTTATTTTTCCATTCTGCAATGTTAAAGTAATCAATTTCTTAAATAAAGCACAAGTACCGGTATTGATAATCCCAATGATGGTTTAGGTTTTCTAGGACAACAGAGGTATCATATTGACGTTGTAATAACACAAATGCCAGACTTGATTGTGTTTGACACATTTGTTCGGGACTTTTGATTGTCAGAATTAATCCCTCACTGCGAAAGAGATGTTTTCAAGATGTTTGCTTTAAGGCTGGTGAATTAGAAGGATATAACGGGCTTTTTATTTCATTCTCCCTTGGTTGCCATAGAAGATTTTGTGATCCCAGGAAGTCAAGAAAGGAAATGGAATCATAAAAGCAACAGAGTACTTGAAAAACACACTGGCCATTTTAGAATGTATTTGGCCTCCTTTTATTTTATTTCAACTTTTCAGGGTAAAGATGGCATTAAAAATATTCTTATGTATATATCAATGATTATGTAAAAGAAACTCTATAACCTCAAGAGGTGTGTATTGGATTACAAATTCAAATCATTTTTTTATTTAAAAAGAGCCAGTATACCAATATAGGGTGAGGCAAAAGTAGGCTTACAGTTGTGAGTACACAAAACACAGAGTTTATTCTTGCATTATTATTTATTAATTATTGTATTATTTTCCATAGGGACAACTGTAAACCCACTTTTGCCCACCCCTAATACACTGCTTTAGAGAAGGAAAAACACACACTCATAAACCTATTAAATAACAAAGGCAAAAACAATTGGACATATTTTTCAAATCAGTTATAAAACATCAGTGAAAGAAAAATATTTTGAATATTGAAAAATTAATAGGACTCTTTTCTCTCAAGTATGAAGTATGGGCAGCAATCTAAGAAATTCCAAAAACGAGAAAAACTTTGTCAGAATTATCAGCAAACAAGCCAACATAAATACAATTTATGTGCATATATATAAGCACAGTTATTACTTTTTTAATGAAATGAATCTTGGGGGAGTGGGGAAATCCTCCATGATAGGTGTAACTGAAAGGTCAACAGCATAAAGCAGTGCTACTGGCGACAATGAGAATACATACCCTTTGGGAGTGGTGGAAGTCCCTCATAGGAAAATATCTGCTAGCATCTTTGGCAAGGTAGTGTCACAAGGAAAGAGATGAAACAAATTGTACGCTTTAGAGAATGCTATGTGATAATGCATTTAACACCTTGCTCGGTGAAATTTTTACTTGCAAAAGCAATTTATTTCAGTGAGGATACAACATTTTTTTTCTGTAATAGCTTGTCAAATAGCTGTAAAATTAGTCAATTAAATGTTGCTTAATGATCAAAGGAAAATGTGCAGGTGTTTCATCTGCCAGAAGCACGGTGCCCGAGTACTGCTAAGGAAGGACTGGGGTGGGGGGAGGGCGAAGATGGGAGAGGACCTCGGTGGTCAGGAGACTGAAGTCACAGAAAAGCAGAGATTGTCAGTGTAACTAACCATGTGAATAAACTGGAGAAAGGAAGAGGGTACAGAAATACAATTTGGGGAAGATTTCCATGTGAAGCCATAGGTAAAATTTCTACAGCATCCCTTTAAGGAAACTTCTCATTAAAGATTCACTTCACAATATTTCAAGAATTCTGGAAGAGATATTTCTTATCAAATATGTTGAAGAGCCAAGGAAGGGCTCATGATTGCTTAGACATATTTGCTTTGTATTTTGAATATTGTGGTCTGGGAGGTTTGAATATGAGACTGAGATCAACGGATCCTGCATCAAATCACATCTTATAATGATTCCAAGAAAGCCATCACTAGCCAATGAGACGTGGGGGTCAAACTGAGACCAGAGGTGCAATATGAAAAATGATGCTTATAGTTTGAGATGGTGTGACCTTAACTTATTAAGTAAGTGTAAAACAGACTTAAACAAGAACCGCCTAGTGAAATTACTGGCCAGTTTAATGAGCTTCAATAAACAGTTTCTTTAAAAGAGTTCTTTGTGAATTGGAAAGAATGAAAATATAATCTGAGAATATTAGTGTAACAGGATGATAGCAGCATTCTCTAATATGCAGAGTTGCAGAATCTGACTAGACCCATGTCATCCTGTTCTTCCTACAATAATGGAGATTTTTCAATCGTTGTGCCATGGCACATTGGTGTACCACGAGAATTTTTAAAACATGCAATACCTGACTACTTGGTCAGGGGCCCTGACCTCTTTTCCCTTAGACTATCAAATAAAAATGACAACAGACAACACAATAGTTGTCCAGTGTGGATGAATCAAAATTATACCTATTTTTTGGGTCAGGTTGACAAAAAATACATTTTTGGTGTGCTGCAGAATTTTAGTAATTAGTTTATGTGTGCCATGAGATGAAAAAGGTTGAAAATCACTGCTTCGAAGTATGGAAGAGTACTTTACATAGCATGGCATATTTTCATTCTGAAAAAGTTAGTTTAAACCATTTGAAGGGTATTAGAAAAATTAAAATTCATAATTCACATTAAAATACTCAAGATTTTTATAGCCTTGGTGACTTAGGTTGTTAGATGTGCCAAAGGAATTTTTCTCTATTTTTTTTTTTTCATCTGTCATTAATCGGTGCTGTTTTTTACACAGAATTGTCTCCCTCTGGAGTCACCACCTGCAGTAACTTATTATAGATTCTTCAGTTCCATTATTCATGTTTGTGCTTCTGCTTCTAGATACCACCCTACTGTCATCCACTTTATGTGACACATGGTGCTTAGAACTTGCCACCATCAAATACTGCAAAGAAAAAAGAGAGAGAGGAATCCCATTCATCTAAAGTTAATACAATCTGGCAAGTCTCCAATATGGGTTGGAGAAGTAATTGTAAGTTCTCAAATTTGGGATACCTGGTATTTTAGAAACACAATAGTTAATAAATTATGGAAAAAATAAAAATACCTAAAGCATGTGTGGTGTACAATTCTACTTCTGGGTATTCATCTAAAGAATATAAAAATACTAATTTGAAAAGATATACATACCCCTGTGCTCATTGCAGCATTGCTTATAATAGCCAAGAAATGTTAACAACATAAATGTCCATTGCCAGATGTACATATATATGTACTTCCATTATATATACATGTATATATACATATATATATACACACACACACAAACAATATATATAATGGAATATATATAATGGAATACTATTCAGCCCTTTGCAAGTGGGTGTTAATTTATAATTTATTGATGGGTTAACTTCAAAGTTGCATATAGTATATAGTCTTTGGAGAAAGACTATACCTGCAGAAATATTTAAATTAAAAACCAAACATTTTATTACCTTGACAAAAAAGGGACTGCTTTTACAAGAGAATTTTCACCATTTGAAGAAACAAAGTCATTTACCCACACTATTCAGGCACTAAAATATTGTCGAGTACCCAAAATAGAAAATCTAATGCCACCATGCTCCAATTGGCTGTCTACATGGATTAAGAGAGAAAGGTAATTTAACTTTCACCTCTGTGAAATTCATGTATCTTCTAGTGAAATTACTCAACAGGATTTAACAGAGATTTATAATTCACTTCGCACACCTAGCCCAACACGGTTAATTTACTTTCTAGAAACACTGGCATGTTTGACCCGTGACCAAGATCTGTGAAAAGTCTCTCATCTCATACAGTCTTTCCGGCCACCTATTTGTTTTTAACGTTTTAAGATTTCTGAAGCACAGTGCTGAAATCTAAACTTTCTATTTAGTGTCAAGGTTTAAATCATAATTTGTTCGAGTCTTCCCCAGAAGCATGACACATTCAGATACTCACATTGGTATGATCTACTCCTAATTTTACTACACTGCAATTCTAATGATTTCTCATTTTAAATTTAAAATATCCAATTAGTTTGTAGTGTCAAGGGAAAATTCTAGAAAATCTGCTTGGCCAGCAAACACCATTTTGAAATGGAATGATTAAGAGCCAAACAAAGGGCTTTATCCAGACAGCTTAATTGAAACAAATGAAGAGTAGGAAAAGCATAGGGGGAAAATGAGGGCACAGAACTTCACTAACTCAAGAGCTTGTTAATAAAGGAGATGCTAGTCAAGGTTTAGTTTGGAAGTGTCAACTTTTAAAGATAGGCAGGGTAATTTTAGGAGAGTATATTAGTGAAGGCTCTTCATATTTCAGTGTCCAACTATCGTCAGAAAATAATTTGCTAGTCTCTATTTCCAATGACTATTAAATAATCTATATTATAAAAGGCCAGTGGCCGTATGCTGTAACACCAGAACAACCTAACGACCGGTCACCAGGAGGTGCATGGAGCACCTCTTGGTCCCTCCGCGCCCACAGGCTCGCGGCTCTCCTGGCAGGCGGGGCAGGGCTCCAGCTATGAGCAGCGATGGGTGGGGCAGCCAGCTGAGGTCCTGCAGCAGCGTGGTGGATTCTGGGGTCCCGCCAGCACGGGGTCTGGGTTGCACGCAATTTCATGCGCTGGGCCTCTAGTTATTCATAAAAGGCCAGTCCTGGTGATTTTGGTGGCAATAGATGATTGTTATTGCTTTCATACTTTCATTTTTAACTGAATTTATTGGGGTGACATTGGTTAATAAATTATATAGGTTTCAGGTGTACAATTCTATAATACATCATCTGTATACTGTATTGTGTGTTCACCACCCTAAGTCAAGTCTCATTCCATCACCATATATCTACCCTTTACTTTCTTCTACCTCCCCCCAACCTCCTTTTCCTCTGGTAATCACCATACTGGTGTCTGTGTCTATGAGTTTGTTTGTTTGTTTGTTTGTTTGCCGGAGTCCAACCCCAGCAGGTCCAGGGGTCCCCAAAGGTGTGGACGGAGTCGGCGAAGAAGGAATGACATGGAGTCAGTGTTCAGTTGATCAGCAGCCTAGCCAGGATCTCCAGCCAGGATCTCCAGCCAAGTTCTGGTCTGGATCTCCAAAGAGGTTCTGGTCTGAATCTCCAGCGAAGTTCTGGTTAGGATCTCCAGCCAGGTTCTGTCCAGGTTCTCCAGCCAGGTTCAGTCACCAGGTTCTAGTCAGTTTCTCTTGCCAATTTCTGTAGTCAGGTTCAGTCCAGGATCTTTTGCCATGTTCTCTCGCTAGGTTCTGTCTCTAGGTTCTGAGGCCAGTTTCTGTCCAGGATCTTTTGCCATGTTCTCTCCAGCGAAGTTCTTCTGTCTCTAGAGGACGTTCTGTGTAGGTTCTGTGTGTAGGTTCTATCTTCTTAGTTCTGTCTCTTTCTGTCTTGTTAAATCTGTATTTATACCAGTTGATTCAATCCTATCAATCTCTATTCCAAAGGTTAGGGCGTTTCTTATCTCCATTCCAGGGAGTAAAGATTATGTAGCTTAAGCATGATTGTTCGTAGTAAAAGTGATTAATTACCCGCATGGCACTTAGTTGAGGGGTTTTATTCCCTCCCTAGCTTCAGGGGAAAATACCTACCTGGGGAAACAACCTTTCTCAGAGAGGAGACCTTGGTTAAAACACATAGTGCCAAGAAGGTGAGCAAACATTTTAAGAACAGTATGCCATATATGCCAGGTCCCTTGAAACAGCAAGCATGGACCAGCTCCCAGCAACCATACTGGTGTCTGTGTCTATGAGTTTGTTTGTTTGTTTGTTTGTTTGTTTGTTTGTTTGTTTTTCTTAAAACCCACATCTTTTTCACCTAGTCTCCCTACCCTCCTCTCCTAGAACAAAGCTTTCATAATTTCTCAAAACTTGAAATCTGCAAATGGAAGGGGAAATGACACTTTGGCCATTTGGTCCTTAATAGGATTATGTCTGAAAATGTTTCTGTTCGATCATTAAAGTAGACCTGGTTCTTTTGTCTATCAATATATATAGACTCTATAATGGTCAAGATCTGTTAACTATTTTATTAATGTTATCTCATTTTTCCTCTCAACAAAAGTATGAAATAATTATTATCTCTGTGCTCCACATTTTATTGAGGTTAAGCACAATTGTGACTTGGCAAAGTCAGTCAATGACAACAAAATACTAATAAATGATAGGATTTGGCATGACTCTGTAATCTGTCCTCAGAATTTATATAATTTTTATTACACTACTAATGGCCTAGCACATAAATTCGTGCACATTGAAAGGAAATTAATTAGAAGAAATATTTTAATATCACTATTAGCCCTTTCCCTATTATGGAAGTATCAACCAAATTCATGATCGACAATGAAAGGTGGAAACACGCACATGTGATTGGCACCAGTGATAGCTTTATATGTATCACGCATGTGCCAGTCATCTTAGCCTTTTATAGATATAGGACACACTTGCTTAATTAGATCTGCTTTCTGATTTAGCTAAACTTTTTCCAGCCCAGTGAAGCAACCCAACTTCTCTTTCAAGTAATTGTCAGCAACACAACAGTAAATATCAACATGAAGCCGATTATTATTGTAGATCACACAGGAAGAACAAAGGGTAAAATATTTAACTGCAGCAGTGTTTTGTTTTATTTTTAATATATTTCTTCATTGACTTCAGAGAGGGAGAGGGAGAGATAGAAACATCAATGATGAGAAAGAATAACTGATTGGCTGCCACCTGCATGCCCCCTACTGGGGATCGAGCCTGCAACCCAGGCATGTGCCCTTGGCTGGAATTGAACCTGGGACCCTTCAGTCTGCAGGCCAATGCTCTATCCACTGAGCCAAACAAGCTAGGGCTGCAGCATTGTTTGACTATATTCGGCACAGTGAGAAAACCTAAAGTCATTTTCAAGGTCCAACATTTCTTACTTCTCTTCAGTCGGGTCAAGTTTCTAAGCTTTCTAAATCTCCATTTTCTGGCTAATGAAAAGAAAATAGGATTCCACTGAGTCTCCTATCTACCTTTTCCAGGACTTCTGTGAGGATCAAATGAGAAGAGGCACGTAAAATACTTCACAGACATTTGGTTAAAGTGTAAATGTTTGCACCTGGCTATAAAGCAAATCTTGTTCCTTGGCTGAAGAAACTATGAGGAGGCTAGTCATTCCTAGGGAGAGGAAACCTGGCATTGCTACATGACGTCATTACCCGAATGGAGGGAAGGACACTTATCATAGTAGCCTTTTATATAGAGAGACTAGAGGCCTGGTGCATGAAATTCATGCATGGGAGGGGGGTGTCCCTCAGCCCAGCCTGCACCCTCTCACAATCTGAGACTGCTTGCTCCTAACTGCTCACATGCCTGCTTGCCTGATCACCCCTAACCACTCTGACTGCCTACCTCATCACCCCTAACCATTCTGCCTGTCTGATCGCCCCTAACCACTCGCCTGCCTGCCTGATAGCCCCTAACCACTCTGCCTGACTGACTGCCCCTAACTGCCTCTGCCTCAGCCTCCCGCCACCACTTCATCCAGGTCGTCCAGGATGATGTCTGGAAGGTCATTCGGCTGTCCAGTCTAATTAGCATATTATGCTTTCATTATTATAGATAGTTGCAAATTTGCCAAATAATCAAATGGGGCCAGATTTAGCTAAGCTTTATGTGCAATTGAAAATTCTGAGGACAAACTTCAAACTTGTCCTACAACTGCAAAAACATCATCTCATTAGATACTTCTTTAGCCTAAGCAAAGTATTGTTCAGGAACTAGGGATTTTTCTTAAACATGTCTTAAAGGTTATACTTGAAAAGCCAAGTTTCAAGATATAAACTCCAGCCACCTTTCGGTAGTTGAAATATTACATGAAGAATTGTTTTTATCTCTTTGAAAGAAGAAATTTGGGGCTAGAAGCATTTTGAGAAACTTTAAAATTTGCATCAGGCACAAGTAAAATGTTTTCTGTAACCAAAATGATCATAACCAAGACTTTCATTCTGGAAATATTTCCTGTCAGCACAAGCATTTTTTTCAAAGCATATTTTTGGCTGTTTTGACAGCAACCAGTAAAACATTTTTCATGCATTCATATAAAATGGCATATAAAACTTTTCCCCTAAAAACATTTGCCTATGGAGAATGAGGTAACTTCATGTCAATATAAACTGTGTTGGCAAAAGTGATTATGTCCTCTATTTTATTTCCATTTCACCTCCAATACTTAAAAACAGATTGCTCTGTAAAAATCAAATAAAACTTCCAGAAGGGGCAGACATCAGTCTAATGGGGTTTGGCATTGCAGTGATAAAATTATTGGGTCATTAAAATTCTCACATTAGGGCTCTACTTTTGGGTGGTATCAGCTAATTTTTGTGCAACTTTCATCAAACTTTTATTAGACACCCATTATGTGCAAAACTTTATTCCAGGCGTCAGCAAACCTTTTTTATAAAGAGCCAGAGAATAACTACTTTGGTCTCAAGACATACAGTCTCACAGTGACTCATCAATGTGTGTTATATATCACAAAGGTAGCCTTAAACAATGCATGACTGGCATGCTGTGTAACAATAAAACTTTATTTACAAAAACAGGTGTTGGGCCAAATTTAGGCAGTGTGCTCTAGTTTGGATGACCCTGCCATGCTCCTTTAAGACACATAAAAATCAATGAGTGATAAACTTGTAACTGAAGAGCTCACAAACCAAAAAGTTCTTAGAATGACATAAATGATTTCAGTTAAGTTGAAGGATGAAAAATAAATATGCAGTATTCACATGCATTTCTATATACCAACAAACTATCAGAAGGAGAAATTAAGAAACATATCCCATTTATAATAGCATCAATATTTTATCTAGAAAAAAAATTAACCAATGAGGTAAAAGATCTGTACACTGAAAAGCATAAGACATAGGTGAAATAAATTGAACATAAAATTTAAAATATTTTATAGTTATGGATTGGAAAAATTAATACTGTTAAAATTTTTATACTACCCAAAGTGACTTACAGTTTCAATGCAATCCCTCTCCAATGGAATTTTTCACAAAAATACAATAAACCATCCTAAAATATATACAAAACCACAAAAGAACCTTAATAGCCAAAGCGATCTTGAGAAAGAAGAACAAAGCTAGAAGCATCACACTTCCATGCCTCAAACTATATTACAAAGCTATAGTACTCAAAGCAGTGTTGGCATAAAAATAGACAAATAGGTCAATAGGACAGAACAGAGAGCTCAGAAATAAACCCATGCATATAAAGCCAATTAATTTACAACAGAGGAGCAAGAATTAGACCATGGGGAAAGGATAATCTCTTCAATAAATGGAGTTGGGAAAACTGGAGCCACTTGTAAAAGAATGAAACTGGACCACTTCCTTTTACCAACCATAAAAATCAGCTCAAAATGGATTAAAGAGTTAAACGTAAAATCTCAAATTGTAAAACTCCTATAAGAACATAAAGGAGGTCATCTTCTTGACATTGGTCTTGACAATGATTTTTTTTGGATTTGACATCATAAGCAAAGTCAATAAAGGCAAAAATGAACAAGTGGGACTACATCCTCTGATCTTAAGAGCTGGTCGGGAGTGAAATGTGACCCAATCAGAGCTAAAGTTTGATCAGAGTTTTCATTCATTCATTCATTCATTTTAACAAAGGCAGTTAGAAATTATCCCCAATAATTTTGATATTGCAAGCATAAGGGCTGGAGATGCTGCCTCCATCTCACCGTCATGTATAGCCTGCAGATGACATTAAAATACAAAAGAATGCTAGGGGACAAAAAATCCAGAAGCCATGTCTTAATGAACCCCAAGATGCCCTATTAAAGCATTTCAGAAAGTGTCAAAGTGTTCATATCCCGAAATTTATTTACTGATGTGAGGCCACAATTTGCATAAGCCATTAAGAAGTCAGTTAAAAACCTAAAAAGATTCTTGCTTTTCCAGTTGTAACATATCCCCACTCCCTACATTTTCTGTATATTCTCAAGTGCCTTTTTGTTCCAATATATTTTTGTCTCTAAAATAAGTTATACACATATATATAACTAGTAGCAATACATCTAATTGCATACTAATTGCATACTGTATTCATGTGAATAATTAAAGGAACTTGAAATATATGTATTTTTATCAATTATTTTAGATTGGACCTAATCTCTACATGATAATGATAATTCAATTATTAATTTGTTGGTCATTCTCTTTTTCAATAGTTGACTACAGTTGATTTTATTTGGTTTATAATTTCCCCTCTATTCTTTATAATTTTTACTTTGTGATAAAACATTTTTTCCTACTTTTTGTTGCACATTCCTCCCCCAAATCACTAATATCTCATGTCTTAGACTCTGGAATTGCAGATGTATGTCTATTACTTTCTGGTTCATCAAGCCCAAGTTTATAGCCAAAAACTCAGTCCAAGTAGTATTCAATATTATAATTTTTCTCAGAAGATTGTAAACAAGAAAAATATTTTAAAGCTTTTTATAGTCATCGGCCTAAATTTTGTGTTCCACTTAACAATAAAAAATGATTTTATCAAAATTCTCCCATTAAAAAATAAAATAAAATAAAACATAAACTGGTATGCTTTTCCCTTTGCATTTGATTGTTAGTAAATCCAACCTTCACTCAGAGGAATGATACATGTATTTAAAAATGAGGAAATGGTAACTTGGTCAAAATAAGATTTTTTTCTTTATTTTCCAAAGAGCTGATGTATTATTGTTCCAAACCCCCCGTTACCAGAATAGTATGTTCTTTCTTTGCTGCCATTCTTCCTAATAGATTTTCTAAGTTGATCCCTATGCTCTTAAGCATACCACTCACTCCTAACTAAAACTGCTCAGATTGTCTCAGGGCTAAAAATAGGTCAGCGATGGTGAAACCTTTATTTGTTTCACTGACTTGAGAATCATTTGCTTTGAGATATGATGATGCCATGTAATATTTCTATGATTCCCTCATGGCCAATAAAGGATCATTTTAACCAACTACTATTTATCCCAGAAACCAGAAACTATGTGTGCCTTGACAGGATCTGGGCATTTATATAACAGGGCTGATATGCCTCTTCCTGAATTTTTCCCATAACTCATCAAATATTTGTAACCTTTCTTGCATATGGATCAAAAACAATAATATTCTTATAGGGTTTTGATTAGTCAAATTGGAGGCATACAATAAATATTATAACCATTCCTCTTTTAAGCATTCTACATATTCAAGCATTAAAATAATTTTATCATAATATGGTTGCTACCTATGTTTTTTAAGTAGTTAGAAAATATAGGAAACAATATATGCTCAGAATATCTGCACATGAAGAATGACTATTGGATATGAAATATAGATATCTCTGGCCAAAATAGGCCTGTGATGTGGTCTAGCCAAGAATATGTCATAACCTTTATCAACTATCTCTTCTCTTAAAAATATAAGAATTATAGATTATTTCTTGAAAACTAGTGATATAAGATAGCCCATAAAATACAAACAAGTATGATTAACCCATTTTATGATGAGTAAACAGTCTCTTCATTTTCTTAACATTTAGAAAATTACATTTATAATGTAAAGAGGAGGATAATAGAATTTTATAGACAAAATATTTTCTTTATACAGGCCATTTTATGATGAGTAAACAGTCTCTTCATTTTCTTAACATTTAGAAAATTACATTTATAATGTAAAGAGGAGGATAATAGAATTTTATAGACAAAATATTTTCTTTATACAGGCATACCAGAGATATGCCTGTATAAAGCAAGTATCACAGGAAAGCAAGTATTACAAGACAGTGAGTTTAATATTTTTCCTGGTGAAGTTTTTTTTCCCTTGAATATGTAAAAAGATGCAAATTCTGTGAAGTATAATAAAGCAAAATGCAATAAAATGGGGTATGCCTATAACTTTGAATACAGCCCAAGACTGACTCTCTGAGACTCTAACAAAATTTGCAACCCTGACCGCAGCCCTTAATAGTGCTTAAATGATTGGAAACACATTTAAACACTTTTTTAAAAATTCCTATCTCAAATCCTATTGGAGGGGGAAAAAGTAAAACACTTATTTTCAAAAGTTTATTTTCCTAAATGAAAACATAAAGTATAGCCTCTGAAAAATAGTCTGTGTTGAAGGCACAATTTTTTCCCAGTGCCACTTCATAGGCTGGTCCTAAATTTTGTGCACAGTGAGCATGGCTTCTGTGCAATTTATGGCATATGCATTACAGCTGATCTCAAGTAAATTATGAACCCTGGGTGTTACTGAGGCACTGTCAAACTCTGATTGATTTGGACAGTTTGTAGTTAATTAAGCTCATTTCCAATTCTCTCTCTTCATCCAATTTCAAAGCATTCTATATTGAAAGCCTTTTTTCAATTAGTAAGAAGGATGAAACAAAAAGAATTAATTACAAAAGTGACAATCCCCATTTAAGTCTTCATAGTAGAGCAATTATGTATCTTAAAAGTTAAGAAACTGAAGAGTTGTACTTGTCTAATAAATTATGTCCTTGATATGCATCTTATAGATAGCAAAACTTGATGCAGCCATGCCATTACAATTAAGAAAAAAAATGCAATGATTGAAGCTATTTGTAAGTTAAATAAGAGAAGACCATTTTACTTAGGCATTTCACTTAGTATTTGATTATTAAGAATTAGACTTGTTTTCTGAAGGATATAAGTACGACTGATACTGTAGAAAATCTTGTGATAAAACATTTATTTAGTGAATCTTATAAATTGAGAAGCCCGGATAACTTTTAAAAGCCTAGCAGGTGATTCTGGTATAATGAAACACCACCTCCCAACCTCAGCCTATGCTGTCACTCTCTAAGGATCTACAAATCTGACCACCAAAACCTATGAGGAAGGTTTGCACAGTGAGTAAGTGTTGGGGAGGTATAGAGATCTCCCATAAATGTCTAGCTCCACCACTTTTTAGGTATAATTTTGGCAGGAAAAATTTTAAACTTTCTCTTCCTCAGTGAAATGTTTATAAAATGAGGATGATATCATAAAACCCACAGAGAGGAATCAAGGATTAAGGAGAGAATATATATAAAATATTTAACCCAGCACTTGGAATAGTGAATGGTTATTTATGATCATTATAATAATCATGATGACACTTAAAAATGAGAAACTATACCCATATCTATCCTATTGATATTTAGTTGTAAAAGATCTTTTTTAATAAGAACATATTTCTCATGCAGTCTGTAACAGAACGAAAAGAGTTGTGTTTTATACAAAAGCACTCCATGTAAGCATTGTTGTTGCCACTGTGAAGATGAACAGTCTTACAAAAAAAAAAAAAAAAAGAATCCCCAGAAGTTTACAGTTAGCAATAGAGATGGGATCCAAAAACTTTGACTATAAAATGTTCGCTGTTAGCAATTTATTCCGGTGTAGAATGTCTAAGAATAGCTTTTAAATAGTTCCCACATGAAACAGATAACTGAGTGCTTCTTTTACTACTTTCAAAGCTATAGTATTTGTTCCTTCATATAAATAAATAGGAATTTCATAACTTTATGGCAGGTGCTTCTCTAAGTTCTTAGAATATATCTGTAAATTAAAATGAAAAAAATGAGCCCAGCCAGCGTGGCTCAGTGGTTGAGCATTGACCTATGAACCAGGAGGTCACAGTTCAATTCCTGGTCAGGGCACATGCCAGGGTTGTGGGCTCAATCCCCAGTGTGGGACATGCAGGAGGCAGCTGGTCCATGATTCTTATCATTGATGTTTCCATCTCTCTCTCCCTCTCCCTTCCTCTCTGGAAACAATAGATATATTTTTTAAATTAATAAAATAAAATAAAGATAACAAAATAAAAGGAAAAAATGATATGTCCATGTATCTTTGTAGCAAAAGCAAGATGGATAATAAATAGTGACCATGAATTCCTTATATAGTATTTTTGGATGGATGTTAGTACTAGGGGAAAATAATTAAAAGGAGTGAAGAGGAAGTAGGAAATGAGAAGCTGAGGAACAGGAGTTGAACGAGTTTATTGCAGTTTAAACCATGTTAAATGGAACGATGTGAAATTGTTTTTGACCAAAAATAGCAATCTCATAGGCTTGGCCTATGAGGTAGCAAGGCAGAGATCATTGAGAAGGTGAGGTTTGAGCAAAGACTTGTAGGGGCTAAGGGAATTAGCCAGGCAGATCATCTCAGAATATTTTAGGCTCTTTCTATGTATTACCAAGTCTCCCTTTAGCATTTCAGGTTCAAGTTCTCTTGATCTAACTATTGGTCTCCTATCATAAATATTCTTCTAGTCTGAGACATCCACTGGTATATGTAAAAACCACCACTGTAGAAGGTTAGGGCATCAGAAAACCAAATGCTATCATAATGTCATTAGGTCTGTAAGCTTTTCACGTGCTCCTTCCTTTTGAAACATAAAATGCAATGAAAAAACTTTACAGAACTTCAAGTTTCCAGTACCTGTCTCTCAGTGATTCAGAAGCAGTAGACTTTCTTTCTTTCTTTCTTTCTTTCTTTCTTTCTTTCTTTCTTTCTTTCTTTCTTTCTTTCTTTCTTTCTTTCTTTCGGCCTTACTGGTTGCCACATGAGAAATAGTTGTGGGATGTTCCATATGTTTGGTAAAGCCTGGCATGCTCTGTTATAATCTGATCACCCTCTCCCAACATCACCATCTGGGTTTAAGGATTAACTCAGCAGGCCTGAGTTACTCAAACCCTGCATATTGCAAATAAAGACTTGGCCCTTGACCAGCTCTTGGAAGAGACAATATCTGAATGCTTGGAATATCCTACTGACATGAGTCGTTTGGTATGCCTGAAGCCTTGGGCCAGGCCAGATAAAGCAGCAGTGTGGTTTATGGTGAATGCCAGTTTTGTATGCCTTTGGGCCATGCTGTCCGATTTGACCCCTTTGGGGCTGGAGCTTGAGTAACCAAGGTGATGTATGCCTACATGCTGATCCCCAATACACTTTGCACATTTGGTCACACATTATTCTTGGGAGAATTAACTACTGTTTCAGCCATTTCTCTTGGAGAAGAGAGCAGGAAGTGTGTGCCTGGTCTCTCCTAGACTCCACGCCCTGGCGTATCCTTTCCCTTTCCTGCTTTCAGTCTATCTTTTCACTGTAATAAAGTGTGACTGTGAGCACAACAGCTTTTCTGAGGTCTGTGAATCCTTCTTGTGGATTACTGAGAATGGTCCTGGGGACCCCCAACACTACAGCCACCATTTACCATTTGCATCTCTTCCCCGTGGGACACAGTAATAACTTTTATTATACTTCCAGGGTTTGAGAATCCTTTACCTTTGACTAGAGCTCAGGATGCAGAGTAGGCAATCTTATAAGTGTGTTTCCACCCCATCCCTATTTAATATTCCTCCACATGTTAACATCTATACACAAATGCTGATTCTTTTTTACCTTATCAGGTCTCCCTACCCCATCTCCAGCCCTGGCTTTATGCAAAGACCGCTTCTTCTGCTGTAATTATGAACTTTTTCATTTTTGGAAATTGAGCTGAGCTGTAGGTATTTCATCATTTTTAGCAAGCACCTTAGGTGTTTTGTATATTCTGTAAAAGTTAGAAACACAACATGCTCAATTACAGTTTTCTTAATCAGCTATCCATTCCAAAAGACCAGTGACCAAACTATTTACAATTCTTCCATTTCTTTCTATTTTTTTTCATAGTAAAAATTGACATTAAACATCCTTCTTTTCATAATCAAATATATATAAACATCAAGAATGTGGCAAACATACTCATTGTCTGGAAGTTTTAACTATTCATCTAGTAGTATCTGTATCTTGAAGATTAAATAATTTAATAAATACATAAGAGATCCTGCATTTGTTTATATTATTTAAATCTCTTTTTAGTAAAAAAAAAATTAAAATGTCAAATTTAATAAACTGATTTAGAACTGTTTTCTACAATAAACGTTATTTCCTTGGAAGGAAAGGACAAATGGAATTGGGGAACATAAAAACCCAAGTGGGCAAACAATTTGTATTTCATATTTTCATTTTTTGAGTTGCATTTTGGTTATACATCACCTTCACAGTAACTTAGTATTTTTTATTTATTTTTTAAATATGTGTTCTATTGATTTCAGAAGGAGGAAGAGAGAGGCAGAAAGAGATAGAAACATGAATGATGAGAGAGAATCATTTGATCAGCTGCCTCCTGCACAACCCCCACTGGGGATCAAGTCCACAACCCGGGCATGTGCCCTGACCCAGAATCGAACTGTGACCTTCTGGTTCATAGATCAATGCTCAACCACTGAGCCACGTCAGCTGGGCTAACTTAATATTTTTTAAATGTTTGAGAAAAGATAAAAATAAAGTTGACTAATTAAAATCTATATATATAAAAGCCTAAGCAACCGAACGACCGAATGACCAAACAACCAAATGACTGGTTGACTGGTTGCTGTGACACACACTGACCAACAGGGAGCAGAAGCTCAATGCAGGAACTGCCCCTTGGTGGTCAGTGCGCTCCCACAGCCAACCTCCCGCAGCCGACCAACCTCCTGCAGTCCCTCCCCGCAGCCGGCCGCCCCTTCCTGCCCTGATTGGCTCCAATTGCTGGCCAGGCCAAGGGACCCCACCCATGCACAAATTCATGCACCAGGCCTCTAGTAGTTATATAATTATGAAATGTTTTTACATTTTGTTTCAATGTGCCCTATTTCAAAAGTTGTACTCTTTAAAATGACAGAAAAATAAGTATACAAGATAAGCAACAAATCAACTATCCATGAAAAGCACCTGGCAAATCACTACTTATGAAATTATGTGTAATACTATCTCAAACTAATGAAATAAAATAATTCTGTTGAGTAGTAACCCTTTTTCCATCTCTGTAAATTCTGTGTTTATATAACAAAATATAATGAACCAATACTTTATGCTTCTGTGGAGTAACCTTTATGTACATTATTATTTGGCTGATCATCCTTTTGTGGCAGATTATTTTAAGTAGAACTTGTTACTGTAAATGAACTTGCTTAAATGCATGGTTCTAAATTAGTGAACGTAAATTGCAGCTCCATGATTTATCATCATTTTGGTTGATATAGAATTGCATTTAAATATTTTATCTTTGAGAAATGATTTGAATACTACATGTTCAGCCACTCTGATAGTTGTCATCTCTACCGCTATATTTAGCTTCTTTCTGTGACTATAGCTTTTGGCAATTCAGAAACTGACTACAAACCTCCAACTTCCAGATAGCTCATTGTCAGTTAAAAGAGGCAGCGCATGAATAGCACTCCGGTTTATGAAAACAGATATCTTAACTCACAAACTCACTGAACAGAATGATATTTACAGAAAATAGGCGAAGGAAACTTGCCATGACTAAATAAAAATGTTCTAGTCTTATATTCTGGCATCTGACAAAAATTTACCATTGAACTTAGCATGCATCTACTTTTTGGATAATCATACAATTGTTTCGCATTACAAAAAAAAAAAAAACAAAAAAAACAAAAAAAAAAACCCACCACTTTTCTGGTGAAATGTGGCATTCTCCTAAAGTGAGAGGTTTTAGCTTATGAAGACCTTAGTATATCATACATGTGCAGGGAAGCACAGAAGAAGAAAGAAAGGACTGCCTTTTATGTTGGTTCAATCAAGAATAAGGATTTTAGAATGATATACGCAAGTCAGGGTTACATGCCAGGGAGAAAAGATTAGAAGATTTCATTTATCTCTGGAAAAGGAAAACAGTATTTCCTAGACATGTCACCTGACTAGATCTGCCTAAACTATACATAAAAGACTGCAGGATTTGTGAAATAAGAATTTGGCCTCAGTAAGATCAAATAAATGTAGGACAGAAGAGAATGTGTGAACATTCTCAGAACATTATCGGAATAATATAATCTATACCTATTTTGTCTTCTCTTACCTTTCAAACATCAGAATTAATATTTGTTTAACTCAAAAATAAACTTTTCATTCAATTTGCTGAGCATCTCTAATGTGCTGCAGCCATAAATAAATCTCTTAGTTTCAGCTTTTGCTTCATGTTTAGCATCAGAATATTTTTTATTTTCTTACCAGGTCTAGACACATGATTGTTACAAATTACCTGACACTCTTTTACCTGACTTTGATAGGATAAGTTAGTTGTCCTATCAAAGTCACCATTCTACCAGAAATGAAAATCATAATATTTCTCTTCAAACAATATACATTTATTAATTTTAATGGAAATAAAATTAGTTAAAGGTGAAATTAATTTGAATGATATAATTTTCCTAGTAGAAACTTCAGGTATAAACTTTAAAAAGTCCTGAAGAAATTAGTTTTTATAAAAAAAAAAATGTAAGCAAAGCAAAGTCCTTATCTACTATCAATCCCTAGGTCAGGCAAAAGTTGTACAGTATTAACACAGGGGACTCATCAGTGTGCAATTCAGGTCATTTAAAAGTTATATCTTATGCTATTTTTTTAAATACCAAATTTTTTCCAAATATCTTATTTTTCTTTCTCAATCAACCAGATGGTGTTCTATAAAATTAAAAGATAACCAATACACAGATTTTAAATGTCATTAACCCATCCCTGGTAGAAATGTAGTTTTTAGATAACTGCATCTATAAATCTATTTACTCTTTTGTCATTATTAAGTGGGCATGGGAGAAGGCCATAGGTAGCAAGCTGTTATTAATAACCTTAAAAAAAAATAAGTTACTGAAAGACAGAAACAGCCAGTAAGTTGTCAGCAGATATTTTCCCTTAGGTCTGTAAATATGTAATGTCATGCCACAGTAATTCTTCAGAAGTCGGTACCCCCACTAAGAATGTTGGGACTGTATTGTCTACACATTTTAAAATATATTTGTATTATCAGAAATGACAATCTCGTTCAGGGTAAATGGCATGAGCCAGAGTAAAAGGGTAAGAGCAACTTGGTATGTTTAATAGTGAAAAAGAATAAAAGAAAGGGAGAAAGAGACAGAAGAAGAGGAAGTAAAGAAAGAAGGAACAGACCCCAAGTGGAGTCACTTGAGCTAAGTCCCATGCCAACAAACCAAGCCTTAACTGCAGTTTGAACCTCCCCCAGGAATGTGATCTTTTAACCACTCAACCTGGAATTGTAATGCTAGTGAGGCAATCTGTCTGAAAGACACCCCCTCCAAGGCCCTTCTCCCAAAGGAAGGTGAACCTGCCTGAAAAAAAATCCACTCTTTGCTAAAAACTTCCTTTCTTTTTCCTATAAAAGCTTTTCATACCGTAGAGCTCCTTGGAGCTATTTGTTAATTGGGATGCTGACTGATTCATGAGTCACTGAATAAAGCCAACAAGATCTTTAAATTTCACTCAGTTGAATTTTCTTTTTTAATAGAGGGAGGGAGGGAGGGAGGAAGAAAGGAAGTCAGGGAAGAAAAAAGCCTTTCCTTAAATAGTATGAGTCCAGTGGGAAATGCTGGTTCCTGGATGAGCCAAGAGGACAAGAAGCTGAACGGGAAGTCTGTGGTTTATTTGTCAAGTATATACCTAAGGCTGGAGAAGATGTGGTGGGTGAAAAATATACTTATTTCCTTTATGAAGTAAGGGCTAGGTACTGTGCTGCTGTCCGGGAATAGAGAAGGCAATAAGAGCACCCAAACCCCTGCCCTCAAAGAGCTTAGACTCTGGTGGAGGGAAAAAGGTAATGAACAAACACTGTGGTGACAAGTCCTGTGACGTATGAGAAAAATAAAACGGAGTAAGGGGATAGAAAATAACTGGAGAAAAAGTGTATTCACGAAAGGTGCCCATTAGGATATGATATGAACAGAAATCTGAATGAAATGTGGCTAGCTGGGGGTGGGAGAAGGGAGAGATCCAGACACAAGGAGCAGCAGATGCAAAGATCGGAGGCAGGAGGGCTCTTTATATGTGAAAGAGCCAGCACAGAGCCTGGTGTGGCTGCAGCGGAATGAGTCGGGAGTACCTGAAATCAAGAGAGGCTGTGGGTGGAGGCAGGCTGCAGACTTCAGAGAGGTTAGGGAGGACTGGGTTTCCTCTGAGGAGGGAAGCCACGAGTATGTATTTTGAACAGAGGAGTGACATGTTGTGGCATATGCTTTAGAAGGATCACTCTTGCCTGCTGTTAGGAAACTAGACTGCGAGAATGACAAGGATAGAAGCAGAAGAAGGAGGCAGTTTTATGCGTGTGTTTCTCAGTTGGTTAACTGCTGTGCCTACTTGCAGGATAACAAAGGGAGTTAGTTATGATTCATTTGCCAAAGTGACTCCAGGCATGTCATTGTTATGTTAATTTTTTAAAGGCTTACGGTTTTTTTCAGAACAGCTTTAGGTTCACAGAACAGAGAGGAAGGGACAGAGATTTCCCATATACCCCCTGTTCACCCACAGCACAACCTCCCCTGTTAGCAACATCCCCCCCCAGAGTGGTACATTGTTACAGTGGATGAACCTACATTGACACATCATAGTCAGCCAAAGCCCACAGTCTACATTATGGATCATTCTCCAAGTACTTCCTACAGGTTTGGGCAAGTGTATAATGACACGTATCCATCATTATAGCATCATACATAGTAGTTTCACTGCCCTAAAAATATTTTGCAAATATATCGTCTCAGTCTGTGGCTTGTCATCTCATTATCTTCATCATGTTACCTTCTTTTACGTGTTATCTATTGTGAAAACATTAAAAAAAAAACACACAAAAAAAATGCAAGGCAAAAAAAAATCTTCTGCAGTAAAATCACCTGATCAAATAAATATTTTTGTCAGTTTTTTCTAATCTTTAAATATTTATGCCCAATACCATATTTGCTATAATTTTGTAAAGAGAATTATATAATCTACTAGAGGCCTGTTGCACGAAGAGATTTGTTCAATAGGCCTTCCCTTCTCCTGGCTGCCGGCACCGGTTTTCCTCCAGCACCCGGGACCCAGGCCTTCGCTGCTCCGGAGGGATGGTCAATTTACATGTTTGTCTATTATTAGGTAAGATCCTTTTACCTTTAAATTGCACCTTTCACCATGTGCCTTTTCCTATTTTGTGGGGTTATTTTTTTTCTTTCTCTATATTTTTTTCCTTTTTTAATTCTCTTCCTCTACTTCCAAATGAGCCACATGAACAGGGTTTTCTGAATATTTCCATACCTTACTCTTGATGCATATACAAATACTTGTTCAAATAATCTACTATTTAAAAATATAGCTCTGCTTCTATAAGGTATAATTTTATTTTTTATAAACCCTGCATTCTACTTGCAAGATATCTAAGGTTGTAATGAATTCAGTTCTTGCTTTTAAATGCCAAACTATTCTAAAATGAAAAAAGAAAAGAAAAAGAAAAGAGTGCTTAATCATATTAAGAAATGCAAGCATGTTTAAACATGGTATTATATTTTGCCCTATTTGTTGTCTAGGTCACAAATTCTCTTCTTCTTCCCTGGGAACCTTCCTGCAGCTCTTTTCAAAAGGAAACGGTATATTTGTAAATACATTTGTTATTTAAAATGTATTCTAAGAATGTTCTTAGTGAAGCTTATTACTAGAATCGCATTTGCATTACTAAGTAATAAGTACTTACTCCAAGTACTCTTTACACAGGGCCATCTGGTTTAATGGCACATGCAAGGTGGGGACAGCTCCCCAGGGCTCCACAACTCAGTGACATCCCTGAGAAGGCATTCCTACATCAGCAGGCCCAGAGCTTGCAAACACACATTCTCCTGTTCCCTGGCCCTGAAAACAGCTTCCCTTCTGGAAATCATGAAAATGGATAAATGCTACAAGCCTCGGGTCCAGCACATTTAATTTAGCCCATCGTCCCAATAACCAATATTTAGGGGAGAATTTTAGTGCACTGATATTTTATTTTTTAATATATTTTTATTGATTTCAGAGAGGAAGGGAGAGAGATAGAAATATGAGTGATGCGAGAGAATCATTGATCAGCTGTCTCCTGCATGCCCCCCTGGGGATCGAGCCCATCACCCGGGAAGGTCCCCTTGACCAGAATCGAACCTGGGACCCTTCATTCTGCAGGCCAATGCTTTATCCACTGAGCCAAACAGGCTGGGGCTGGTGCACAGATATTTTAAAACATTTTATCTTCCTAACTATATTCTGATTAAATTATTTGGACAAAGCAAAATGTGCTAGTACTTTCTTATACTTTCCCAGGAGATAATTATTAGGTACAGTGGGAGGAGATAATCCATTTTAGTAATATTCAGTTAGGAAAGGTATCAATTATTACTTGCAAAAAGAATGACTCCATTGAATAAGTTCTTCCTAAAATGCTCTCTTCCTTTGAAATATTTTGGAACTATAATTTTCAGGTTTTATATCATTTATTGCTTTAGGAAAGATCAAACAAAATATTCCATATGAAGTTCCAAATTATTTATGAATAAATGTATGGGCATCTATGTACTATGTATATAAACACATACATATTTTTTACTAAGAGCTCTCCACAACAAATATTTTGTGTTTAATATGTTTTATTCTTCACAGTCATGATTATTATCTTAAGATGAGCCCATCATCAAATATTTGGAAAAATGTATATTCAACAAACCATTTTTCATTCCATTATCCAATTATTTAGGTTTTAATTGCTTCTGAAGGAAAAAATCACAGCACAAATGTACAATGTCAGAAGCCTCCCTCTGAGATCTTTTATAAAGACGACGTTTTTTTCTTCAAACACACTATTAAGAGAGTCTCCTGTTCTTAGTATATATAATACACTAAAAGCCTTGAGTCCAATCATTCTCAGTTCTTTATATAGGTTATCAGCTGTACCTTTAAAAAACAACTTTCAGTTTTAGCGTCTGGATTTCCAAAAGGAATGATCATGAACCTAAGCAGTAGCTGAGAGAAGCTCTTAGCTAATAGGATTTGAAAGAATTCCCTTGTCCTAAAGGTCCTGAGTTCTCAAGTTTAACTTATCTATTTAACTTACATATGAAACAAAGAGTCAATTTATAGCCAAACCAAGCGTCTCTATATGTCTTCCAAAGAATGAAGACTGAAATCTAAACTTATCCAACCTGTCTGAATCACAAAACTATGAGGTCTTATACCTCCGATTCTTTAACACCAAACAAGTGGAACAGAATTCTAAATAGGCAGGTCAAGGGTTCACCAAATCACTGACCAGAAAGAAAAGTTTGGTGTGTTAGTGTGAAGGCAGCCTAACCCTCCTCCCTCCCCCCACCCCCAACCTGCATTCCAATGCATATGCTTGCTAGCCCCAACCCCCTTTCCTTGTGTCCTAGCTAGCCATTCAAATCCTGTTTCCCCTGAATACTTCCATTTTACAGAGGCCCGAGGCCATATACCATGAACCATACTCAACCCCTGTTGGGGATTGGCAGCGCTGCCGCCAGCCCGGCCAGGCCTTTGGGTGTAATCTCACTTCCCCCATTACAACCCACGGGGGCTGCAAAGCCCGTGAAAAGTCCAGAAGCCTGGTCCATATTTGGGAGACAACGAAACTAAGGGGATAAAAGGGAAAGCCCCCCCAGAACCCCCACCCCGCCCCCTACATTCGGTGCTCAGATTTCAGAAACTGATTCCCCTGAGTCACAGCACGGGTGCTCCTGCAAATAACATGTTTTTCCTGAATCTTCCAAGTGCCCCTTGTGTGTCTTCTGGTTGCCTGGTAATTTCTGCAACATTAGGTGAGCTTTTATAATATCCTGCTTGTATCACAACTTTCAAGTATATTTTATGAATTATAAAATTATACTCAGGAAAAACTACCACTTATAAGAGGTCATGTTTAAAAGCTTAACTTATTTTTAATACTTTTTAAGTAGAAATTTTAGTTTCTATTTCCTGTCAACTACTATGGGCAAAGGAATATTTTCAGAAAAGTATTTCTGAGACTGCAGTAAATGAATATTCCTCGTGTTGGTATGATTTTGGCTCTGATTAGGTAAAATTGAAGTTGCTTATTTATTATTGTTCTATTGCAGGATCAGGGAACATGAACAGAGATTGAAGACAATGACTTTCCAGAGATTAATAAAGTGAGTTAGGTAATATGTAATTGCTACTTCCCAGGAGATTCTTATGATTAGAGAAATGTGTTTGTTCACTCTTAAAATTATTAGCAGAAGCTCACTTTTTTTGTCAAAAGTTAAATTATTTGTTCTATATACATAGATAATTTTTTTAAAGCTCCCAAATAGTAAGAAATACTTGGTGTTTCTTGTCATTTGTCTCAGCATTTGACCTGTGTTCTATTTTATGGGCAGGGGCGGGGGGGGTGGGCAGAAGGGAGGAGGACATGAGATCAACCAAAGAACTTGTATGCATGCATATAAACATAACCAATGGACACAGACAATAGGGGGGTGAGGGCATGTGCTGGGGGGGTGGGAGCGGGCAGATAGAGGTCAATAGGGGATAAAGTTGAGATATGTAATACTTTCAACAATAAAGAATTTTTAAAAGCCATCTTTAAAAATAACACTTCTCTATAAATTATACAAATTATTATTTCCAAGATAACAGAGGATATTTATAAACTTCTTACATGTGCATGTTTATCACATGTAACAAATTCGATTTTGTGGCAATTTCATAGTCCCATTTAAAAAATGTGTTCAGTACTACCAGAATTAAACCTTTTTAACTTCTACGAAAGTTTATTGTACCTGGGAGGAAAAAAGTGACTCATTTAAACCACACTGTAAATCACATTTTCAGAGCATTAACCTAGAGGGAAACATGGCAGAAAATCAATAGTGTATGCAGCTTGATGCTTTTTCATATATTGATTTACATGTCATTTGTCTGCAATTATTGTTTAAATACAATTCACTCTTTGCTAATAGGATACTATTATCACTCTTGCATACAAGGATAAGACTTCCATGAAAATTAGACCCAGCCTAAGTTTACTGTTGTTTACATTCAGAATACTAAGTACTATCTTAATGCCAATGGAACACATATACTTGACAATTGAAGTCATCTGTGTGGAACTCTAGAATTCATCTGAGATCATCTTCCTATCGTTTCTTAATATGAGATTGGGTAACCGTGTTCTGGAGCAAGAAGAGAAAGCTCATGGCTTGAAGACCATCACTTAGGGGTTCCTCCCCATTGCATTGTTTGTACATGGGATCACTATACAAAGATGCTAAGTATCATGTGCTGCTTTCAAAAGCAAATTATTTCACCAATTTTACTCAAAAGAAATTATAAAGGAATTTCCAACCAAACCCAACATCTCGCTTTCCATGATTACTGCTCAAATGATCCCACATGGGGTGGGGATGCTCATGCATTTTGCTTCAAGCTCTATCTTCGAAGCAGAAGCAGTAACCAGATGCAATTATTAGATGCCCTGACTTCATCATTCCTACCCACAGGTGAAATGGCTTAGAGTCAGTGCTTCCAATGACGCTGCGTAGCCCAGAAATGGGCAAACTGACTTATAGATGTCTGTGCTTGGTTCTGTCCCAAAGGCCCCAGAGGAGATGCCCGAAGGTGAAGCTGAATGTCCCTGTCAAGTGGCTCTCAGCTCTGTCACTAGTCACAGAATTAAATAGAAGGCTGGATTGGGAAGATTTTTTTTTCTCTTTAACACTGTGGTTCATTTTTAAATCACTCTGACATTAACATGAACATACCACAGGCACCCTTGCATATCCTCGTTAAAAGATAAATATTAATGACAAAGTGACAGAGTAATCACTAAACCAACTACAGAGAAGGTACTCACAGGAATAACAGACCCAGTCCACATTTTAAACAGTTCAGCCTGAAACAGTCAAAATGCAAATTCCTTTTACAGAAGTGACATCGAAAGCATGCTCAGTCACATAAAACACGTCCTATGCTGTTTTGATTATTCTTCCTATTTTGGGCTTTTCTGTTTGCTGCAGAATTCTTCTCTTTGACAGTTTTAAGAGGGAGTTGATATATAAGAGAGTGAAATGAAACAAACTTAAGTTGCTTTGGCTATTGCTGGGGGGAAAGTGGAGCTCCTTCGGTTCCCTGCCCCTATGTCAACCCCTCAACACACACACACACACACACACACACATTTCTCTAAGTTCTGTCACAGAAGCTGACTTTTAAAACAACTTCTTGTCATTTTGGATGTAGTACAAACCCTAGAGCTGTATAACCTAAAGCCTTCACCAAAAAGGGTCATCTCCTTTCTTTATTCTCAAACACATCAATTCTGTCCACATACAGGAAGGATGCAGAAGATGAAAAATGCTACCAGTCCATGGCATGATAAGTCCCAAGGTGGCTGTTTTTAAACTAACCATAAAAAATGCTGGCAAAACACAAGAGAGAAATGTCTATATTCAAGTGAACATACGAATGATTTTTTAAAGACACCCCCCCCCAGATTTAATTTCTGGTTTTGATGCAAAACCAGATGCTACCTAAAAGCCAATTTTCTTGGCTAGAAAGTCTTAATGGTAAGATAAGGAAATTTAGAGAGAGAAATAAAAAAAATGTATAATGTCTGACTTGTGTAGAAATAATGGAGTACAGTGAGGTCTACATTCTACTGTGGAGATGTGATTTACCGCCTAAAACTAGAATTTTAAAAGAAAATAGGGCAGGAAAAATTTCCTCTCATATTTCATCACCTCAATAGCCCTCCTTTCATGTTTTTCTGTGGTAAGGGTATCCATCCACCTTAGCAAGGGATGCAGGGGAGGGATGCTGAACACCTAATATGTTCAATAAGATCATATTGTGCTCCAGACCTGCATTTGTCATCTTTGTAAGGAAATGAAAAGCTACCTTTCCTGAGAAAAATGAAGATTGAAAAACTGTTCCAGATAGAGTACAAATTTAGAAAATTAGAAAGTAATCACAGATCTATCAAAAATCCAAAGAGGGTAAGATTCAGGAAGCAGAGTGCTGTACTTGTTTTGGGATAAACTGCAGACTCGAGAGTTTCAATTTCAAGTAAAGGAAAACCAGCATACTGAAATGTGCCATTTCTCATTTTTTTGTGCTTAAAAATAGAAATTGTAATATTATCATTAACAAGCAACATTTAACTAGGAATCTAGAAATAGTTGAAAATTCCTGCTAAAGGTGGTGGAGAGGGGCCAGTAGGGGATAGGAAAAGTATAATGCATTAAAGAGGCCGTTCTGAAATTCAGTTCAAATATATACTCAGTCAGGCACTAAATGCTGCTGAGAGAGCTAAAGGGGCTTAATTTTTAATGCAACTCTAATTCAAGAACTGAGACAATGTGTGTATTAAAGCACAAATTATCAATGAAGCTCTGAGAAAGGAAAAATCCAGAGGAAGAGACATGTGAGAAGACTTTATGGAGAAGCAGGAACAAGAATTAACTAACCTAGATGAAAAGTTAAGTGAAATTTCAATCAGCAAGTAGGAGGGAGGGAGGGATCCATTCTAGTTGGGAGAAGAGCCAAACAAGAAAGAATTAATATTGCTTATTTGGGGCCCGAGATTGGTCAGGATGAAGCTTACTTCAACATGTAAAGAGAGATTAGGTTAAATAAGTATGAAGGATTATGAAGAGTATAAAATATTAGAATAATCAGTTTAAATGCTTTCTAGCAAAAAGCACAATAATACTATGGGACCAATTTTATTAAACATTTAACCAGCATTATGTCATGTAACTGAAATAACAACTCTAGAGAAATAGGTAGAAATATTATCCCCATTTTACATGTTAGGAAAAGTCAGAATTAAAACCCAGGTTTGTGATTTCAGAACTCATTCTGATAACCACTATATTTTATTGCCTCAATATAACTTCATATAAATATATATCCTTGGTCTCCAAAAATACTGAAGTTAGGAGAAATAAAACCCAATATAATGATTATAATCATCTAGGATGAATGTACACAGTAAAAAAAAAAAAAAAAAAAAGGAAGGAATTAAGACAGAGCCCTGAAAAATGACAACCTTTCAACAATAATAAAGAGAAAACTGCAAAAAGGAATGGGGGGGGGGGGTGGGGGGGAGGGCAATGGGAATGACTCCAGAGAGGAAGCACCTAGAGTACTTGAAACTAAAGAAAGAGTGTTTTACCTGGCCAGTATGGCTCAGTTTTTGAGCATTGACCTATGAACCAAGAGGTCATGGTTCGATTCTGTGTGCCCAGGTTGTGGGCTCAACCGCCAGTGTGGGGCATGCAGGAGGCAGCCAATCGGTGATTCTCTCATCATTGATGTTTCTTTCTCTCTCTCCTTCTCCCTTCTTCTCTGAAATCAATAAAAGTATTTTTAAAAAACCAAATCCTATATAATAAAAGCCTAATATGCTAAGTGTCCGACTGTTCGACTGGTCGACCAGTCGCTATAATGCGCACTGACCACCAGGGGGAAGACATTCTGACTGGTAGGTTAGCTTGCTGCTGGGGTCTGGCTGATGGGGACTGGGCGAGAAGGGCTGGACATGCCCTGGAGCCCTCCCGTGATCCCTTTCAGGGGCCAACCTCCCATGGTCCCCCTCCCCTCACCCTGATTGTGCACCGGTGGCGTCCCTTAGCCTGACTTGTGCCCTCTCGCAATCTGGGATCCCTTGGGATGTCAGAGAGCTGGTTTCAGCCGATCCCCGCAGGCCAGGCCTAGGGACCCCACAAGTGCACAAATCCATGCAGCGGGCCTCTAGTAAATAAATGAAAAGAGTGTTTTAAAGATGGAAGAAAAGGTCATCTGTATCAAATGCTATTAGAATTCCAGTTAAATGAGACAAGTGACCATTGAGTCAATAATGGAAAACATTACTAATTATACATTTTAAAAGGACAAGAGGCAAAATTAGAATGCTTGCAGGGTTAATTAAAATTTTAAAAACCTTTGTAGGTAGACTAGAGATCTCCAAAGAGTAGTGCGGATAACTAATCTAATTTCCATAAATCAGAGGCAAACCTAGAAAACTAAAACCATTATACTTTTATTTTGCTTGTTTAGTGGAGCGAAATTATTCTATAAAATTGTTACTCTGGAATAATATCCTTCTAAATTTCTTGTATTTAAAATGCATTTTAATAAAATGATGGTACTACAAGATAGTAGTGGTTTTCAAGTATTAATGCTAGTTAAACCTATATCCTGCCCAAATTGTGCAACCTACTGTTGCTGCTAAATCTTGGAATGAATGTCCGAAAGAATGTCTCAATAGTGCTTGATGGAGAGAGAGGAGGTAGAATAAAGGGGAATGTTACTTGTCTGGCAAAGGCATTTGCTCCTTTCTAAGTACAGAGTGTAGTTCTGAAGGGTCAGTAGAGAGAAATTTGCATTTCGTCCTTGGCAGTTTCATTATGTTTTCAATTATTACAGTGCAATGTTCTACTAGGAGTTTCATCATGCATTCAAATTGGAGAGGGGATACATTTAGCCGCCACAACAAATTGAGCTCAGCAGGCTTCATTTCAGGAACGTCCATAGTGTCAAGTGGTCACTCCTTCAGTTTTAATTTCTAGATATATGAGATGCAAATTGCATGATCTTTCCGCCTCTGATAGACAGAGTGAATGGCTCCAATTGCGTTCTAACATACCCTTAACTGGGAGGTAAATAACATTATCAGCTGGGGATGTGGTAGAATAAATCACAAAGAAAAGATTAATTATCTTGTAAAGGTATTGTGTTATTTTAATTGTTCATATCACTCAAGCTTTTCTAATTAGAAAAGTAAATACCAGCCCAGGCAGGTTTTGCGCTGGCACAATGAAAAAAAGGCTAACCATTTGCATGAATTATACCTTTTCAAATATTTAAACTTGATAAGGCCAACCACCAATTTATACCTGTTTTCCTGTCACTGGACTTCTCAAAGATCAATTATAGTTCTTTTACAAAAAGCGAAAGAATAGCAATCTATTAAATATCATAAATATTTCAATGGACTGATGCTGCAAGCAAGTTTACCATGTCAAACCCCTATAGCCCACTATTGTTTAGTGGTTTCCAAAATCTAAGATGCTTTTCTCTATCAAATATATTCCATGTGTCTTTTTAAGCCCAGTGGTTTATTTGAAAACCCATTGGAGATTATACACAATCCTTCTGTTTTCTTCCTTCAAACAGCAGCTGTCATTTCTTGTACAGAACATTTCCCATTCCATCTTCCTGATTAATGCATTGTCTCTGGATAAATCCAGTGCTATTAAACAATCAGAATCGAATTCTGTTTCCCAGAATTCAATCTTCCATGAGAGAAGTTCATCAGGCTCTCTCATGAGTTGAGTCCCATAAAAGCCATTCCTAAACAGGCCGTAGTGACACATTACTATTATGAATATCTTTCTTGACAGAACACCCAGCATATTGTAGGTACTCAGAAGTGTTCCTTCCTTTAGACTCTTTTTCCTCTATGTTGGTTTCTGACTTTCATTTGGAAGCAGTATGAAACATAAAGACTTTGGAGCCATACAGATCTGCATTTGAATCTGCCTGTAAAACTAGGTCTATAATCTTGGACGGGGCGTTAAAAAATAATCCCGACCTGTTAGGACGATTTTTAGGGGATTCAATGATACCCTGCATGTTATACACTTAGCTCAGTGCCAGGCACGTAAGTACTCAATAATTGTCTGCATTATATTTTATGACTATAATTGATAGCCTCTCTACTGAAACTCAGTTTGAAAGCTACATCGGAGGTCAGAATCAGCACTGGAAAGTTGTTACCATTTGAAAAGGTCATCTGAACTTGCCCGCATACCAAATGCTTCTCTGGGTCCTCATTCAGATGGGTGTCTCTCATTCTTACATCTTCGAAGCAGGATCTTTTCAGGGGTCTGATGGGCTGTGTAACACAGTTTCCGTAGCTGGTTTACCAACTCAGTGATCTGAAGCATTTCACTTAGGGCTGTTCTATTCCTGACAGGAAGGCTTGAGGGAGATGATGATCTTAAATGCCAGGAGGATTTTCCACGTGGCCACGGGGGAAGAATGCAGAGCATCTGGACACAGCCCACAGAGCAGATTGTGAGGGTTGTGAAACTCCCGTCTGTGCGCTCAGTTAATGGACCCGGGAGGCTTGAGCATTATGTACTGTGGAAGGGAAAAGGGGTTAATGCATCGGGGGCTTGATTTGTGAAACCAATTCTTCAGTCTCATTTATATTTACATTAACAGGGCATCTTTAACACTGAGGGGGCTGTGGTGTTGGATGAGATCACAGCTGAAATGTTAGATTTTATGGGTCTGATCTCTTTGTTATTCTTCAGCCAGTTGCCTAGAAGCAAAAGACGATAGATTCTAATTGCCCTGACAGGTCTGTTCCTCTAGTGTAGCCAAGAATTTCTCCCTAGGATTTCTGTCTCAGTCTTCAATTACTTTATCTTTAATGCCCAAACTTCTGCCTAACCCATCAGATAGCCTGTCTGAATCCATTCTCTCCTACCCATTCCTTACTTGTGATGAAAATTAATCTGACTCCTCTAGAAACCAGACTCCTTTAGATTTTTGCTTATTTCCGGCCATTTTTTCATGGTTCCCTTTAAGATAAAGTCTGAAGTACATGAAGGTGATGCTACTAACCTGGTTATTGTGAACCTGAACAAGTTACCTAACTTCTCTAAACCTTGCTTACCCCATCAATAAAGTCAGAATCAGAGTTGTTTATACATCGTGTGACTGATTTGAAGACTAAACAAAATCACCTGTGTGAAGTCCTTGCTGCTGATTTCTTAACACATTAAGCACCTGTCAGTCACGGGTGACTGACACAATACTTTCTCTCCGGAAGACAAAACAGGCTGGGCGCTAACGTGTTAATTAGCATGCCTCGTGTGGATGGGTCCAGCTCTTTGACATGATGCCAGGGACAATGATTCTAGACTTAAAATTGCTTGAAATATTTCCCCAGCACACCAAAAAGCAAATACATCAACCATTCCCCAACCTCGAGTTTCTCTTTCCTAAACTCTCTTCCTAAGCCCCAACCCAGGAGTACATTGAGCAAGGCCACTTGGGAAAATAGTTGCATGATTTAATGCTCCATACTCACCTCAACCAGAGAAGTGAGAAAAACAGCCCTTGGTCAGTACCAGAAATATTCTTCTAGTGTTTAGTCTCAAGTTAACACTTGTATATCTAAGTTGGATTTTCTCTTCATGACTTTATTCTTAACCTGCATTCTAGATTCTTCTCCAGATTTTTCTTAAAGATAGAGCAAGATATATCTACACCCCAAATTACTGTTTACTTTATCTACTGTGTTTTCTTTGTTATTTCCATTAGGTGGTGACCTATTCTTGGGCCAACCAAGAATGGAATGTGCTTAGTCTAGCTGTGCTAGGACTTCCTAGTTCTTCTTAATCAAATTCCTGTTGAGTTCTTAGCTATATTTACTCTTATAGTCAAGAAGTTGCAAACCATTCCAAAGTATTGTCTCTATTCTCCTCACATTTGGCGTCTTTTTCTCCTGAGGACCAGACGGCTGGCACAATTTTGTCCAAAATTAGTATATTAACTTTTGTAGGTATTATTAGCTAATTTTCTATGCACTATGCCTGTCTATCTGTGTACAATAAAGACTCCTCTCATCTGAACTTCCCACTCAATCATTGGCACAATGTTTGACACTCAGTGTGCTTTCAATAAAGGATGACAATATTATTATTACCATTTTTTTCCAGACTGTAGCTCAGGTGCTGCTAACAGTAAAGTGAATAACCACAGTTCTTGCAGAGAGTTCATCTTCTCTTTGAATTTGTGTTTAAGTCATGTTTCCATGAATAATACTGACTTTTCCCTGAAAACTATCTTTTCTTTCTCAATCTCTCTTAGATTCAATGACAAGCATATCAAGATTCCCAGCCAATGCTGATAGATGATACCTAAAACAGATGAATTGAGTTTCAGTGGTGAAACTTGCTAAGAACTTCACCCAATACTTCTCTCCTTAGCTCAAAAGAGGTTAAGTATTATTTGCAAAACGAGGAAGCAGCATGTTATATAAACTATCAAACTAGAGGGTCCACAGGGCTAAAAGGGTCAGATACCCGGATGGCCGGTCATACTGCTGTCAATAGGCCAATTTTTGTCTTCCTTTTCCATATGAGGATAGCTGTAGCTTGAAATAAATATTCAAGTGTGATAAAGCAAATTATTTGTATAGGAAATATTCTTTATGACTTGAAAATGGGCATTTTCAAGGTTAATGGCACTGAGCCTAGAAAAGTAAATATGACCCACTTCACCAGACTGAAATTTCCTTGAGAGGGAGGGGTCATGTCTGCATTGCCCATTGTTTCAATCCCATTATCTTACACAATGCCTGACACAGAATTCAGGCTCAGAAAAAATATTGATTGAAAGAATAAATGCATTTTGCTACCAATTTACCACCTAGGAAAAAAATAGGTGGGTAGCAAGAAAATTCGAAAGCAATAGGAAATGTATTTGCAAGATTAGGAAAAGGCTATTCTAAACAGGGTGGGAAAATATAAGATTAAATGCAAAATAAGAATAAGTCCATACTGTTACCTTCCATAAATCCATATTTGTTTGTCTCCAATTGATAGTTATTCCCTGCCCCAAGTTTCAAGATATTAACTAATGAAGAGAAAGCCAAAATGCTGACCTTGTAAGATTTTAAAAAGTTGGGGGAGTTACTATGCCTTAGTTCTCTAAGTTAATAAAATCTTATTCAAACCCTTCATTCGAATGTCACTTTTCCTGATTGCTTTTGTTATGTGCCATTGAGTCATAGAGATTTTGCGGCTGACTCATGCATGGGCGAGGTGATAAATCATAACCACTGAATAATGCCAGAGAAATTACAAATGACAGACAGCATTTCAGAGGACTGCCTGTGGGAAACTAGGTATTTATTTTCACTTTGTACCAACTTCTAAATAGCCTACCCTTGGCAACGGCAGTTGTCAGAAAGGTAAGAAGTTATTGCTAGTGCATTGCTATTCAGGCACATAGGGAAGATGTGAACAGTAGAAGACTAATTCCTTTGTTGTGCTGCTAGCAAATTAAAACTGATGTGGAGAAGTACAGCATAAATTTGAAGAGGAAGTAAAAACTATATAAGGTTCAGGCCTTTGGTCACGAAAACTAATTATTGTCATTTTTTAGGGATCTTTTGTATATTTTCCTCAGCAAAATGGAAAAAAAAAAGTGGAATAAAGTAAAAACTTTTGTTTCCATGAATAAAGCTATACTTTTACATGAATTATTATTTTGGACTCAGTTTACCAGGTCAGAGAACTGTGCATAGATTTTGGAATAGCATTCAAGTAAGCGCAAATGTGAAGCACAAATACCAAACAGCATTTAAACGCCTAATTAAGACTATTAACTAGTGTGTCTCTAATGAGCATTTACTTTCTATGTTTTACATAGTAACTAAGACTATAATGACAATCTCTTCATTTGGGTATTCCAAAATTGTATTTGATTAAAAGTGATAAAATAACTCCGCTATTTAAGGGGAAATGGCTATGATGTTCAAGAAAAAGTAGTAAAATTTCAAAATGTATAAAATCCCTAAATTTGATGATCCGATAACTTGATATAATGAATATATTTAAACACCTATGTATCAAGGAGCAAAGGAATTTTAAGAACATAAGAACATACAAGTAAATCTGTGGTTATTTGCAAAGCCTTTATCCTCATAAATGAGCTGGGGTTCTGTATATTTTAAAACAAGGGAAATTTGAGTTAATCATTGATCCCCCCCCCAACAATATTTTCCCATTGATTTTTAGAGAGAATGTAAGGGAAGGAGAGAGACAGTGAGAGATAAGCATCAATGTGCGAGAGACACATCAATTGGTTGCCTCCTGCATGTGCCCTGACCGGGGCCTGGGATCCAGCCTGCAAACCAGGTACGTACCTTTGACCAGAATTGAAACCAGGACCCGTCAGTCCATAGGCTGACACTCTATCCACTGAGCCAAACCAGCTGGGGCAACCATGATTTTTTTTTTTAATTGGCTTTTTCCAAAATTTGTTTTTGTTTTTTAATTTAAAATTTTAGAAATTTTTAAAAAATGTGCGAGATCACACAGTTTTCACTCAGATATCACACGCACTACAGAATCTCATCTCTGAAAGCAATGGACAGGAAAAGTCAAATTAAGGAGCTTGACATACAAACAATCCATGTTACTTCGCCTTCTGGGAAACTTACAACCCTTTGGGAATAAAGGAAGAAGAGGAAGAGGTGAGCTATTTACTAACTAAGAATATCTAATTAAAGCCACTTGAAGCTTTTACAGGAATATGCCATTATCTCTTGTGGACTCCGAGAGCAACACAGGCATAGAGATATTCCCATTCTCTTAAGAACTGTGCCAAGAAAGAAAAGCTGAGAAGGCATCTTCTTCAAAAATTTGAAGGGAAACTAGCCTTTAAGTGGGCACTTTTGGTGCACTATGCATTAAAGTGTTTTAATAGCATCCATTTATCATTTTAACAGCAAGCATTTACTAAAAGGTGTATGACCAGGTGCAAGGAAGAAAGTATATAATGTATCCTAAGGCTTAAATTTTCAAAAGACAACGTGAAGTCATGTCAGAAATGGGAAATGCTGTCCTTTTTCCTTTTGTTGGCCTATAGCGTGTGATTTTTCAAGTCCTAGCTCTATAGGTGACAAAATTTTTGATCAGAAAACTATCAGTGGTCTTTGGAAGAGGAGATGATTGAAATGAAATACAACCACTTCAGGCTAATTCAAGGTTATATTGGAAACCTGACTGTTAGCCATGACAATACAGTGAATATAGTAACGAAACTGACAGTGGTAAGACAAGCGGAGTTTACTTATTGCTTTCACATATATTATCTGAAATGGTTCCGCTAAGATCCCTATATATTCAGACCACATCCCCATTTGACACAGGCAACCTGCAAAAAGTCCAGCTAACTTGTTGCCTCATCGGTGTATGGAACATATTCAAATTATCCCAGCCCCAGCAACCAAAATAATTGAAAAGCCATTTAAATCTGTGGTCCCCCAAGAAATAGAGATAATCCCATTGATAAATTTCAGCAAAACCTTTCAAAATCGGCTTTCCGTCAAAATCCCAGTGCATTGAGTATCCCATGCACCAGTGATTCATTATATTATGACTATTCTGAATACATAATCAGTCTCTCTTTTTCTCAGAAACACACACACACCTTATAAAAGTTTATTAAATATAAAATTTTCATGCTCTCAGCATGTCTTCTGCCTTCAGCTAATCTGAGCTATTTTTCTAGCCTTTAATTTTGTATTCTGGTGTAGAGATTTGACCCATGTCAACACTCAACAGATGAATGATAGTTGGCCCCTCTGCACAGATAAAACACAGAATATCACACTATGTTTTCAAATGTGAGGTTAGCAGCAGCTCAAAGAGTTTTCAAGAAAATGGTGGGAAAAGAAATGGTAACTACCAGACAGGGATTGATGGAAGTGAAAACATGAGAAAATATCTCAATAACTATTCAATGAGTCTAGCAGGTTTGACTGACATTTAATCTGGTAATTATTTTTTTAAATATATTTTATTGATTTTTTACAGAGAGGAAGGGTGAGAGAGAGAGAGAGAGTTAGAAACATCGATGGGAGAGAAACATCGATCAGCCGCCTCCTGCACATCTCCCACTGGGGATGTGCCCGCAACCCAGGTACATGCCCTTGACCGGAATCGAACCCGGGACCTTTCAGTCCACAGGCCGACGCTCTATCCACTGAGCCAAACCGGTTTTGGCAAATCTGGTAATTATTATTTAAAAAATGAAAGAAACCATATACGACTTCACAGATGTTGCCAATGAGGAATCCCAGAAATGCATTTTGCATTTTCCATATGTCCTATGATCATCAAACAATTCCTAGGAAGCTTTTATAGTTTACCGTTTGCTGAACCCAAGGCTTAATGTATTGTGTAAGGAAACACAGCTACTCTAGATTTTTTAGAGCAGGGATTGCAAACATTTTTTTTTAAAGAGAAACTATTATAGGCTTTGTGAGCCAGACCTCTGTCACACTTGTTCAACTCTGTCACCTACTGGAAAGCAACACAGACCGTCTTAAATGAATGGGTGTGACTGCATTCCAATAACACATTATAAACCTAAAGAAACGATGTCCAAACTTTCTTGAGATTATGGTTGGTGCTGTTGCTTTGGTTTGTTATTGTTTTTTTCTTTCTGCTCTGCTTACTGCCAGGCTCTGTACAGTAAAGCAGTTCCTCCCACTTATCTTTATTCCTGAAGGGTCAGGTGAGGACAGGAAGACCTCAAATATTGTTGTGTAATAGCTTCTCTTTTGTCACTGACTCTCACACTTGAGCAACCTGCGCTAGCAAGGTTTTAAAGGCACTCCTAGATGCTAAACATGGATCTCTGCCTTCAAGACTGGTGTTCTTTCTTTCCAGCACATGAAATTTATCCTTGGAGGCCTCTACAATTTGTCTTCTTGGAGCCTTTGCAACTGTAAATGACCGATTCTTACGTCAACTAATCGTTGTAAAGATTTTAATAGGAGATATCACTTGGTAGTTCATATGTACATGTATTTTCTTGGCAAAAGGAGACTCCAGTCCAGTCGGTGTGACTCAGAGTTGAGTGTTGACCTATGAACCAGGAGGCCATGGTTTGATTGCTGGTCAGGGCACATGCCCAGGTTGTGGGCTTGATCCCCAGAAGGGGTGTGCAGGAGGCAGGTGATCAATGATTCTCTCTCATCATTGATGATTCTATCTCTCCCTCTCCCTTTCCCTTTCTCTCTCTGAAATAAATAAAAATAAAATATTTAAAAAGGAGACTCCAAGGACTATAATGGCTTGGATGTATGGAGGAATACATCTCTAACTGTGTAGTGAATAGATCATGTCAGGCATTGGACAAAGGCTTGCAGGAGAAAGACGAACATCCAGTCTCACTCTGTAGCCCTCCTTTACTTACTCACAGGGCCATGTTTGAAAACATTTTTCTCTTCTTTTCTCTCCATCATATTTCACTTTCTGCGACTAGGATAGCGTAACCATGCATGCCTGAGGCGTTTCCTCCATCCATGCTGTATCTATGCCACTGTCTCCATTGCATTTGAAATTAGAGGCTGTTATTAAGGCCTCCAATGCAGCATTGGAGAACTTTAGTGACTTTTTGCATTATTTTGGCATAAAAAATACACGTTCCTCCTTCTAACCCTAGTTTAGCGCCATCCTGATCTTTGTGTCAAAGATTCCAACTTACAAAACTCTGCTCTTCTTATGAAGTGTCAATATCAGAAGAAAAAAGCAGCCATATGAGAAGGCAGTGCAGAGAGTAATGTATTTTATTCTCCAGTCTCACTGAATGGTGCTAAGGATGGAAAATTTTAAAGAAAAGAAATAGAGGATCTGGAAGATACCAGCATCGTACGGGTAAGCCAGGTTGTCTCAGAATTGTGGGTGCAGAAGATAAGAATGAAACGTAGGTTTCTGTTAAACACTGTTAACTCAAATGTATAATTCACGCATCCATACGCAGCCACTACTTTTCGGTGGAAAAACAGAAGTCAGAATGCATGCACTGGGACATTAGAGTCCAGGAATTTAAGTCCACATGCAGAAAAAAATCCTACCGTATTCCATTTATCCACTCGGAAACAGATGTGCCCCTCTCCACAGACATGTTTTAAACACAAATAAGAAAGCTGTCACAAAAGGACACAGACCCAAACCAAAAAGTCATTTCCCAGCAAGTGACGCAGCAATCTCTACTTTGACTTGGACTTTAGCTCCGCAGCTGTGGCGAAACCCACATTATGGCTGTGGGAAGGAAATTGTTCCCAGGTGAGAGGTAAATTATCTGGCTTGGCACAAAAATGTGGAAGAGGCAAATTCCACCTGCTTTTCTCTAGGCAAGATATTTTTTGTTCAAATATCTCCCTGATACCCGATTTTGCATTCTGTGTACACATAGAGTAAAGATATAGACATAGACATAGACATAGACATAGACATAGACATAGACATAGACATAGACATAGACATAGACATAGACATAGGTATAAATAGAGAAATACACAGGTAACCTATAGGCTGAATCACATGCTTGCTAATTCACTAAAGATGGAGTTTTCAGAAACCTCCAATATGGATGTCTTCATTCATTCATTCATTCATTCATTCATTCAATTTTTCATTCAGCAAATGTTTCCCCCTCAAAATGTTATAAACATCTTCTTTTGGGTCCCATCAGATGACCTGTAATTATCCACAGTTGTCCTTTTCTCACATGCTTCAGAAACTATTTAGATAATAGTACTACTTGGGTGGCAAAGTTAAAATCTTTTCAAGTGAATTCCCAGGGGAAAAGAAGGAGGCGGTAAACGGAATCATGCCCAGTGGTTGAATAATAACAATAATTTAAAATTTTATTTTATAGTGACAATTACTGAGCAGCTGTTATGCACCAGCCACTGTGCTAAAACATATGTAAGCATCCTATTTATCTCTGACAACAGTCCTGTTAATAGGAGCCATTATTATCTGGACTTAATAGATCAAGAAAATGATTCCCAGATAGGAAAACTAGCCTACTGAAGGCCACTCCTAGTAAGAAATGGAGTTAGTTCAAATCAAGGTCTAACGTCGACAATAACCCCTTTCATCAAATAACCAGAGCATCTCTCTGTTGTGGGGTAGTCTCATAGAAGCCACTTTTATTTCTTATGTATGCTTAGTTTAGAAAATGTCTATTATGTCTGTGTGTTTCAGTTACTGTGGTTGCATAAAAGTTACTCTTGAAAAAGTGAATTAAAACAATGGTAGCATTTACTTTGCTCACAGATCTGCAATTTGGGCAAAGCCTAATGGGATAGCTTGTTTCTCATCCACTCAACATCACCTGGGGTGGCTTGAAGGCAGGAAGCTAGACTCCTGTGAAAGCTCATTCCCTGACATTTCTTGGCAGTGATCTGTGGATCGAGTCCTTAACTGAGGCCTGAAGCAGAAACAACTACACATGGCCTCTCCATGTGGCCTGGAGGGTCCCCAAAATATGATTGCTCAGTTCTAAGGGAAAGGAGAGGAAAAAGAAAGAGAGAGGAGAGGGAGAGCAGAGGAGGAGAGAGGGAGAAACGGACAGAGAGGGAGACAACAAGAGCTCATTTTTTATCGCCTAGTTTCAGAGGTCTTGCTGCAACTCTTCTGGTACATTCTAGTCATTGAGAGAATTCCAGTGGCCTTCCACTTCAAGAAGAGAAGAAGTAAAGTCCACCTCTCATTGCAAGGTTCTGGAAGAGCATGTCAAAGAAATAGCTCTTTGACCATTTTTCATGCAATGTTCCTTATATATAATTTATATACAAGAATATGGTATGGGGCAAAAGGAGGTTTTTAGTTGTATGTGAAACACAGAGCTTATTATTATGTTGTTATTTATTAATTATTGTGCTATGTTCCATACAAACAACTAGAAACCTACATTTGCCCATCCTGCATATGGATGTGAGTTATATACTCATATATAACATATACATGACTATCTATGTGTATATACAGACACATATATATAAAATGAAGACTTCCTGACATCATGAAAATTTTCCATCTAGCTGTGATAAAGAACGTTTAATCAAATAAAGGAGGCAATTTAGCAGAGACCAGTCAGAACCTAATTACAATTAAGTGCCATTCTTAATGACTACTCTTCTGCATACACAGTTTCTTTGGACCAGCAGGATGTCAGGCCTCCTATTTCAGAAGATATTTGCTTTTTTTGTTGTTTCACCTGCATTATGTGCACAACATGCCAGCTAGTTTTGGAAAACAGGACTTAGGAGAAGTGGAATAAGGGGGGAGAGTGTACAAGGGCTCAGGCTGTGGAGTTAGAGCTGCCTGGAATCTTGGTTCCATCTCTTCCTACCTATATAGCCTTGGGAAACTTATTTAACCTCCGAGACCCTGTTCTCTTATCCACAGAACAGGAATATTGTTTCATTCCTCATAGGTACATTAAATAGCTTCTGTGAAGTACTTGGTGCAATGCTCACCACATAGATGTTATGTAGAAAACTGTACTACAATTTAAATAAAGAATGAAATGCAACTGCTTGATTTATGACCTACAAGGTTCGACGTGTGTTAGCTCCAGTCCACTTCCCTGGCCTTATCTTATGATCGCTCTGTTACTTACGATCATTATACTCTAAACTCTGGGACCTTCTGTCCTGGTCTCGAGGCTATTGCATTTATTCTCCTCTCTTCCTGGAAGATCCTTTTCTCAAAGCATTGCAGGGTTACCCCCTTCCCATCAGTCAGATAATTTAACTCATCTCATTGGGGAGCCCTTTTCACGATCAACCTCTTATCCCGAGGAACCCTGTTCCTCCCAGTAACTCTTTATCATGTTATCATATTTACAGTCTAATAGTTCTTTCTACTCATAATTACCTTTATTATAGACTTATTTGCTTTTTAATTATATTGTTCTCCCATAAGACTGTGAGCTACCTAAGACGGTGATCTTCTCGGTCTTATTCCAGAGGCCCCGAACAGTGCCTGAGCAATAAATAGTAGGTCTCGCTGAAACCGGTTTGGCTCAGTGGATAGAGCGTCGGCCTGTGGACTGAAAGGTCCCAGGTTCGATTCCGGTCAAGGGCATGTACCTGGGTTGCGGGCATATCCCCAGTAGGAGATGTGCAGGAGGCAGCTGATCGATGTTTCTCTCTCATCGATGTTTCTAACTCTCTATCTCTCTCCCTTCTTCCTCTCTGTAAAAAGTCAATAAAAATATATTAAAAATAAATAAATAAATAAATAGTAGGTCTCAGTATATACTCAGTGATGGCAAACCTTTTGAGCTTGGCGTGTCAGCATTTTGAAAAACCCTAAGTTAACTCTGGTGCCATGTCACATATAGAAATTTTTTGATATTTGCAACCATAGTAAAACAAAGACTTATATTTTTGATATTTGTTTTACATATTTAAATGCCATTTAACAAAGAACAATCAACCAAAAAAATGAGTTCACGTGTCACCTCTGAGACACGTGTCATAGGTTCGCCATCACTGTACTAGATGGATGGATGGATGGATGGATAAATACATACATGTATTTATGTGTCTAGTGAGGGCAGAGTAAAAGAAAGTGGGAGAAAAAATGAAAGTTTTGAAAAGAACACTATATGAAATTACATTTTGGTGGGAGAAATGAGGCTGACATTTACCTGCTGTCCTTCACTGGAGGGACACAACAGAAAGGGAACTGGGTGGCTAATCTTTGGTAGTTGTAGGGCTGGCTTTGGAGACAAATGGGCCCCATGTTGCAGAGAAATCATGCTACCTGCATCTTTTCCTTGATGCTCTTCATTCTTTCTCTCAGGTCTTGTACTAGTAAATGTGTGACCTTGGGATTATCTCACTTCTGGTCTTTGGGGTTTAACTCCAGGTATCTGGATAGATGCCTCTCAATAAAAAAATAAAAATAAAAATAAATGAAAAAAAAAACCCTGCCTTTCTCTTCCAAGAAATAGTATTTCTAAAGTCTTCAATGCCAAATGCATTGCCCATGCAAATCATTTCTCCAAACCAAAACAATTCTAAAAGTTACCCAAGCTTGCATAAAAATAAATGTTAATATTCATTAGAATAGTATTTTTACTTTTCTGGCTTTTTCACTGGAGCTATTTGGCAACTGAAAACTCATCAGTGTATAAATGAATGCATGCGCTTGTGTAAGAAGCTTCTAATTAGCACATATAGTGAAGTGTGGAGCGTTTTCTACATAACATTCTCTGGCTGAAGTTTAAACCGAGGTCTGTCCTCTGAAATACGTGGACAGCTGCTAGGCAGTTAAAAAAAGAAAAGGGAAGGAAATAAGTTGTTAACTTGGGACTGGGAAATGGAAGCTGACTAACCTCCAGAACAGATGTTTCAGGTCTGGGACATTCTGCATGGAGTCATTAGAGACTTCATATCCAAAGGCTCCTGGGGAGCTGTCTGGCTGTTTTTGCTTAATTAATAGATCTCTTTGCAACTCTGGAAGAAGAGGAGCCAGGGGACAAATATAGGTGTGCTGTACTGCTTTCCCATGAAAAACTGCTATGGTTGCCCAGGTGGCCTCTGGTTGATCACCAAGTCTCCCCAGGACTCAATTTCCCTATCTTTAATTGAAGGAGATAGGTATCCTTCCTTGTTTCACAAGCATATGTCAGAGGACCCAAACGAATGAGTTGTACCAAAGTTGTTTGCTTTCTGACAACCCTACTTTTTCATCTTTAATGCCTTATTTTTCTTTATAATCATCATGAATTCAAGGTATAATAATTTGGGGGATTACAACTGTTTTATAGCCATTTAAAATATATTTTTATGATTTCAGAGAGGAAGGGAGAAGGAAAGAGAGAAAGAAACACAAATGAGGGAGACACATCAGTCTGCTGCCTCCTGCATACCCCACACTGGAGATTAAGCCCACAACCCAGGCATGTGCCCTGACTGGGAATCAAACCCAGGACCTCTTGGTCCATAGGACAATGTTCAATCCACTGAGCTACACCAGCCAGGCTGCCTTATAGTCTTTAAATAAAATACGTTACATCAAATTCTAGAGGTTAAGAGGCAGACTAAGTTATGATCAGGAGTGCTAGTTGTCTACCTGAGAATACATTATCACTTAGAGACTCGAGTCAGACCTAACAGGTATCAGATACTGGCTTCACCCTGCAGTAATTGCAGTATTTTTGGAAAGTTATCGTCCCTTCTTAACTTTAATTCCCTTACATATAAAATGAGACTATTAATAATTTACCTACCAAAGAGAAATGTTCTGAAAATTTCAGGAGATAATGTATACAATGCTCTTGGCACATGTTTCCAGTACACAGCAATAAATACTATTTCTTAATTAATAAGCATAAAACCTAATAAAAATTTGAGGAAGTAGAGCCATATACTATGGTATCCTCACAATAGTTTAATGGCACTAAACAATTTATATTTTTCATCATTTGTGCTCAATCATTCAACAACAGATTTAGTATTAAGCAATTTCATAGCAGCTTCACAAAAGAAAGGAAACGATTGAGGAAAGGTTGCTCTCCCGTGTGCACCAGCCACTCCTAAACCCGAACACTTGGAGAACTGAGGAAGTGAACATGAAATGCTCAATAGGGTGCTTTTACCTCAGCAAAAAAGGCACCTTTCTTCCTGTTCCACTGATTTACAACATCACTAAGCTCCATGCCTGGCTTTGCAAAGTACCACTCTTCAGCTATTAAGAGGATATTGCTTTAATATTGACGGGGAAATCAAAATGTTTTACTGAGTGGTGGCTGCATGTTTTCTTCCCAGTGGAATGTGACTTCCTAGTGTCCTTGGGAAGAGAACACTTCCTTCTCCACACCCCTCCCCGCCCCGGAAAATATTTCCACGTTCTTTGTTTCCTCAAAGGAGGAGACTTCCTATTCACTTAGTTTAGCTCCCTTGTGACTTGAAGTCATTTCACCTATAGAAGACAGATGACTTCAACCCTCAATCTTGAGCTTGAATTGCAATACAAACCAAATTAGATAAAATAAATCAATAATACCCTCGCAGGCCAAATTCACTTAAGTAACATTTACAGTACAATCGCCCACTTTGCCCATATACTTTAATCCATTAACACTCTACATCGGGCACCTGAATAAATATGTTACCTCAGCTGAATATAAATGAAGTAGGATCCCATCGTTATTTTGTGTTGAGTGAAAGGTTAGTAAATTTTCATTTCTTTAAAAAAAAAAGAAAAGATTTTGAAGTGAAGCAAAAAGCTGGTATATCATGAAGCCCTAAGAATTTGTTTGAGTGGCTACTGCAATCCCCTGAAAGCTCACTGAGGACTTCGAAGCTTATATTGCAATTTATGGATTATTGCATTCATGCATCTTACATTATGAACCCCCAAAGGCAATAGAAAATCAAATACATTTATGTTGGGAGGCTGACTTGGAAAGCAGTACTTAGATAAGGGACAGTAGACACACATGCTAAATTGTGCCATGGACAACTTCAAAGTGGGTTTTATGCTTACAAAATTCATAGGACACATAAAAGTGACTGTGGCTAACATTGACATAACTGAAAGATCTTGGTCAGTTCAATTTGCTCCAGCTTCATGTAAACTACAAGTTAATTTGTCCCTCCAATACCCACACTAACAATGGAGTATGGTATATATCACTGAACAAGGCTAAATGGATAAGGCCTTCATTCAACCAATGGTTTAAACTTGAGAAGGGCTATGAAAAAATTTCTCTCAACCGATATCAGAGCCATAGTAGTGTCAAAACTTGGCTCTCAACTGCAAAGGTGTGACATTGGAAACCTAGTCCTAAGGGTTTAGGAGACAGAATAAAAGGAGTCAAGTGCATGCTAAGGCAGAAACATGAAAGACCATTCCAGCAAAGGGAGTGACAAGCCTCTTAGTGACATAATTTTCACTGGGTGTACATTTTGGTGTGCTAGGTCACTCCATCCTCACATTGCCATTCCACCATTCTTTTGACATTGTTTCTGTACATTCTGGCTCTGACTAATACGTAGTTTGTAGATAAGCAGCATATTTGTATAAGGATCCTAAGAACTGCCCAGCTGGTGTGGCCCAATGGTTGAGTGTCGACCTTTGAACCAGGAGGTCATGGTTTGATTCCAGGTCAGGGCATATGCCCGGGTTGCAGGTTTGATCCCCGGTGTGGGGTGTGTGAGTCATTATTCTCTCTCATCATTGATGTTTTTATCTTTCTCACCCTCTCCCTTCCTCTCTGAAATCAATAAAAATATATTTTAAAAAATAATAATTCTAGGAACTAACTGCAAAAGACACAGACTCCAACCAGGATGATGAAAACCAGGATGACACATACCAGACCATCATTGCTTGACCAGTTTTGAAGTCCCTATCAGTATAGACTCTGCTAGTGTGCACACAGACAACTTTTCAACCCCCTCTCCTGGATCTCCTTCTTCTGTTTTCCCTCTCCCTCAGCCTGCACTGTGATATTAAGATGGTCTTTGGGATTAAAGTCCCCCATCTTTGCAGGCTACCAGCTCTTGAATAAACCATTTTTCCTTACACCAGCACCTGCCTCTCGAGTATTGACTTTCGAAGCAGCAGGCAGCCGAACCCGGGTTTGGTATTAAATGCAGACTACTCATGGACATGTTCTACATTATAGCACAGAGGTTAAAGGCAAAGCTTCAGTGTTAGGAAGCCTAGATTCAAATACTGGCACTAATACTTACTTTCTGAGTGGCCCTGGGAGTCATTAAACCTTTTTCTAGGCTTATTTGTCAAATGGAAATTTTAAAAAGTCCCAATTCTTCAATTAAATGAAGTGACAATTAAATGAGAAAGCAATGGGGGCACAAAGGGAAGGAGAGAGAATGAGTGACAACTTAAGTAGGAGGTGGGTCTGCTTGCCATTGTCCTGGATGCAGTTGGGCAGAGAGTGGGAAGGAGATGGGAGATGAGAGACTTGAATCTCTTATTCCCTCAGGTGGTTGGCCCAGATCACCATGTTGAATATTATCTTAATATTACTTAAGATTTTTTTTCACTCATGATGACCAGTGGTATGACTCAAGTATTTCATCTGGTGCTCAGTCAAAAACAAATGAGCTTTCCCTCATTGGGAGAAAAACTGACTGTGTTATCCCTGAAATAAGAGTGCAGGTATACCTTGTTTCACTGCGCTTCACTTTACTGCATAGCACAGATACTGAGTTTTTAACAAATTGAAGGCCAGATCTTCCACCAGCAAGTCAATTACAAACTTGCTTTACTGCCGTGGTCTGGAACCGAACCCCCGAGTGTATCTGAGATATGCCTATATGCTGTTCTCCAATACCTCACCTTCCTAAGAGATTCCTGGTAATTAATATTTTACTATACTTAATTTTCATCATATGTGATGACTTTAAAAGGTCACCCAGAATAGCATAGAACCCTCTGTCCACATACTGTGATTTTGTTATTTTAATGTGTCCATATACATTGCTTTCTGGGCAAGACCAACCTCAAATCACAGTGTACCACTGAGGTTCATGGATCAGAAAACACACCCTGGCACCCTTTGGGAACTATCAATTAGATATATTAGAGCCTTGGGATATGACTCCTCCATTTCACTGTGCTCTCAAGTTCACTGATACTTGAACTTGAGTCGTTGAGTCAGTAGAGAAAGCCCGTATTTCAGAAATTATTCATAGTACTTATCAAACAAATGGTGTGGATAAACAGGGAAAAATTAGCTGCAAAGAGAGAGGGAGATGAAGCGTTTGTGCTACAGTCTAAATCGCATGAAAAGATGATTTACCAAATGAGCATTTTAATAGACACAGCACAATGTTTCCACTGGTTAAAAAACTCTGCAAAATGTTGGCAACAGTAGTTTGCATCCAAATAGTCAAACCTAATTGTTTGTGAATGCAACATAATTGAGTCTTCATTGTGAGAGCTTCAAGAAACCCAAGTAATATAACATGGGTTTTTATGACATTAAAAACAAATAATTTGTGCAGAGTTATTATGTTTGAAGAAACACACACCCACTAAACCATTAGATTTCATTAGAGACAGACACAAATTGTTAAATACTTTGTTTTGTTTTGTTCCTGCTTTGAACTTCACAAAAGATAAAACTCATTTCCCTGGAACATTTCCTATTCTCTTTCCTTAGAAATAAGCTTTCAAAGTGTGCATTAAAATAAAACCACACTCAAAGTAAACATGGTACTCATAATTACTAGTAGCTGGTAATTCTATTAATCAGCTCTCAGTGGCATTGACAGTACTGTCACAGCCTCTGCAATTCAAAGCAACGTCCAACTAACACTTTGAAAATGTGAGACTCATTCACATAAATGCAAACTTATGCATAAAGAAGGTATCTACTCCGTCAGAGAACAAAAGGAGACATTCATAATAACCTGGACTAGAGAAAATAGAAGCAGACAGTGAAGAAAAATAAAATAAATAAGTGACTTCTGAGGACTTTAAACTGATTCCTAGCCGCTGTATTTTTGAGCCCTATTGCTCACATAACATTGAGGTGGGAAAGAATTAAGCACAGAAGCAAGTTATGGGTCACGCACTCGAATAGAATCAAACTCCAGCAGATACAGCAAGAACAAAATGTCAACTCTAACTAACTACCTTATTGAATTCCCCAAAATCTATGACCCACAAGATAGCCATATTAATTTGGTCATGCCCAGAACCTGGGGAAAATCAGTCAGAGAATAAAGGATATCCAACAGAGATAAAACAAAATGCAAGGTAGTGTAGCTTTTAAAACAGGCACAGAATCATTTAGTGATAAGGACAACTTGTCCCAGTTTGCCTGGGACTTACCTGGTGTTGGCCCCGAAAGTCCTGGAATCTTGGAAAACTGCACGGTTTCAGACAGGCTGGGATGCTGGATCACCCTCCCATAATTTGAGCTTCTGCTAATACTAACTTTCTCACCTGAACTTACTTATGATTAACACATGTAGGAAATAGTGATTCTCAGACTTTACTGTGTATAAGGATCACCTGGAAATCTGTTAAAACACAATTTGTCCAAATTCTGTAAATTGAAGAGTGACCAATATATACACATTCCTACCAAGCTCACAGCTAATGCAGATCTGCAGGATCAAGCACCACATTTTGAGCAACACTGGTTCAAACTTCATGTACCCCTTCTATTTCCCAACTTCTCCTCTTATGTTCATTTATTTTGTTTTTATGGGTACTCATACACAAATAGATTGTATAGGTCTTTTAGAAATAGAAATATCTCATCTTGAGAGAAATGATCCCAATAAATTGATGGAAAACTTATTCAATAAACTAGCTATTGCCCTACCTGGTTTGGCTCAGTGGATAGAGTGTCAGCCTGCAGACTGAAGGGTCCCAGGTTCAATTCTGGTCAAGGGCATGTACTTTGGTTATGGGCACATACCCAGTAGGCAGTCTGCAGGAGGCAGCTGATCGATGTTTCTCTCTCATTGATGTTTCTAACTCTCTATCCCTTTCCTTTCCTCTCTGTAAAAAATAAAATATAGTTATAAAAACAAATAAAATAAATAAATAAACTGGCTACTGATATACAACACTAGAGGCCCGGTGCACAAAATTTGTGCACTGGGGGGTTTGCCCCTCAGCCCAGCCTTCACCCTCTCCAATCTGGGACCCCTCAAGGGATGTCCAACTGCCAGTTTAGGCCCGATCCCTGTGGGGCCTAAACCGGCAGCCAGACATCCCTCTCACAATCCTGGACTGCTGGCTCCCAACTGCTTGCCTGACTGCCTGCCTGCCTGATTGCCCCTAACCACTCCCCTACCAGCCTGATCAATGCCTAACTGCTCCTCTGCTGGCCCGATCACCCCCAACTGCCTTCCCCTGCTGGCATGGTAACCCCCAACTGCCCTCCCCTGCTGGTTTGATCACCCCTAACTGTCCCCTGCAGGCCTGGTCACCCCTAACTGCCCTCCCCTGCTGGCCTGATTGACCACAGCTGCCCTTCCCTGCAAGCCATCTTGTGGCTGTGAATGCCACCATCTTTGAGGGCATGGCAGTCAATTAGCATATTCCCTCCTTATTGGCTGTGGGCACTGCCATCTTTGCAGCCTGCTGCTCATTCATTTGGTCATCCCTCACTAACCCACCTGCTGGCCTGGTCGCCCCACACAGCCTGTTCGGTTGTCCATTCGGTTGTGATGGTCACTTAGGCTTTTAGATATATAGATTAAAAGATGTGATTGTTTTCTTTACATGAATTTCATTAGTTATTAAAGTTATAAAGCCTTTGTGCAATGCTTTTTCAACTTTGGGAATTTCATAGAAATAGTAGGGAAACAAGAGGTAAGCCCTGGCCATAGCCAGTTGTGTTTACTGCAGCTGTAAAACTAATATAACTACAAACTGTTTTAAGAAATTCAGCAAGAATTTTTTAAGAAAAACCTCAACTAAATTATGTTAGCAAGTTCCCTCTTTCTCTGACACAAACTGGGTATCCAACAATTAAACTCAGACACTAATAATCTGGAGTTAGTGCAACCCCACAGGTTAAGGACCCAGTCCCACGAGACTACTAGTCTCAGGAGTCCCAGGGGCCAACTGTACTTCTGATCTATTGGCTACAAGTCTGGCCACGACTCCCTCTTCAAGTTCTATAATTGCTAGACTGACTTACAGAACCTAAGAAAACACTTCACTTGCATTTACTGGCTTATTATAAAGGACTAGAGGCCTGGTGCACAAAAATTTGTGCACTCGGGGGGGAGGGGGTGGTCCCTCAGCCCAGCCTGTGCCATCTCGCAGTCTGGGACCCCTCGGGAGATAACAACCTGCTGGCTTAGGCCTGCTCCCGGGTGGTAGAGGGCAGGCCCAATCCCTAGGTGCAGCCCCTGGTCGGGCTCAGAGCAGGGCCAATTGGGGAGTTGGGGCGCCGCCCCCTGTCATGCACATAGCAGGGTGGATCGGGAGGTTGCGATGCCACCCTCAGTCACGCTCAGGGTAGGGCCGATTGGGGGGTTGGGGCACCGCCCGCTGTTACACTCAAGGCAGGGTCGATGGGGAGGTTGTGGCGCCACCCCCTGTCATGCACAGAGCAGGGCCGATCAGGGGGTTGGGGAGGTCCCCCCTGTCACGCACAGAGCAGGGCCCATCAGGGGGTTGGGGCACCGCACCCTGTCACACACAGAGCCACGGGGCGATCAGGGGGTTGGGGAGCTCCCCCCTATCAGGCACAGAGCAGGGCTGATCAGGGGGTTGGGGCGCCTTCCCCTGTCACCAATAGAGCAGGGCGGATAGGGAGGTTGTGGCCCCGCCCCCTGTCACACACAGAGCCGCAGGGCGATCAGGGGGTTTGGGCACTGCCGCCTGTCACACTGATCCCGGTGCCGGGAGGCCTCTCAGCTCCACTGATCCCGGTGCTGGGAGGCATATTACCCTTTTACTATATAGGATAGAGGCCTGGTGCATGGGTGGGGTCCAGCTGGTTTGCCCTGAAGGGTGTCCTGGATCAGGGTGGGGGTCCCCACTAGGGTGCCTGGCCAGTCTGGGTGAGGGGATGATGGCTGTTTGCAGCTGGTCACACACCCTTCAGGGTGGGGGTCCCCACTGGGGTGCCTGGCCAGTCTGGGTGAGGGACTGAGGGCTATTTTCAGGCTGGCGGGTGACTGAAGCTCCCAACTGCTCCTTTTATCCTTTTTTTTTTATTCTGGGCCAGCTTTAGTTCTGAGGCTCCAGCTCTTAGGCCTCCGCTGCTGAAAGCAGGTTTCTGGCCTTTGTTTACCTTCTGTATTTGAAACAATGTTGCGATCCTGCTGGCTGAATCCTGACAGACTAAAGTGCCGGGAGCTGGTCCATCCTTGCTGTTTCAAGGGACCTGGCATATATGGCATACGGTTCTTAATATGTTTGCTCACCTTCTTGGCGCTGTGTTTTAACCAAGGTCACCTCTCCGAGAAAGGTTGAATCCCCAGGTAGGGATTTTCCCCTGAAGTTAGGGAGGGAATAAAACCTCTTAACTAAGTGCCAGGCGGGTAATTAATAATTTTAACTACGAACAATCATGCTTAAGCTACATAATCTTTACTCCCTGGAATGGAGATAAGAAACGCCCTAACCTTTGGAATAGAGATTGATAGGATTGGAATCAACTGGTAAAATACAGATGCAACAAGACAGCAAGAGACAGAATTCAGAAGACAGAACCTACACAGAACCTACATACAGAAGAACTTCGCTGGAGAGAACATGGCAAAAGATCCTGGACTGAACCTGACTACAGAAATATGGCAAGAGAACCTGACTAGAACCTGGATAGAACCTGGCTGGAGATCCTCACCAGAACTTCTCTGGAGATCCAAAGCAGAACTTCTCTGGAGATCCAGACCAGAACTTGGCTGGAGATCCTGGCTAGGCTGCTGATCAACTGAACACTGTCTCTGTGTTATTCCTTCTTCGCCGACTCCGTCCACACCTTTGGGGACCCCTGGACCCGCTGGGGCTGGACCCCAGAACTAAAGCAGGTTTCTGGGGTTTTGTTTAGCTTCTATATTTGTAACATAGTTGCTTAGAGTTGCAGCTCAGAGGCCGGCAAGGCAGGCGGGGAACATTGGAGTCCTCCAGCACTGAAGCAAGCAAGCCTCATGTTCGCTTCAAGCTGCCTGGCTGCCGGCCGCCATCTTGGCTGGCAGTTAATTTGCATAGTGCCCTGATTAGCCAATGGGAAGGGTAGTGGTCATACGCTAATTACCATGTTTCTCTTTTATTAGATAGGATAACACAGGAACAACCAAATGAAAGAGATGCTTAGGACAAGGTAAGGGGAAGGAGCATGCAGAGCTTCAGTATCCTCTCCAGGCATGCTACACAGGAGCTCCCCAAACCCTGTCATTTTAGGGAGTTTTATCAAAGTTTCATTACATAGACATGAATTATTAAAACGTTAGCCTAGGGTGGGGGACTGCTGAAAGTTTAATCAGCTGGTTGGTATTTTGGGTGACCAGCACCCACATTCTGAAACTACCTAGAGGACTCCCGTGAGTCATGTCACTAGCATACAAAAGAGAGTAATTCTAAGCATGTAGGAGTTGTGTGCAAGGAACCTGGCACAAAGACCAGACATTTATTTTGTATACTATACCAATAATTTATTTTTTATTTATCTCCCCCAAAGGACCTTGGGGATTTGGTTTCAAAAGTCACAGCGCTAACACCTATAAATATAGTTTGATCCAAAGACCATGATGTTCACAATGATACTACAAGGTAATTATGCCCCCTCTAGTCTAGTTATTAGGGTAGAGAAGTCAGTGACTGCATCTCACAGAGAGTTTCCAATAGCCAAAGCCCAAACTGAAAGGAATCCTTAGGATACATCCATTTAGCTAGTGTATCATACTCCATGGTCATTCTTGAATGCTGAACGTACTATGTCTTTAAAGACAATCTTTACAAATTTGACATCTATTTTTATAAAGGCTATGCTAACATTCAGAAAGAGCCTCCACTTATTCATTTGCCATGGTTCACGCAGTAAGTTACAACACTAATGCATAAGCACTCACACTCGCTGTCCAGTCTTTCCAGGCTACATTTATATCTATAAAAGGCTAATATGCTAACTGTCTCTCCCACTGTCTGACTGGTCAGTATGATATGCACTGACCACCAGGGTGCAGACGCTCAACGCAGGAGCTGATGAAATGCAGTGACTTGGCAGCGGCTGTTCTCAGGTGACGCACCCCGAAACCAGAGAGGAGGGAGCCTGATTCCTCACAGGGCTGCGTAATTCTACCTCTGGCTGTACGTTATGTTGTTGTTGTTGTACTGTGAGCCCCGAATCTGATTTACTGCACACTTGCATCTGCGTTCCACACCCTGTACTCCGGGACCCCTTGGGGGATGTCAGAGAGCTTGTTTCAGCCTGGCCCGATCACTGCAGGCCAGGCTGAGGGACCCCACCTGCCAGTGGGACCTCGCTCACTCTGCAGACGCTGGGGAGGGATTGAGGGAGGTTGGCTCCAGGGTGTGTCCAGCCCACATCGCCCAGTCCCGCCCCGCTGGCCACCTTCTACGTAATTTCCTTTCAAAGTTCAGGAATCTGTCACTAGTATGGAAATAAACCCCTGATGTTTTCTTTTTAAGTTGAAAATAATGTTCAATCCCTTGCCAAAGTTATAATGTTTTTATCCCCATTAACATAGCACTAAATTTCCAAAGTCTTCTTCAAATCAATAATAGCAACATCAATAATAATTCATCAATAATTCTATTATTTATTGAGTGCTCTCTCTGGTACTGGCCCTTTGCTATGTAATTTGCTTTATTACTGTCAATCCTCACCAGGACCAAACTAAGGTGAGGTGAGGAAAGCTCTCATCCTAGGTACATAAACTTTGAGAGGCTATCATAAACTTAGGAATGAAGATAAATAATATTCTATTGCAATTATGGGGGAAATGAATATTAATGAAATGTCCATGATGAACAAAATTTTATATAAAGACTAAATTAGCATTACTGCTTTTTCCCTTTTGCCCCAGGTTCTAAAATAGCTTGGCACAGCACTATTACTGATTCCTCACAACAACCCTATAAGATACAAAATAGTATTCTTATTGTGTGAACAGAAACTCAGAGAAGTTAAGTAACTTACCCAAGATCACACAGTTGGTTCATGGTAGAGCCGGTGTATTTAACTTCAAAGCTGTTTGACTGTGATGTTATAGCTGCTCTCAGTATTGATTGTGTGCTTTTGATGTGTGTGATGTTAGGGGAAATAGTGCCCAACAGGTCATTAGAAAGGCTCAGAGTACCCACTGAACACTGTTATGGTTATGTTTTATGGTGGTAAAAGGATACAGATTAGAGTCAGCCAAGGGAAGAGATGCATGGGGCAGAGTTCAGGCAGCTTCCAGATCTGGAACTTCCGTTTATGCTTCTGGTGGAGTCATGGGCAGAGTTACCTCTCCCAGCAGTGATATGTGTCAATATACACAGAGCGTTGATAATAAGAGACACTCCCCAGGCCTTGATGTACAGAGTTTTATTGGAACTCAAGCACACAGACATGGTTGACTGCCTGACCTTTGTCTCCTGCCACTCCAGAAGTACAGCAGATACTACATGACCCAAAGCCTTTATCATTCATCACACACTTACACTGTCCAGTGTGGCCCAAGGTCCCAAGATAAACAAACACTCTTAACAGGCAGGACATCCCAAGGGACTAGAGATCACCTCCTAGGAGCCAAGGCTAAAGGCAACCTTTCTGTGGAAAGGTAAATTCATTTACGTACCACATGTCAGCACCATGAGCAGGAGGGAAGCTGGAGTATGAATAAGGAGATAGATACCTCTTTTTGGAAAAGAAGATAAGATATGCCTGAAGTAAATAAAATAACATGATCCCATAAAATTATATTTAAGAACTAGCCACATTGTCTATATCTTTAGTAGAATAAATACATACGGAAAGGAATTCTGAGTTGACCAATGACTTTCCTTCTCAGTTTTCAGACAGCCAATAGGAAAGGCAGCACCTTGTCTTTAGGGGCAGCCTAAATCCACTGCTCTGCTCGAGTAAAAGAAGATGACTTACTGGGAAAATAATCAGTATTGAAGACAAGAGATCAATGAAGATGCACACACATCTATATATTTTTTATATATAACATCCATCATAGACTATAGCTGTTCCATGATCCTTAATACATCTCCTTAGGACTTGTATGTCTACTGATTGTCCCAGCCTAATGTCAGAGAATGAGAGTCTGAAAACTGGGAAGTACACTACTGGTGGTATGTGAGATGGTTTTAGGCTATATAAGCAAGCAGGCTTTACTTTAATAAAACGTAAATACAGCCCTGGGTGAGTAAATTGGTTAAAGCATCATCCCAATACATCACAGGGTTATGGGTTTCATCCCCAGTCAGGGCACATACAGGAATCAACCAATGAATGCATAAATAAGTGGAACAATAAATCTCTCTCTCTCTCTCTCAAATAAATAAGTAGCTGTTAAAAAGTAAATATATATTCTAATACACATTTTTATTTAATGTGTTAGAAATTATTATTATAAGCCTGCTGGAAGCACACTAAAAAGTTAGTTAAACTTTTTTAAAAAAATGATCAATGTAAGGAAAAATATTGAGTAATTTAAAAATTAAGAGAAGTTACACTTGGGTATGACACATGTAGGAAGGAAAAGAAAATAACAAAAGTTTAGGAAACCATGGATTAGTGAGATAAAGATTTTTATCCTGAATTCCTTCATAAATGCATTTTAAGTTTATGGTTATCAGAAAGCCAGTTTCTGAAATGGAAATCTAGCCAGGTTTTCGATCCAGGTTTTTATTTCTTTTTAAATGTCTACAATTGAAGAAATCCCTCAATTCTTCTTTTGCTAGAAATCAAGTTTTGCAGGAGGAGGCGGAACAGAATTCTTTCCAACTGAACTCAGAAAATCTGATCATTCTAAAATATTTTTAGTCCTGAATTGCTTCGCTGATAAAAATTTTCTATCCCAAGTTTCCCTCAGTGCTAACCATTGTCATCAGATGCTACAACTCCTCTTCTCTGCACCTGGTGATTGGGTCTTTTATCTGGAAAATCAACAGATGCTGAGGTGGAGGCAGGTGGGACTGGTGGGAGGGGTATCCAGGTCCCCAGGGTTCCTCTCCCACCTCAGTTTGACCTTTAAAAGACTGTTCCTCCCCCTGTACCTCACTTTCACCATTTGGAAGGGGTGGAATGGTGACCTTCTCCACAGATGGCAGGAGGGATGAGCTCCTGTCTGCTCGCACCCTGAAACTCTTGAAATGCAAAGAGGGAGGAGGTGCAGGAACAGCGGGGTTTCTGGCTGTGTCTGTGATCACAAAGAATGAGCAGCGCAGGTGGCTGGGTGATGGAATGGTTCTGAATATGGAGGAAGGTACAGGCTATACTTGGAACCTCAACACTCCTTTGCTGCAGTAGAGCACGATTAAAATGCATGAGCAAATGTTAAATTGGGGGAGGGGAGAAAATGTCCTGGATTTTTTTTGTTTACTTGTTTGTTTAAAATAGATGAAGGAAAAAAACAGTGTTGAAGAAGACTGGATTTGAAGATTCAAAGCTAGAAAGGTGGACTAGCATAGCCACTAATTAAAGAGGCTTTAGAATTGGACAGAACTGGTCATCAGTCACTACCTCCTGTGTGATACTGTGGAAATGGCTGAAGCTCTCCATTTCCTCAGCTATGAACTGAGTAAAGGAATAATAGTAGCAACTTTGTTTTATTTGAGAGAATTAAATGAGATATTGCAGTGATACATACAATGCCTGGCACTTAATTCTGCCTCGGGTATCATTATTTGTTTATGTTAACCTTTCCAAGTTGCATGTCCTTATCTGTAAAATCCTAACAATAACTACTTTGTGTCTATTTTATCATGTTAATGTAAGAATCAAAAGTGAAGATGGGAAGTGAAGTATCTGTAACCTGATGGTACTTGGCAGCCTTTCTGTCCCTTGGAGATTTAAGTAAAATTGGCTCAGTGCTCTAAATATTAAAAACTTGCCCTGACCAGTTTGGTTCAGCGGATAGAGCGTCGGCCTGCGGGCTCAAGGGTCCCAGGTTCGATTCCTGTCAAGGGCATGTACCTTGGTTGCAGGCACATCCCCAGTGGGGGACGTGCAAGAGGCAGCTGATCAATATTTCTTTCTCATCGATGTTTCTAACTCTCTATTCCTCTCCCCTCCTCTCTGTAAAGAATCAATAAAATATATTTAAAAACAAACAAAGAAAAAAAACTAGAGGCCCAGTGCACAAAATTCATGCACGGAGGGTCCCCACTGGCACCCGCCTTGGCTGGCCTGAGGCCTGCTGACAGGGGGCAGCTCCTGCATTGAGCATCTGGCCCCGGTGGTCAGTGTGCATCGTAGCAACCAGTCATTCCGCCATCCAATCAATTTGCATATTAGGTTTTTATTATATAGGATATGTGTGTTGCCAGTGTTTATTAACACACACACACACACACACACACACACACACAGCTTCTACATTTTACGTTTTGACTTTCCTTCTATCTCCAGGTGAGTATTTTCATGGACATGCTCCTGAACCCCTGAATCCAATCTGGTCAGAAAGTTCTGTTCACATTCTATTCTCCTAAAAGGTCCCATCACTTTGCCCATGCATGAACCAACTTTACTGAAGATCATGGAATTGTCTCACGTGACTGCGCTGCCCCCACCTTCTGTTCTGGGCCGCACCTCACCAGCCCCAAAGCCTGACTCACCATGCGCCATCTACTCTGTCATACAGAGCTGGCTGGGGGAGCTAGTCTAATGCCCCCACTACAAATGCTTTTCTAATGGGACTTTCCTTTCCCCAAGGTTTCCCTTTGTAAACTAAAAAGCATAAAGTCATTCCAATGGGTCAGAATGTACAAATTATAAGAAAACTAGAGTTTCAATTCCGAGACAATTCAGGGTATATTAATTGGTGTTCAACTTATGCCATAGATAATGCTAGTTTCTTATAATGCAATCATGATTAAAGGATATTTCCTGCTTCCAAAGAGCTGGCAGCCAGGTGTATAAAGAGCCAGGAAATGAATGGTCTCAGGACAGCTTCCCCAGTGAATGGAAGGGTGGATAGAGAGCAATGAAACAATGGTGGGTGGAGCTCCACTTCTGAAGAAGGTGAAAGGATCAGCCAGGTAATGAGATCTGTTTGATGAAGACAAAAGAACAACAACAAAAATAGGTAAAGAGAAGCTTATTTCAAGTAGAGAAAAAGCCAGAGGAACCAAACAGACAGACAGACACAAAATGTTGAAGCAAGCTAGGTAAGGGGAACAGAAAAGAATGCATTGTAATTAAAGTCCAGGCTGGGCACCGAGTTTAACTATTCTATTACATAAATAGTTCTAAAATCAAAATTGAAAACCCTATGTCAATTCTATTTAGATCAAAACAAGGATTAAATCTAGCTCAGACCTGGTTGGTGTTTCTCAGTGGTTGAGCGTCAACCCATGAACCAGGAGGTCACAGTTCTATTCCCGGTCAGGGCACATGCCAGGGGTTGAGGGCTCCATCCCCAATAGAGGGCATTCAGGAGGGAGAAGATAGATGATTCTCATCATTGATGTTTCTATCTCTCTCTCCCTCTCCCTTCCTCTCTCTGACATCAATAAAAAAATAAAAATAAAAAGGAGCACATTTAAATCTAGCTCAGCATTACTAATTTGAGTAAAAGCAAGCCTCAAAATTTCAGGCTTACCCTCATAATATATCTTACACTAGATTGGACCAATAATTACACAAGTGAAATCTCATATCTGCAGAAGTGACCTATAAAACATTTGATACTGAAAAAAATCTGAATCTTGCATTCTCTGTCCAAGAACCACTCTATATAGGGCTTCTATGACATAAGTTCAAGCAGACTTGTATTATCTCCTTTTGGGGCAAATGTTTCCCTTTCCCATCATTATAAGCTACCCATTGCAATGCAAATAGAATTTTACAGCTAGGACTAAAATTTCCATTAAAAAATAGCCAAAAGGGTATAATTATCATAAAGAAAAGAAACACAGCATGAAATTGGAGGCTATAGAAGCCCAAAAGAACTTTGACTTAACACAAAGACCCATGAAAAGTAGTGTAGAGTAGGCCACTATGGAGAGATAAGAATTGTCATGTCTTTCCCCTACGTTTCTTAATTATTTCAAATATAACTTAGGTCCTACCTTCTACATTTATATCCCAAGATTTATTCATTCCAAAAAAAAAAGTCAAAGAATGACCTCTGGTCTTCAGATACCCCTGTCCCATATATCCCCCAACTTCCCACCTTGTATTCAAGCTTGCCTGCAAGAACCGTAATTTTCTTTGCAGTGCATCAGCGCCAACTATGTGATGAGCATTTATTTAAAATAACTTTCGTCTACACTGTAAGAGGAGTTGAATAACATTTGAAGTACCCTAATCAGGAATCCATTCTCCAGGTGTTTCATTAGCACCTAAAGTTGTATACACTCCAGAGGTGGCTGCATTCATGCTTCAAACAACACTATATGAATCTGCCACAGTGTATATTAGTTAGCATAAAGGATATTAGAAATGGGCTGCTGTTGTCAAAAAGCCACAAAAGTGGCTTTGTAGGGAATAATTCATTGAAAAGTGTTGATAAGCTCAACACTTTAATGCCTTTAGCCAAGATCTGGAAGTCCTCTGAGAGTCTATTTCCCTAAAGAAAACAGAAAAAATGAGGAATTTGTGGCCTGACCCAACCCAGTAGTCCTGCTGATCCTGTTGTATCCCCATGGGAATGAATCTTTCACACAATGGGATTTTTCAAAGGGAATAAAAGGATGGAAAGTCTACTGAGCATAAGGAACAGGTTGCATGACTGCTTATGTACCTAGCTACTAACAAATCTCACTCCATACAGGGATGTTACCTGTAGTCAACAATCTATTAATTTCAGCCATTCAAGTAAAGTATTCCCAACTGAAGAAAGGAGAGTTACTAGGGAGGGGCTACTGTCAATGGCTAAAACCCTACAGTGGGGATTTAGAAAAAGTCTCTAATAACTGCTCTAAGAAGTACCAGCTATGTGACTTCAGGCAAATTACCTACTTAACTCCTTTAAACCTCAGTTTTTTCCACCCATAAAGAAAGGAATATTAATAACATTTACCTCGGAGGAAAAACAAAATAATGTACATAAAACACTTAGCGGAAGTTCTGGCACATTCTAACAATAAATATTAATAAATGTCACTACTATTGGCCTCCTTATTAATTCAGATAAATGCATTCAACCAACGTTAGGAAGCCGGAAATAAGAACTTTTTTTTCCCCAAAATAGTTTTCCTTGAAAAACATGACAAAAGATTATTTATTTCCTAATGGCTTTTCAAAATGTAAGAAGCTGTAATTATCTTATCAGTAACATGGGTCACCTGAAGTTTCATATTCTCTAGATTACACATGTAATTTTGCCACAGCAAAATCTCTAATGCTTTAATCATGCATTGTTTTTCCTTACACTAAAACAAATTTGTTTCTCGCCTGTTGGTAGCTATTTGTTGGTTTTCTTCCTAAGGAATGGTCTTCTACACTTGAAGAAAGAATTCAGTTTGACATAGGAAATGTGCAGGAAACTATTTTAAAACTACGAAAGGAGGCTGTCTAGCAAACATTTTGTGTCCTGGAAGGGAACAAGGACATTTTGTTACTAGTTCTGTGGCTATGAACGAGGGGAAAGGAAAAAGAAAAAGTTCGTTACTAAATAGTGTTCCAGTGAATTCTGACATGAGACAGATCATAAAAATGAGATTTATACTAGAAAGGACCAAAAGAAGTAATGAAAATTAGCTGAGACAGTCAGAAAGTAAAATTGAAAAGGCAAGGAGATGAAACTTACAGAGGAAATGCACAACGGCAGTATGAAGGGCTGATCCTTTGGATGTTAGCAGGGTGGAAACGGAGCCCCTAAGTGCTCCATTGATAAGCAGAGCCATCATTCATCTTTTTTGACAAGACGCTTTGGAATAACCAAATTGTGATGGTCCCAGACTCTGAATAGCCTGCATTACCCTCAGGATTGAAGATGACTTCTATATACAATCACCATGGTATCGTGTTTCTCCATTGCAGTAAATTTTAACAGAAATGGCTTTCAAATGTTGTCTTAATAAAAAGTGGTTGGGGGAGAGGGGGAGATAAAGAATGCCCAATTCCATTTATTCCAGTTACTTCTTTTTCACAGTGCTCACTCAAATATATCTGATTTTGAAGTCAGAGGTAGAGAGGTAGATATGCCAGGTCATTTAAGCTGAACAAGTGGGAGGTTTGCCCTTGGTTGAGTGTTGTCCACCTCCCACCATGAATTGTACAATTAGTGCTGTTTACACATATATAAACCTGAATTGATGACATTTATGCTCTTCATTTCATGAGAGAGATTTTCAGGGAGAGGTTATGAACCAAGTTGGACAAATCCAAATCTAAACTCTCATCTCTCAGAGAAGAATCAGAAGAGAAGTCAGAATAAGAGAGCTCCAGTAGAGTGAGAAGTGTGAATTCTGGAAACATCATCTTATAAAGGAGGAATGCCTAAAGGAATATTGCCTGAGATAGAGAATGAGCCAGGAGAACAGGATGTCCAAACTAAGAGAAACAAGGAAATAGCATTCACAATAACAAATGCTACAATCAATGGGATAGTTCTCCTGGACTGACTCAAGGATTCTAGTTACTTACTGTGTGAAGTTACAAAGAATAGAATACCCCTGCAAATGTCAGGACTTGGATTAACTAATAAATGTAAATGAGAGGAGATATATATTGCCCTAGCTGGTTTTGCTCAGTGGTTGGAGCAAGAGCCTTTGGACTAAAGCAGCCGTGGGCAAACTATGGCCCGCGGGCCGGATTCGACCCGTTTGAAATGAATAAAACTAAAAAAAAAAAAAAAAAAAAGAAAAGACCATACCCTTTTAGGTAATGATGTTTACTTTGAATTTATATTAGTTCACATAAACACTCCATCCATGCTTTTGTTCCGGCCCTCCAGTCCAGTTTAAGAACCCATGTGGCCCTCGAGTCAAAAAGTTTGCCCACCCCTGAACTAAAGGGTTGAGGGTTGGATTCCTGTCAAGGGCACATACCTCAGTTACAGGCTAGCTTGAGCTTGATCCCTGGCCCATAGTTGGGGTACATGCAGGAGGCAACCAATTCATGTGTCTCTCACATCAATGTTTCTCTCTGTCTTTCCTGTCCCTTTCACCATCTCTAAAAAATCAATGGGAAAAATCCTCAGGTGAGGATTAACAAAACAAACAAACAAACAAAAATAGAGGATATATACACAGGGTATCTCCAAAAAATGTATGTGCACTTTGAATGATTATAAAGTCAGTGTTTATTAATATACTAGAGGCCCAGTGCACAAAAATTTGTGTACTCGGGGAGGGGGTCCCTCAGCCCGGCCTGTGCCCTCTTACAGTCTGGGACCCCTCAGGGGATGTCCACCTGCTGGCTTAGGCCCACTCACCAGGGGATTGGGCCTAAGCTGGCAGTCAGACATCCCTCTGGCAGCCTGGGAGCCCTTGGGGGATGTCCACTTGCCAGTGGGGACCAGGCCTAAGCTGCAGTTGGACATCCTTAGTGTTGATGAAGAGGCAGGAGAGGCTCCTGCCACCACCGCTGTGCTGGCAGCCATCAGCCTGGCTGAGCAGAGATCCCTCTGTGGGAGTGCACTGACCACCAGGGGACAGCTCCTGCATTGAGCATCTGCCCCCTGGTGGTCAGTGTGTGTCATAGTGACGAGTCATTCCCAGTCTTTCTGCTGTTAGGGTCACTTTGCATATTACCCTTTTATTATATAGGATAGAGGCCTAGTGCACGGGTGGGGGCCGGCTGGTTTGCCCTGAAGGGTGTCCCGGATCAGGGTGGAGGTCCCGCTTGGGTGCTTGGCCAGCCTGGGTGAGGGGCTGATGGCTGTTTGCAGGCTGGCCAAGCCCCCCAGCAGGGACCCTCACCCCATGGGGGTGTGAGCAGCCTGGGTGAAGGGATGAGGGCTGTTTTCAGGCTGGCCAACCCCCCCAGCGGGGACCCTCACCCCTTGAGGGCGTGGCCAGCCTGGCCCCCAGCGACCCAAGCTCTCAACCTCTACTTTTTTTCTTTTTTTGGAAGCAGGTATCTGGGATTTATTTATCTTCTGTAACTGAAACTTTGTAGTCCTGAGCGGAGCCCAGGGCCAGCCAGGGCAGGCGGGAAGCTTGGCTTCCTCTATCGCCGGGGGCAACCCAAGCCTCCTGAATGCTCCAGCTCTGTGTCTGCCACCACCTAAGTTGGGTTAATTTGCATACTTGCTCCTGATTGGCTGGTGGGTGTAGCAGAGTGTAGCAGAGTGGTGGAGTGACAGAGTGATGGTTAATTTGCATGTTTCTCTTTTATTAGTGTAGATAGTTCATTTTCAAAATTTAAAAGAATCTACAGAAATGAAATTTTTTTCGTCAATGCCTGTTTTCAAACTGGTAACTGTTCTGGTCCAGGCAATGCTGATAACGTAAAGCAATGGAACTGCAAACCTCAATAATCATTTCCTTCAGTATTTGTGTGCCCTCAATTCACCAACTATTGCTGGTTGTGTACCGTAAACTTTATCTGTTATGTATCCCCATAAAAAAAGTCTAGTGGCACTTTAGGATAAATTATTTTTGTTCAAAGCTTAGTCTGGCTTCACCCACTATTTCAAATCAAATAAACCTGAAAATGAGTGAAAATTAAGTGAGTTATCAGTTGTTAAAGTGTGTATACATTTTGGGGGGACACCCTGTATACATGTACATACATATATAAATATACAGTATCTCTGGCAGAATTTGAAGATTTTAGTTTAAACAACTGTGAATGGGAAGAACTGGATACTATAAAGGGAACAGGATTAACTCAGAAACTATTCTGAAAACTACAGGCGTTTTAACCCACATAGCAAGATAATTTGGTAGAACCTACATGTCTTAAATTACAACATGATTATATTAATGGATAAATACATTAACCATAATATAGGTTAATGGGTAAGCAGTTTTCCTTCATGTGTTTGCTAATTTGAATGTTTTCATATCTAATTAAATGGTAGCTCTAATAAGATAAATGCTACATAGTAAGTGCTAGGTGGATCACTCAATATAAACTACCTTGATGTACAATGACTATAATGAGAATTAATGATATTGGAATGCACTGGATCTGTCCCGAGTTTTGTACCACTCCCCCCAACTCAAGTCAACCCTCATGACTCCAAGCTGATTTTGCACCAAAAATCAGAGGATTGTTTGCAGTTGAGAAAGTTCTCACATTATGAATTCAGACAGCTTGAAATTACTTGATGTCCAGATTCAACACTCTCCCAGCCTATAATAAATCCACAAATGGAATGTATAAGCAACAGAAACAATAATAGAACATTTTGTCCTTTGAAACAAAAAGTTCTGGACCAGTGGTTAGCTTCGTGGCCAGAAAAGTTACATGTTGGCTCCAAACCAGTATAAAATGCCTCCTATAGATTTAATAATAAAGCAGAACCTCTAACTATGAGAGTAAACTGCAGGGGTTCTTTTTGCCACGTTCCCACCTAATAGAGTAGCTATGACTTCATATTTATTAAAATCCATATCATCATTTTAATACACTACTTTATCTTTCCAGGAGAGTGCATGGAGTGCAGCGAAAGCCATATTTTACAAGCCAATTTTAAATGCCTTTTAATGATGATTCACAGTGCTCTAATACAGATTTCTCATCAATATCACCATCCTGCAGGCACGCATTAAAGCTGCAAATCATTTCTTGGGTGGTGCTACTGTCAGATTCCAAATGTACTATAAACATAACTCAGAGATTTGCGTTAAGCATCTTCTTTGGATACAATGGGTATAATCTGATTTCTGCAAACTGGAAGAATGTCAGTTATGCCAAAGCTAGATTTGAGTGTCCTTTATTGGAAGACTTGCCTGGATCTCTCTCTCTCTGTGTGTCTCTCTCTATCTCTATCTCTCTCTCCCTCTCTCTCTCATCTCTATATCTATCTATCTATCTATCTATCTATCTATCTATCTATCTATCTATCATCTATCTATCTATCTATCCCCCACTCCCCAATGAAGAAAAGCAGGCAGACACTCTTCAGTTCAGAGCTGCCTGCCCACCCCTCCACAAAATAACCATGAGCTGAACATCTGTTTAGGTTTCTACAATTTGTAAATCGCTTGATTATTTCATTCTCCCCCCCCCCCCCCAAGTAAGTGTTAATCAACATTCCTGCTGGTGGTCCTTAGGGCTGTTACCATGGAACTTGTGAATGATTTTAAAGATGTAGCTGAGATAAAGGGGGACACCTGTGAATGAGTTCTTTGCATTATCATTAGCATAAACCCTTACAGGCCAATTCCTGCAACATTGTGATAAACTGCTGGAAACAGAAAGGCCAGATACAAAACATTGGTGGGAAAGCTTAAATTGTTCTGGGTCTTTAGCATATTTTCACTTTGGTATTAAGAATGTTAGAAATAATTTAATCATTGCCTGATTATAGCGATGTTAGGAGTAATGAAATCCTTGCCTTATTACATATGGACTCATTCAGAGCCTCATTATTTATTTGGCAAGCATTAAGCATCAAATCAATTTAGTCAGATACTTGAAAATGGGAAATTCAAGATGAAAGTTAAAGTGAAGATTAAGAGGTAAAATGAAAACTATTTTTTTTCTAACAGCCACAGAGCAGTCTCCTTTACAAGCCACCAATCCCAAAAGGGTTTAAATGTGAAAACTGGCAAATGGTAGAGTCCATCCCAAAGAAGGGAATTTAAAAGGAAGAAGAGTTGGCAAAGCATCCCCTACTGACATTTGCCTGGGTCAAATGACAGGAAGAAGAGGGTGATAGCTTTGATTTGTGACTATGGAATATACTCTGTGCTTTTATGCAACTGATTATTAGTGGAATGGTTTCCATTTCCAGCTCAATAGAAATGGGAAGTAGGGAAGTACATGCTAATCACTTGGGAATTTGTAGTTTCATTTTGCATTTTGTATAGACATTAGTAGGATGCACAGGATGTATTCAGTAGTGTTTTGGTTTTGGAGTTAGAGTAGTGGCCACATCCATGATACCTATTTTCATATTGCAAAGTATATGGGAAAGCATTCCTCCCACACTAAATTGAGGTTGAAGATAATGCCACTGTAAGCAGTTATCTGGTTGTTCCTTGTAAGGGAATTTTCTAATGTATTGATCCATGACAATAATTACTGGATTGGGTCACAGGAAGTTGATGAAGCTCATTGCATAATGGGGAATAATTGCCATTAAAATCATTTAGGAAGCCTTAGGGGAAAAAATAACATCTTCCTTTTGAGCATAGATGTGATTAGAAGTAGAAGAGCCAAGACTATCATAGGGTAGTATTGGGATTTGTTATCCTGGCTCTTACTAATATATCACAGATAGCAATATATATGATAATATAGAGAGCCAGTGGTGATGGGAGAAGTTGTACTTAATTCTACTCTTTTCAGGTAAGGCAAGAAACTAGACATTTAGATTAAATGTTGGAAGTGTGTCAAAGCATTAACCCCAGAAAAAAAAGAGTCATGTTTATTACTGTAAGGGACATTGTTTGATGCAGGAACAGAAGGAATATATATATACACACACATATATAATATTATTAATAGCGAAAGGCATCAGATGTTACTGGTGAAGTTAGATCTTGGTCCTTGAGTTGGGTTAAGGAAGAATTCAGAGCCAAGAACTCTAATTATAAGAGAAAGACTATTTATAAAGTCACAGTGATAGCAGAAGTGAGCCAGCTAGGCTGTGTGGACTCAAGAAAAAGTTACAGAGGCAACAGAAGGGACCTTCGAGCATATAAGAAAGGAAGGGAAGGTACATGCCTTAATGGAAGATAGGGGATGGGGAAAGATGTGAGTTGCGTCCTTTGTGTTACGGTGTTTTGTCTGTTCTCTAAAAGTGGAGAATTTTAGAAGTCTCAGGGAGGGACCTCCAACGAATATTCATCAGCTTTCCAGGTGTGTCCTTTTCAGTGTCATGGTCTCTACTGATTGGTCAGACATAAGGAAGGGGGGGGGGGGTCACTGGTCATTGCAGCTGGTCCAGATGTCAGCCATGGAATTGCTTCATCTCGTTTTGCTGCTTTTCTGGACCCGGAGCTGAAACACAACTGAGGTCTAGATGTTATCTCCAGTTGGACCAAAACTCTGTCTCCATGGTCAACAGACCCAAGGCTTTGTTCTCAAGACTATTTGAAGTGGGTCAGAACCTCATTGTCCTGAGGGCTTAATGATGAAACGAGTGGTCACTTAAGGTCTTGTTGTCACATGAGGCTACTTTCCAACCCCTTTTTCATCCTCTAAGGGGTCTAATCTGAATAACAAGTGACATGCCAGGGGTGGAAAGGTCACAACGGGTGAGGACCCACTCTGTAATACTTGTTTTCCCAGTTTTTCCCATTGCTAGGCACCTGGGGCTTTCCATCCTGGTGGCCTTCTGAATATGGCCTATTGTTCCTACTTTGCTCATAGCTGTCTAACAACCTACTATAATAGAATTAAGGAAATGGGACAAACAAAACAAACAAACAAAAAAAACCCTTAAGGAAATGAAAATCAATATTCTTACTGGGCCAGGCACTGGGTTAGAAGCATTCTACCAACAGCATTTCACGTGACCTTGCTAAGTACAATTTAGACTGCAGAAGATTCAAATTTAATAGATGAGGAAATAAATTTAGACAGATTATGTCACTCTAAGTCATACTTGTTGGAAATGATTCACCTAGATTTAAAACTAACTGCTTGAATCTAAAGCCCATGCTTTTTAAAAAAAATGGCACCCTCGGTTTGCCCAGCATGTCCTATCAGGTAAAATGAACCCTCCCTCCCCCAAAATATCACCCAATGGCTCAGACCCCATCCTGGCATTCTCCACATTTCTGTGAGCCAGCCGAAGAGGCTAATGGAGAAGAGCTAAGGTCAAACAGCTTCTGCGAAGTGACCCCAGATCCAATAAACAGTCATGTAATCTGCTGAAGTGGGGAAAGTGACTCATCTCTGTCGGGAGGGAATCCAACACTTCTTGAAATTTTTTTTCATGCTCAGATATTTCTAGCCAGCTCACTGCAGAGTGAAGAGGAGTGTTAAAAGATGAAATTCTTTTAAAATCTGCTTTTGTTTTACGTACGTTTGCTTGAAGGTCTGATGTAAAAAGAGACAATATTAATGTAACGTGCTCCTTTGCAAAGGTTATCTTTGGGTAATATTTTCACCGCTTGCCAGTCCCGTGCCATTTTCAGGAAAGACCTAATGACTTCTTAAACAACTACACATTACTAGGTGGTCAAATACTCTTCATCATATTAAGTTTTGTTCTGTTAATACCCTGGCTAAAAACACGCAGCCATCCAGGTGGAATCAAACATATAACATAGTTAGTGTATCAGAAATGGTCTTTGGCTCTTCATAGAAGTGAATTCATATTCTCAATGCCTCTTTGGAAAATTCTTTTATTCTCAGGAAGTGAAGTTTGTGTTTTTCCTTCTTTAAAGAAACTTGAACTCCCTGGTATTTCATGAATTCACAATTGTCAGTTTGATTAAGATTAAAATAGATTTGCTACTCTGGTAAAGGCTGGCTGTCCCATGTGGTCATTGGACCCAAGTCAAAATAGTTTTGTTTTTTAAATAAAGATTCTTTGCAAATAAGAGGCATCCCATTGTTAATGATGCTGAGCCCTTCTCAGCAATAAAAGGAAGCAGTGCTGTGGGTATGTTGGGAGAGAAAGATGGAATGTGGCCACCCTCCAAATAGTATATCAAGAGGGGAATTACAAGCCCATAAAATATGTGTGTGGGATGAGCTGCTACAGCAGAATGAATGAAGAAAACATACAGCTCACCCTCTGTCCATCACCAAGTAGTTGAGGACGAGTGAGAAAGCCTCACGTTTCTATTTTTTAAAATTTTGCTTTTCTATGTGAATCATTTTTTTTCTCCTTATTTTGAAAGGTTTTACAAGGTCATCTTGCTAACAGACATAAACACAGGTCATTCAGAACTCCCATTTCTTTTTTTTTGTAGAGGGGACAGGATAAAGGTGCATTAATACATAAAGGCTTTGCATTTCATGTCATAAAAATTAATTACATGTGCCGCACCATCTCACTCAATCTGCTACACTGTTAAGTCATACAACATGCTACAGATATACAATATATATATATATATATATATATATATATATATATATGTATATGATTGATTTATAATCAACAACTACCTAGATATCTGGGTTCCCCAGACTGTGGAGGGAAAATATAGGAAAATATTTGTGACAATTTATATCAAAATACCATCATCTAAAGCAGTGGTTCTCAACCTTCTGGCCCTTTAAATACAGTTCCTCATGTTGTGACACAACCATAAAATTACTTTCATTGCTACTTCATAATTGTAATGTTGCTAGTTATGAATCGTAATGTAAATATCTGATATGCAGGATGGTCTTAGGCGACCCCGGTGAAAGGGTCGTTCGACTGCCAAAGGGGTCGCGACCCACAGGTTTAGAACCGCTGATCTAAAGAGTTATTTTAGGAGACTATGCCAACATCAGCTTCAGAGTACCATATCATTTCTATATTCATGTAGCCTAATAGAGGACATGCAAAAGTCAGCCCTTTGAACCTCCTAGCTATATCTATTTGTGAAGGGGAGTGGTCCATGCATAAATCCTATCAATGTACAACATGCTTTAATTTCTCTCATCCTAAAAAAATATGCTCTGGACACCTTTACTTCTCCAATTTCTCTACTCTCTCTTACAGAAAGAAAATCACCTTAAATTCTCTATCTCTTATTCCTCTTTTCTTATTCTCACTTTTTCCAGTTTTTGATTGTGAAATAAAGTACACATTATCTGAAAGTGCACAACTATCAATATTGATGCCAAATACTAAGCTACTTTGTAAACAAGTATTTTCTTATAAAGTTAATCATACACTTACCATATGATAATATATGTCTGCCCAGAGATTTGTATGCAGATGTTCACAGAAACTCTGTTCCATACAGTCAAAATTGGAAGCAACACAGTGTCCATCAATCGATGAGTGGATAAACAAATTGTTATATATTTATACCATGGAAAGCTTCCCAGGAATGAAAGGAGAACACACTACTGGTACATTCAATGATATGAATGAATCTCCATGCCTAATATTAAGTGAAGGAAGCCAGGCACAAAAGAATATATGCTGTATGGTTCCATTTTTATGAAATTGAATACATGTTAATAACATTTATTGTTTTTATATAATTATATATTATATTTTCAGATAACAAAACTTACATGAAATTCTAGGCATAGTGACAGGATAAAGGTAAGTGGCTATCAGGATGAGAAAGGGATTTTTCTGGGAATGAGCACAAAGGTATTTTGGAGTGATGGAAATTTTGCATCTCACTTTTGAGGTGTGACTACATGACTGCATTCATTTTTCAAAAATCCATCAAATTTATCAGTATTTTATGGAAATTATGCCTTAAATATATGATTTTTTAAATGCATATTCTTTGGACTAAGCTTTATGAAACACAGACAGGTTAGTAGATTATATATATACTTACATATAATCCTATCTAATAAAAGAGAAACATGGTAATTAGCCATACCTCTGCTACCTTTCCATTGGCTAATCTGGGCGATATGCAAATTAACTGCCAGCCAAGATGGCTGCCGGCAGCCAGGCAGCTTGAAGCGAACATGAGGCTTGCTTGCTTCAGTGACAGAGGACTCCAACGTTCCCCGCCTGCAGCTGCTAGCCTCTGAGCTTGCAGTTTGAAACATTGTTACAAATATAGAAGCTAAACAAAACCCCAAAAACCTGCTTTCAGCCAGCCGGGATCTCAGAGCTGGAGTTGAAATAGTGTTTTGATTATAGAACCCAAACAAACCAGATACCTGCTTTCAGCAGCCTCTGGAGCCAAGCCTCAGAGCTAAAGCTGGCCCAGAATAAAAAAAAGAAAGAAAGAAAAAAGGAGCGGTTGGGAGCTTCAGTCACCCGCCAGCCTGAAAACAACCCTCAGCCCCTCAGCCAGACTGGCCAGGCACCCAAGCGGGACCCCCACCCTGATCCAGGACACCCTTCAGGGCAAACTAGCCGGCCCCCACCCATGCACCAGGCCTCTATCCTATATAGTAAAAGGGTAATATGCCTCCCAGCACCGGGATCAGCAGAGCCGCGAGGCCTCCTGGCACCGGGATCAGCGTGACAGGGGGCATCACCCAAACCCCCTGATCGCCCTGCGGCTCTGTGTGTGACCGGGGAAAGAGCCTCAACCCCCTGATCAGCCCTGCTCTGTGCCTGATAGGGGGGAGCTCCCCAACCCCCTGATTGTCCTGCGGCTCTGTGTGTGACAGGGAGCGGCGCCCCAACCCCCGGATCGGCCCTGCTCTGTGTGCGACAGGGTGCAGTGCCCCACCCCCCCCCCCCCACGGGCCCTGCTCTGTGTGTGACCGGGTAGAGCCATAACCTCCCCATCGGCCCTGCCCTGAGTGTGACAGTGACGGTGCCCCAACCCCTAATCGGCCCTGCTCTGTGGGTGATAGAGGGTGGCGCCCCAACCCCCCTCCCCACAGGCCGTGCTCTGTGTGTGACGGGGTAGAGCCATAACCTCCCCATCGGCCCTGCCCTGAGTGTGACAGGGTGCGGCGCCCCAACCCCCTGATCCGCCCTACTCTGTGTGTGACAGGGGGCGGTGCCCCAACTCCCCTATCGGCCCTACTCTGTGAGTGACAGGGGGAGCTCCCCAAACCCCCTGATGGGCCCTGCTCTGTGGGTGACAGGGGGGAGCTCCCCAACTCCCTGATCGACCCTGCACTGTGCATGACAGGGTATGGAGCCCCAACCCCCTGATGGGCCCTGCTCTGTGAGTGATAGGGGGCAGCGCCCCAACCCCCTGATCAGCCCTGCTCTGTGCATGACAGGGGGTGGCACCGCAACCTCCCCATCGACCCTGCCTTGAGTGTGACAGGGGGCGGTGCCCCAGCCCCCCAATCGGCCCTCCCATGAGCATGACTGAGGGTGGCATCGCAACCTCCCTATCCGCCCTGCTCTGTGCATGACAGGGGGCGGTGCCCCAACTCCCCAATTGGCCCTGCTCTGAGCCCGACCAGGGGCTGCACCTAGGGATTAGGCCTGCCCTCTGCCACCTGGGAGCAGGCCTAAGCCAGCAGGTCGTTATCTCCCGAGGGGTCGCAGACTGAGAGAGGGCACAGGCCGGGCTGAGGGACCGCCCCTCCCCCCGGAGTGCACAAATTTTTGTGCACCAGGCCTTTAGTCTATATATATAAAAGCCTAAGCAATCGGCCGACCAGTTGACCAGCCAACAGCTATGACACACACTGACCAGCAGGGGGCAGATGCTCAACGCAGGAGCTGTCAAGCAACAGCAACTCTGTAGTCCCTTTTGCACTCCAGGACCCCTTGGGAGATGTTGGACTGCTGGTTTCAGCACGATCCCCACAGGCCAGGCCGAGGGACCCCACCAGTGCATGAATCCATGCACTGGGCCTCTAGCTATAATTATAATAATTAAAGTGAGATCAGTGCTATATCAGAAGTATGCACATATATTCTTTATTCACTGGTAGCTATGGGCCTGGGAACATATTAAGCACTGAAATGACACAGAAGCTAAGATCTGAGAAACAGAGAAGGAAATAACTAATTCTTCCTAAGTTCTCAAAAAAATACTTTATAGAGATGATTTTGGAGCAAAGTCTCAATGAAGTTGTTCATGAAGCAGTAGGAAGAGCATGAACAAAAATACTATTACATTTAATAGCAGGTCATTACAACAAAACAGAGTTTTGTGTGGCTTATTCCAACCAGTAAAATTTCTAAACATTTTGTTTATTGTAAACTATCCAATAATATGGTTACCACCTCTCATTCTAAAGGTCTTGAATCACTAGCACATCCAATCAAAACACACAAAAAGAAATTTGTATTTTCTGGTTTTAGACTCATCTAGATCATTACTGAAATGCTAGAAAAAAAATAATCCAATTTTGTTTTTATACTGAAGTAAAAGGTGTTTCCTAGTATGTGAAATTTATCAGTAGTGAGGTGTTTATAATTTGTTTTCAAAGTTTTGCCATTAAGGAATTTGAAAAGGTACAAGGGCTGCAAATCTGCATGAACTTCTATCAACACAGGATCTCGTCTGTTTTATTTACCACTGTCTACCATGGTGTCTGAGATGTATATGCTCAATAGATAGTTCTGCTGTTGAATGAATATAAAATCATGTTCTGACAACTTATTCTACTTGCTTCCTGCCCCTTCGTAGCCAAGAAGAGCACCTGTAGATCTGTTGATTGGCACTTTTTTATTTTACTCTGGTAATGCCCACTTTAGCCTTCTCATGAATGAATCAGAATCAATATATTGGTATTAGAATGAGGTATTGCATTGATGAGTCTAGTACAGTTCAGATTATATGTGAGAATACAGAAATACTTGTACATTTAAGAATCCTGAATTTTCTTAATATTTATCCAAATATTAATACCTGAGTGGCTGCCAGAAGTCTGTATCTGTCTCACACAGGTAGCCTATTTTGTGTTATCATCAGAGGCATGTTGAGCTGACAAACCATGAACATTTACCTTGCAATCTGCCCACAAAATGCTTTACACCCGTTAAACGTCTTGCAATCAAAGCTGAGTGACAGTAAATGTTTATTTCAACACTTCTCAATTCAACAGGTGAGATTATACCGTGTGATATCTATTGTATAGGGCTGTGTTTCATCACAAGAGAATGAGATGAGGCTCAACATAATTGTGTGTGAGATGATGGTTGGAGGTGCTAGTAATTCAAGACCTCATGAATCAGTCCAGCCCATTTCTGGCATTATGGCACAGGCTTGTCAATCCGTGTTTATCTTTTTTCCCTTCATATCCTATGAGTGGAGAATCCCTTTCTTTTTTTAAGGGAAGGAAACACAACAGTAAATTCTAGACTCCCGTTACGTTACTTTCACAGGGCATTTATGACCAAAGAATTACAGCACTAATACGTTCTTCTTACTACAGAGAGCAAGAACCTTAGGCACCTAGATTCAACCACACAGTGCTTGTGTATGTGTGTGTTTCCCCCCCAAAGCATCTTGTAAAGTCAGCTTTAGAATGAGAATATGTTCATTTTAAATTCGTTTTCAATTAGCTCACAAACACAAACACGAATAACTAAACAAAAATTTCCTTTGGAACTAGCAAAAGCAGATGCTTATCTTATCAGGTTAAAAGGTAGTTTTATGGGTAGAGCTTGTGGACTATAAGCTAGGAGGTCTGGTTTGTTTGCCTTGCTAAATCACTATCCAACCCTGAGACTGTGGATAAAATCATTGAATAGCGTGTATTTCATTTTCCTTATCTGTCAAAGAGCATTGAGATTTTCTATACCTCTACAGAGTTTTCTATGAAAATCAAGTCTGATAATATATGATAAAATGCCTAAGAAGGTATTATGCGATGCGCAAACATTTGTTACCACACAGAGTCTTTTGTGTACCCACAGCATTGTGCTATACCTTATACATAAGTTACTCAGGTAGACACAATCATCAGGGCTCATGAATTTCCCTTTATAACCACTTATAAATTATATGATGATCCCCTTAACAGCAAAGAATAGCTCACATACTTTGGCTTCTCTGAGTACCTGAAAGAGGGTCCTGAAAGACTAACAATTAGTTAACTTTAAAAATGCTTTAATTGATATGAACAAGAGAAATGACTCAAGATATATATTGAATATTGACTATAATACAATTCCTTATCTTCATGGAGTTTTTAGAGTTTAGTTGATTTATATGTATAAAAATTAAAATTGTTATCTTTCTCCAATATATCCTCCAACTGCAAATTATTATCAAAAGTCCTACCTCCATATCCTCCTGTCCTTTGTGTTTTCTACTTCCAACTACAGCAATCATTCATACTACACTGAGACCTGAGCCCACTGAGGTCTCCTGTACCTTTAATCCATCACTTCTCCTTCAGCCCTGCCCAAGACCTGTTCTTCCTTCCCTGCCCAGCTTAGATTTCACATCAACCATTTGGACTCTCTCTCTTAAAATACTCTGCACTTACTTTCACTGCAGTATTTCCAATTATTACAATGGTGTTCATGCTCAGAGAATATGGTCTAGGTCAACAGAGGAAACTGGAACATATGTGAATCATTACAGATTTCTGGTCTCTAATCTCAACTAGACCTTCAACGCTGACCCCAACTTGTCTTTCTGTTGCCTTAGTCAGTACTCTCATCCATTCTCCAAAGAAGTGATGGTCAACTTGCTTGTTCATTTCAAATCTGTCCTATAAGACTCTGATCTTACTCTACAATTAGGCAAAAAAACATGGGCCATTTTAGAGGAGAATTATGTCAATGTTTGCTATAATTCTACATATATGTATCTATTTTTGAATTGCCAAACACTGCCCCTTTACTAGCTTGTGCCCATTAATATTTAAACATAATTGAGTGACATCAACAACATGGCAAAATATAGGTGCCTATATGAATGTCTCACCCCAGATATATGAATTCAGAATTTCTGGGGCAGAAAGCAGTTATTATTATTAAAAAATCCTCAAGGTATTCTGATAATTATTCCTGATTAAGAAACACTGCACATGCACACATATGCACATACTTTAAAAAGAAAGAAAGAAAAGAAACAGTGTACTTGATCATTTGTTTTCAAAGTGTCATCCCAAACTAGCATCATCATCATCTGAACACCTGAAAAAGCTCCCAATTTTAGACCATACCCCAGGGATACTAATCAGAAATTCTGTGGGGAGTAGGGCCCAGAAATATGTATTTTCAAAATCCCTCAAGGTGTTATTGATATAAATGAATGTTGGGGGTATCATTGTCTTAGGCCAACCTTATGATAGGGATGGTATTCCCGACACTACAATATATATGCAGAACATAACTTGGTATTTGACTATAGCAACCTTCCCCTTTGAGACCAGATGATGGTCTCAGAACCCTTTTCAACAGAGAGATGCAGGAAATATTGGCCATCAGTCAAGAGTTATACGCTGAGTCAAAATCTTTCTTTGATTCTTACTATAATTTCCCACAGGATTCATACTGCTTCTTAGTGCATAGAAAACTGTCTAGGACACATGTTTGAGAAATGAAGGAGAGAAGGTTGGACATACAGACATGAATCTTTAGATACCCTTTAGGAAGGAAAGAACAAAAGAAATGGGGTGGTGGAAAGATTCTCTAATTGCAAAGAAAAGTGTTGCATGGGAGGCAATAGTGGAGGGGAAACCAGACAAAGGGGAAATTTTAACAGGACGTAATAAACAGAATGGAGGAGAGTCCAGAATAAAGGGAGATTTTAGCTACTATCCCTTTTAAATACAATCATGTTCATTTATATTCACAAACCGTATTGAGCTGTGTAACTGAGGACCTAGTGCTTGATTTTAATAATAGTGTAACAGCAGAAATTTTCCTAACTGGTCTTATTGAAGAGGAAAGAGGATGCAAATACATATTTTTGAATCCGTTAAACTTAAGGCAGTATTCCCAAGTAGGCTAAATTTACAGAATTGAAAACAATTTCGAGAATTTGGGTGTTATTTTTTAATATCACTATAATGGGTTTAATACAATTAATACGTACTAAGTCCTTTCAGCCCACTTATTTTATTATCATTAGAAAGTCTTTCTTTGATAAATGGCACAGCCTATGAGTGACTAACTGCTTTCCCTTTGTGAGAGAAACATGTTCTTTTATGGGAAGAACCACAGTTTTTATTTATCCAAACCATTGTATATTTGAAAACTCAAAAGATCCAAAGTTGTATATTAACAGAAGTAACCAGAGAGCTTTAAATGTATTTCTTATACCCCCCCCCATTTAATAAATACCTCTCTTTGTCCAATATTTCACAAATATTTTGAAAGCTTGAATAGTCTCCTTTGAATGTATGTTTCTGTGCTAAAATTTGTGTAACTTTGCTGTCACCAACAGGTTGCTGTGTGAATTAAATGTTTTCATCTCAGCATGTTTTCATTGTATCTAACAGTTAAAAATTGAGGAATAAGCTACACTGATCTTTTTTTTCCAACTTACAAGGCTCTGTTGAGAGCAATTAAGCATTAACATATTACATCTGGGAAAGTAATTATTATTTTTTGATTTGCCTGAAGAGGATAGTGTGGACATATATCAGCCAAAGAGCCATTTGTATTTTTTTCTCTAGCAGCAGATTTATTTCTCCATTAAACGTAGAAAGATCATCAATATCCACTACATGGTTTCAATTAACTGAACATTTTGTCAACCACTGCTATTCTCCAGCTGCCAGACATACCCTATGAAATAATAGAGAACCTGTTCTACTTTCTCATCTTCCTTCTCAATTGAACAAAAGAAAATAGAATGGCAAGAGGACATTAACACTAAGCCTGTCTTTTAGTTGGCATCTGCTCTGCTCTAGACAATTTACAAAAAGTTGTGGGAAGGAAGAACCAGTGTGAAGGCAAGAACACAGAGGTATTAAAAATGCCCCCTTCCCCCTACCTTATTCCATTGTCAATGTCCTTGGTTCTTGTGCTTCCCAGAAAGTCATAGCATCACCTAGGCATGAAAAGAGAAGGATTCAGAAAGTATTATCCTTTGACAAAGACAGAAATACCCAAAAAACTGTTGGTCAACCACAAAATAACACAAATAGATCATTAGCATAATTTCACATTACAACAGATCACCTAGTTATTCTTTTCTTTTTTAATAATCCAGAATCATTATCACTATCAATTGTATTATTTCTCAAGGTTTTATTAAACTTAAAATATCCCAGATGAAAACAGAGCCTGAAAACATGTATTTTATTTAGGTTCATCTTTTTAAATTAAGGAATGTATAAGAATTGACAACATGAAGGTAAGAATATATATCATGTTTATTAAGTTACATTCAAGTGTGGCCCACATGTACAGATTGATTTGGCCTATCTGAAAGAACTGCTCTCTTTATTCATATTCAACCATTGACAACATGCTTAGTAAAGTGCTGGCCAATGGGATGCAGATCTCTACTTCAAGGCTACTGTCTAGTTTAGAGTGAGTGAAGACCTAAGTGAATACTTACAATCAGTGTAAAAAGTGCAATAATGTGTGTGTGTATGTGTGTGATGTGGGGCGGGGAGGAAGAGAGGAAGGGAGTTAGGAGTGGGATGGGAGAAAGAGTTAGAAGGAAAGAAGGGAGGGAGGAGGGGAGGAGAAAGACTTTGTATGAATTTGGGAATTAAAAGGCAGAAACACTTTGGGTAAAAGACAAGGACAAGCAAAAGGAAGCATTCCTTATGGACACTTTAATATTCTTCTTTCAACAGGGTAGACTAGTCTCCCAGTGGGAGGTCTGGAGGCGGGGATTCCAGAGGGGACACTGAGCAGGAGAGCTCCAGGATGAGGGAGAGCAAAGGCTGTGGGATGAGGAAGTCCAAGACAACAGCAGCCTCAGCCATCAGGAGCCACTCTCCTCTGTCCACATTCCCTCTTGGGGAAGCCAGGATTCTATAAAAAAGCATTTGAAGGAGACTTAAGGCATTTCAAACTTTTTAAAAATTGATTTTAGAGAGAGAGGAAGGGAGGGAGAGAGAATAAGAGAAACATTGGTGTGAGAGAGAAACATTGGTTGACTGCCTCCCGTAGGCCCCCTACTAGGGATAGAGCCAGCAACCTGGTCATTTTCCCTGACCAGGAATGGAACCAGCAACCTTTTTGTGCATGGGATGATGCCCAACCAACTGAGCCACATCAGCCAGGGCATTAGGGAGCTTTTATCTCATTGATGTTCAAAATCCACTTCGCCTCCTCCCAGTATCATGACTGTGTTTTTGTGGCTCTTCAAAGAAACCCCAAGAAATAAAGTTCTTGCCTCTTCCCCCCCCCCAAAAAAAAGAAAGAGACCCTAAGCAAGGCAATAGGGAATGGAAGACTTGCTATAGATTATTTGAGCTGAGTTTCCCAGAATTTGATTTAAGATTCCATAGATAAGACATCTCTGAGCAATTATACCACCTAAGCATTTGGCCACAGACTAACAGAGAATGGAAATGAAGGTCATTGAAGAAGAAAAGGTCAGAATTTGGGTTGATGGCCATGGAAACATTTGAAGTACCTGAGATAGTGGATGACAGTTGGAGTGAAAGAACAGACTGAGGCAAGAACCAATTCACAAAATATAAAAATGGTTCGCAGAGCGGGGTAAGATAAGAGATGAGCCAGGTGTCATGAGCCTGTGAGAATGACTTTCCCAAAAAGGTGAATAAACTCTAGTTTGGCAGTGAAAATGGGGAATTAAAGAAACTCAACATTTCCTACCACCTGCAAGACTACAGGAAGTCAAGGTATCTTCATAAAGAGAGCAGGAAGGTAGAAATTAATTTCCTCCTATGAGAACCTGGTGAGCCACAAACTCACTTCAGAGTAACCTGAGTTTCCTCCTACACAACACTCACTGTACTTGTGAATATAATAGCATATTTGTCTTTGTGATAGTTAATTTCTATCAGTTACTAGATTTTATCTATTGGTCTATTCATCAGTAGGTTCACCCTTGTACCCTTCATAGAATATAACTCAGAGCTATACACATGATGCCCTTCTAGTAAGTACTGTGTAAATAAAGTGGATGTGTACTGATCAGAAATGCTCCTGTGTCTTATAATTGGGTAACATAACAAAATAGATATGTCTTCTCTACAGAATATTGGTGCAGTTTCATTGTTATTGTATCATCAGTTAGGGTTTTGAAGTGCATTTCCAGCCTCAAGATGGTTCAACTCAGCTATGTATTTTGACCAAATTAATTAGTAATATGGCAATAACCCTACTTCAATTTATGTTGTGTATAAAGAGGCACAGAGAAGAACAAGTCAAACTAATTAACTTTTAAAAATCTAGATACTGAAAATGATGTTTATGAAAAGAATGGAAAAACACATGGTAATATTGCCAAAGATGCATTATACATTCTAGTTGTTTGGTTTTTTTTTTGGGTTTTTTTTTGCAGTTCTTAGTAAAAGTGTTTTTTATTTTTTTAATTGTCTGAAGTTTTACATATGTCTCCCTTTTCCCCAATCCCCGTCCCCCGCCGCCATTCCCACCCCTGAAGGCAAGCCCCCACTGCCCCAGTGTCTGGGTCCATTGGTTATGCTAATATGCATGCATACAAGTTCTTTGGTTGATCTCTAAATACCCTCCCCCCCTCAGCTCCCCTGCCATTTGTCTCTGGATCTATTTTTGTTCATCAGTTTATGTTGATCATAATATCCCATATATGAGTGAGATCATATGATATTTATCTTTCTCCGACTGGCTTATTTCACTTAGCATAATGCTCTCCAGTTTCATCCAAGCTGTTGCAAATGGTAAGAGTTCCTCCTTTTTTATAGTGGCATAGTATTCCATTGTGTAGATGTACCACAGTTTTTTAATCCACTCATCTGCTGATGGGCACTTAGGTTGTTTCCAAAACTTAGCTATTGTAAATTGTGCTGCTGTGAACATAGGGGTGCATATATCCTTTCTGATTGGTGTTTCTGGTTTCTTGGGGTACTGGCACAAGAACAAACATATAGACCAATGGAACAGAACAGAGAACCCAGAAATCGACCCAAGCCATTATGCTCAATTAATATTTGACAAAGGAGTCAAGAGCATACAATGGAGTCAAGGCAGTTTTTTCAATAAATTTGGTCAGATACATGCAAAAAAAATGAAACTAGATCACCAACTTACACCATACACAAAAACAAACTCAAAATGGCTAATGGACTTAAATGTAAGACAGGAAACCATAAAAATCCTACAAGACTCCATAGGCAGCAGAATAACAGACATATGTCGTAGCAATATCTTTACCGACACAGCTCCTAGGGCAATGGAGACTAAGGAGAAAATAAACAAATGGGACTACATCAAAATAAAAAGCTTCTGCACAGCATATTTGCCGATACTATTTCAGATCAGGTTTTAATCTCCAAAATTTACAGAGAACTCATACAACTTAACAAAAGGAAGATAAACAACCTAATCAAAAAATGGGCAAAGGACCTAACTAGACACTTTCCTAAAGAGGACATACAGAAGGCCGAGAGACATATGAAACCATGCTCAAAGTCACTAATCATCTGAGAGATGCAAATCAAAACAACAATGAGATACCATCTCATACCTGTCAGAATGGCTACCATCAACAAATCAACAAACTGACAAGTGCTGGTGAGGATGCTGAGTAAAAGGAACCCTGGTGCACTGCTGGTGGGAATGCAGACTGGTGCAGCCACTATGGAAGACAGTATGGAGTTTCCTCAAAAACTAAAAATGGAACTCCCATTGGACCCAGTGATCCCACTTCTACATTCTAGTTTTGACTCCAGCCTCCCAATTTAATTCCCTTTAATCCATCTCACTTTTATATTTCCCGATGATGCTTTCACGTGCAGTTTCAGAATCTGAAATCACAACACCAGAGACAGAGTCAAAATTCTCAACGCTCAGGGTGAGTGTTGTAACGAGCAAGGCTACAGGTTCAGTCACTGTTTCAGTGAAAGGATCAATATCTGTATCTTGTCCAAAGACTGCTGTCTTCCTTGACAATAACTTTCACCACTCCCTTGAGGAATAACCTGTAAACGCCTGCAATTTTCTATCCAAAGTCCTCTTTTCTCTCTCACTATCCATTGTCTTGGCAAAAATACTTTCCTTTTTCACTGTTTCAGAGGCTGCCTTTGTTACTCCCTCATCCAATTTAGCATTAGCACTGCCATTGGAGAGGAGCCTGCAGCTGGTAGAAGCTGATCGCAAAGAGGTCAGGTATCAGACTGATTTTTAGATTTGTAAAACTGTATTTCCTATCAATACAATTAAAATTTTCAGATATAGAACCAATTGCCAAGTGCCAAATGTCATTATGGGATCAATATTTGATTAGTATTCATTGAAAGTGTTAGTTTTATGAAACCTGTTTGACCTTAGGCAAATTATATTGCCTGTGTTTCTTTCTTTCTTCATCTATAAATTGAGAGATATGAATCATATCTTCTAAGTTTACTTTCCATTCTGTGACTCAAATCAAAGTGTGCAAATATTACTACAGTGTTAGCTAGATTGCATAGCTAATGCTTCTGTAATTACCTACCAAGATCTGCTTTCCAAATATTTTAATTGAAATGTTTCCCCAAGATGTAGCAAACTCTAACCATCTTAAAGAATAATCTATGGAGCCCTAGCAGGCTTGGCTCAGGGGATAAAGCATCAGCTTGCAGACTGAAGGGTTTCAGGTTCAATTCTGGCCAAGGGCATATGCCTGGGTTGTGGGCTTGATCCCCAGTAGGGGGCGTGTAGGAGGCAGCCGATCAATGATTCTCTCTCATTATTGCTGTTTCTATCTCTCTCTCCTCCCTTCCTCTCTGAAATCAATAAAGAAATATATTTTTTTTTAAAAAAATAATCTATGGAAAGATACTGAGAAATACATTTAGACTTTCCTATATACTGTAGGACTTGTCTTTTCATACATACCTTGTCAAAACACAAGATGCTTAAACTCTTACTACATGATAGTCTATTTTTTTTCCAAATAAGGTCATCAAATATAAGCCAGTTAATGAAAGTTTCTGTTAATACATTCAGTACTCAACTTCAAGGTAGACATCTTTCAAGTGATATATCTGTCAAGGTCAAAACAGCATACTGCTTTAGCTATCAGGCACGCTGACACTGGATTTTCAGGTGTGTATCATAACAGCAAACTAGCTATTTAAACCCAAATCTATATCAGTCTCCATATTAGTATGTTTTTAATTGAGTTGTACCAGATTAACCCACCTATAGATATGTAATATACCATACTCTAGGGAAAAAAGTATAGCTTGTATTATTTGAATTTTTCGTTAACCCCACTGTTTAACAGCACACTCAGAAATTTGTCTCCATTGTGGTGAGGAAAAAACAGAAATGAATAAATGTGTGAGCAAGTGAGTGAAGGAGCAGATATAAAATTGTAAGCCAGGACCATGTTATTTATGTCACATGCATCATTTCATTTGATCTTTGCAAAACTCAATAAGGTGCCTGCTATTATTATTATTTCCAGTAAAAGCAGACTTAAAGATAAGTAATTTGCTCAAGGTCACAGAGTAGAGAAAACAAGCATGAAGCCCAACTCCAGAACCCACACATTCAACCACTAAGCTGTCATGTCATGTCCATATCATAAGATATTTGTGGGCATCCAGCTACATAATATATGTAAAATGGTTAGAATAGTGTGTGGCACATGACCAGATATAAAACAGAAGCAGTGAAGATTGCGGACTCAGAAACAAAAGTGTAGGGTTCAAACCCTACCTCTGCCACTTATTAGCTGGGAGACTATGGGCAAATCACTCAATCCCTCTGCACCCTAGAATGCAAGTATGTAAGGGGGTGATTTTATTATTTTTTTTAAAAGGACCCATTTCATATGGTTTTTGTGTGAATTAAATGGGTCAATAGATGCAAAAACCCTTAAACCAATGCGTACTCCATACGAGGAACTGAACTGTAATTATTAATTGTTGCTATTGCAAATACAATCTATTATAATTTCCACATTCAAAAATAATTATATTTTGTACAAAAATCCATAAATGACAAAGAATCTACATAGAGAATCTTCTTTGCTTCTTACTTTATTATAGTCATTATTCCTATTTTGCTGATAGAAAATCTAAGAGTCAGAAACATAATTTTTCAAAGTCACAGGTATAGGGAGTGTGTCAAACTCAGGCCCTGACACTCCAGTCATTTACTGCATTGTAAAGTCATATTGTTTCAGCCAGGAATCCAAACCATGTCACCATCAAGGGAGGTGAGAATTTTACCACAAATTTTTATCCCTGAAATCTTTTGGAAGGAAATATGGGTAGCAACTTGATAGAAACAAACAAATAGACAAGAAAATGAGGCAATCAACCTAAAGAGTTAGATTCAGAATTCTACTTCTCTGGAAATCAAAGCATGACTAGGAGAGAAGAGTAAGTATCTTCAAACTGTAGACCATGGGGCAAATCCAGCGGGCCAATGAGCTTTGAATGGCCTATGAGATGAGATTGGTTTTTTACATATTAAATAGCTGTGAGATAAAATCATAAGAAGAATAATTTGTGCCACATAAAAATTGTAAGAAATTTAAAATATATTATCCATAAATAAACTTTTATTGAAAGGCAGTCATGTCATTTAGTTTACATACCATCTATGGCTACTTTATGCTACAGTGACAGAGTTGAGTATCTGAGACTGAGAACATAGGGCTCACAAAGTAGAAAACATTTACTGTATGGCTCTTTACAGAAACCTTTCCTGCTTTCCTTGCCTCTGTATATTAGTGTTGGGGTTACTGGGCTGTTAGGAAGAAGACATTTTTTATGCCCTTGGGTCCCCTTATACACCCAGCAAAATCCCTCCGGTAGTGGTTGTCTCTGCTATGCTATGCTATGCTATGCTATGCTATGCTATGCTATGCTATGCTATGCTATGTTTCTGAATATGAGAACCTGGAGTTATTGAAATATGACATTGAAATATTCACCTTTTGATTATAGATCTTTACACCCTGCTTGCCATTAAAGAAATTCTCCCATAAAAAGCTACCAACAGTGTCCTTTCACAGAGAAAATAGAGGTGATGACTCAGGTTCAATCCTAAAGTATGTCTCTTTGAGCATAGAACATGACATCTGGAGACAGACAAAAAGTATCCTAGACTCAAGTTGTAGAAAGCAGCTGACTTTCTGCTTAGGGGTTTAAGGAGCTCAATAATAACCACATGTTCCATAACACTGGGACTGATAAATAGATTTGGTATCAGCTCAGGCAACAGTGTTCTCTGGTTTAGCATTTCTAATGACCTTTTGAAACCATAAGCTCGATGTTATTTCTTAATGAATTTCCTTTGTCCTATTTCAGGAGTCCTTGGCACTCCTTGGTTACACTTGGGTGACTCATAATTAGTTCTGCAATGCTAACACAGATTACCATTTTTAAAAGAGACAGAGTAAAAACAAATATGCTCTCAATCACAGCAGAGGGGGGAAACAGAATTATAATAAAATGTGTTTCTACTGCAAATTACCTGGTTGTATTACTTGTTTATTTATTTATTTAAATCAAGAGTCTACGTCCTTTAACTCGGGCTCATTCTTCCAATGATCTACTTTCTGAATTTGGAATAAGCGATCATAACAAATATTCTCTACTGTTTAGGAGAGTTTTCTAAGAAAAGCCACCCTGGCCATTAAATTTGTTCTTCAGATAAAAGCCATTGTGATCGCTGCATGGCACATACATCGAAGAGTCATAGAACTGAGTATCAGCGAGCATCATGATAGAATCTGCCTGAGGTTTTAACTCCAAGATTTGGGGTCTGACAAACCCGTCCTGCTACTCACTAGTGTGTCATCTCAAATAATTTATTGCAACTCTCTAAGCCTCCATTTCACAGGATTTGTCCTTGTGGTTGAGGTCAGAATGAAATTTAGTAATTAAATAAAATGCCCAGACAGAAAGGGTTTATTAAACATTTATTATTACTCCATTATAATGCAGTCTGACCCAAAGCCCAATGTTAAATGCATGCGTGTTCTGTAGAGTCCCTGAGAGCCTTTTGGCGGTGCAGTCTCTACCTGAACTCACCAAGTACCCCCAAAGATGCCCATTTTGGTTTCATATGGCTCAAATGACCACAATTCCTTTATTTTGGTTTTCAATCATTAAATGTCTCTCCCTAATCCAGTGGTCAGCAAACTCATTAGTCAACAGAGCCAAATATCAACAGTACAACGATTGAAATTTCTTTTGAGAGCCAAACTTTTTATACTTAAACTATATAGGTAGGTATATTGTTATTAACTTAATTAGGGTACTCCTAAGGCTTAGGAAGAGCCACACTCAAGGGGCCAAAGAGCCGCATGTGGCTCACGAGCTGCAGTTTGCTGACCACAGCAATCCAATCCTGCTTTCTGAAGCTACACCAAAGCATTCTGTCCTAGGATCGCCCACGTAAGTTTTCTCTTCTTCAAACTGATTAACCCAAGGTCCCTCATTCATTTTTTATATTTTACCAATGGTTTTCAATACTGGCCACAGAAAAATCATCTGAGAACTTTTTTTAAAAACCCGATGCCTAGAAAACTCACAAGAAAAATTAAATCAGGATCTCTGGAGGTTGGACCCTGGCACTGACATTTTTGAAAGCTCCCCAGGCAATTCTAGATGTGCACCCAAGCTGGAGAACCACTGTACATATTTCCAATTTTTATTATGTTGATTACTGTATTCCTAAATAACTTCCGCTTCTAACAGCACTGCCCAAATCATAGCTCTTCTCAGATAAATATTGTACTCTCACTGCCACCTGAGCAGAATCCCCATCACCACCCCTTTTCCTAGTGCAGGAAACTGTTCTGCCTTGTCCAAGCAAACACAGTCCGCTGTGTCTCAATCATGACGGTGCATACGAATAACCTGGGGATTTTGTTAAATTGTAGGTCATGATTCAGAACCTCTGGGATGGCACTCAGGATTCTGCACCTGCAGGAAGCTTCCGCAGTGCTGATGCTGCTGGCCCCACAGACTAAACCTAAAGGACTACATGCTGATACAATCACATTAAAATGAAGTACCGGCAGAGAGAGAACAGTACTGTCTTGGTTGAATCATACGCTGTTTCATTGATTTTTAAAATAATCTGTATGTATTTGGTGTAGTTTATAAATTTGTTGGCAAGCCATCTGTGTCAGATAAGATATTGGCTGTTTTCTCAGATGTTGAGCTTGGTGCTTGGTTTGAAAACCAAGATCTATTTGTCTTTGCGGCAGCTAGGATGGTGATTTAGCTAGCTGAAGGGATTCATAGAAATAGGAATATCAGACTTTCAAGTTTCTAAGAAAGAAAACTTTCTAACACATTTATGTAATTTGGGAAAATCAACTGAGTACAAAGATCATGTTCCTCTTTAATAATGTCTCCTGTGACACTCATAATGGAGATAAAGAAGATGCTAAATGAATATTGGTATATTAACTAATTAATGAGACATACTCGCTGGACAATGAAACATGCTTTTTATGTCCATGGAATAACTAAAGAGGGAGACACTATGCTAAAAATGACAAATTGCATAGCATAAACAGTTAATGTAATTTGACTAATATATGGGAAAATTTAAAGGGGTTGAAGTAAGGCATCGAAGGAGTGATAATCTATAAAAAGCTAGAGAAAGAGGGCACAGAAAAGACATTTCAAGCTTCAATATGGATAGTTTTACAACCAGAGTCAACACCATGCTTGACTTGGGATATCTAATGAGACTACAGACTTAAATGGTGTACTTGTAGGACCTTCTGTCACATAATGTCAGGGGTAATATATTAAGTCAAGGAACATGTGAGTTATATTACAACTGCAAGGGAATAAAAATTAAAACCCCTTCATGTGGAAATAGACATAACTGTGCTACATTTCCCTGTAGAAGAACATTCAGTGGCAATTTTTCTTCATATAATATTACATTAGCTTTAATTCTTATTAATAAGATACAAGAGTCATTAACACTATTAAAAATCTAATTATGTTAGCAATTTTCCATCATGTCATATTTGAGCAGTTAAGTATTGGTATTTGTTTTTCTTAATGGGATTCAAAAGTCTAATTAATAGGCTTTCTTTTGTGGTTAAGTGGAATGAATCTCTATGAGAAGGAGTCATTTTTAATATCTGCAAGGAGCTTGTTTTCTCATATATTATACTACCAAGCCAGCTGTCCCTCGGTGGTATGAGTAACTAAATATGAATTATATGAGATTATCCTATGAAATAGAATAATACTTTTCATTACATGTGATGTACATGTTACTACTACCATGTTCTAAAAACTTTGATATAACTACTAGACAAGAAATATACAAAAGATTACAGTAGATTGTTACTTAAGGAAATTTAAGAAAACTGAAAATAGTACACTGAATGGATCACATGCATTTTCTGCTTGAGATGGTATTATTTTGGGGTAGTGCCCATCCAAATAATAGCCAAAAGTTGTTTCTTAACTCTATATTTTTTAAATTAACCTAAATTAATGTCTCAATGAGAAACATCTGTGTGTTCACTATGCCTCTTTATTTATTTACTCCTTGGTAGTATGCCAGGATAGATAGATAGATAGATAGATAGATAGATAGATATATAGTAGATAGATGATAGATAGATAGAATACCATATAAGTAATATAACAGAGTGTATAGCATATATATGTACTATACAATATATATTATAGTGTACTATATGATATATATATATATATATATATATATATTAGCATAGTACCAAAGAATAAAGATATTTATATAGACAATGGTTTCTTGGCTGTTATTAAAAATAATTCTGTGATATACTAATCATTTGTTATTATTCATGTAGTTACAGGAATTAAATCATCACATTATTGTTTTTTCCTTCAAACTGTCAATTACAATTGTTTAAAATTATTTTTAAGGCAGTTTTAGGTTCACAGAAAAATTGATGGGAAGGAACAGAGATTTCCCATATTTTCCCTGGCCCAACACATGCACAGGTCCCCCTTTATCAGCATCCCCCACCAGAGTAGTACCTGCCTTACAACTAATGATCTTATACTGACACATCATAATCACCCAAAGTCCATAATTCACATTCTGTCTCTCTCTTGGTGTTCTATATTCTATAGGTTTGGACAAATATAGAATGACCTGTATCCATCAGTATGTGCCTCATCTATTCATCCCTTCCTACCCTCCAACCACTGGCAGTAACTGATCTTTTTGTTATTTTTGTAATTTTGCCTCTCCCAGAATGTCACATAGTTGGAATCATATAGTATGTAGACTTTTCAGATTGGTCTCTTTAACTTAGTACTAGGTTCCTACATATCTTTTCATGACTAGATAGCTCATTTAGTTTTAGCACTGCATAATACTCCATTGTCTGGATATACTACAATTTATGTATCCATTCACCTACTAAAGGACATCTTGTTTGCTTCCAAGTTTTAGCAACTATGAATAAAGCTGCTATAAACATCCATATGCAAGCTTTTTTTGTGAGCATCAGTTTTCAGCTCCTTTGAGTAAATACCAAGAAGCTTGATTGCTGGATCATATGGTAAAGAGTATTTTTAATTGTATAAGAAACTATCAAACTGTCTTGCAAATCAGTTGTATCATTTTGCATTCCCACCAGCAATGTGGAGAATTTTTAAAAATTAAAAAATAGTCATTAATATATTCAGAAAGATAAGTGAATACGTTTATTAGATGAAGCAATAACAGACTCTATTTAAAAAAAAAAAAGGACTGCTCACACAGCCAGTGCAGCTCAGTGGTTGAGTGTTGACCCAGAAACCAAGAAGTCAACGGTTTGATTCCCCATCAGGCGCATGCCTAGTTTTTTAGTTCAATCCCCAATTGGGGGTGTGCAGGAGGTAACTGATTAATGATGTTTCTTTCTCATTGATGTTTCAATTTCTATCCCTTCCCCTTCCTCTCTCTCTAAAAATCAATAGAAATCTATTTTTTAAAAAAGGGATGCTCATATAATAAGGAAGAGCTCTTATAAATTATGATGATAGCAGAAATATCAGATTCAACAGGAGTGTTAATAGTAGAACAAAAGATGAAGAAATGGAAAAATAGCATTAAAAGATAAGAAAATTTAACATCTGTGGCAAGAGGCTCAGCATTGGTGTACTAGGAATTCTGCTAAAAGAGAAAGAGAAAGGAAGGGAGGAACTAATAAAATTCAAGAAAATTTTCCAGAAATAAGGACTTGGATTTTGAGATTGTAAAATTCCACTGAGTCACCAATATAATGGACAACAATATACTGGCACTAACAATAGACACTATACTTTCATCATGAAATTTTATAACACTGGGGATTGAAAGAAGATGCTCCAAATATCCCTCTGGAGATAAGGAACAGACGTCTGATAAAAGGAAACATCAGAATGCTGTATCTTAAAAATCGGAAGAAGAAAAAAAGCACTCTTCCTGAGATCATTCTCTGAAAGCTACTGGAACATGGGCTTCTCCCAAAAGGCATAATTTAAGAAAGGAGAAGGCAAGGAATCAGGGAACAGAAGGTCCAACTCAAAAAGAGAAAAACGTAACCAGTCCCCCGGAAATCACAAGGAAGCACAGCTGAGTAGATGCCTAGAGAACATCCAGTCTAGTTGGGCACAGGTGACGGCTCCAGGGGCAGGTGCTTTTACAATAAAGCACAGGCTATCCCATGCCTTCTTCCTTAGTCAGAAAAACATACACAACTGGGGGAAGAATTTGCAGTTGAGTTTGTGATAAGTTCATAGGGTGCTAATCAAGTCAACAGCAATAAACAATTAATCCCAGAAAAATAAAAATTTGGCAGAAAGGAAAATTAATCATTACCTTGATCAGCTGAGAATAGCATTAGCATAGTCAAATAATATAAATGTTTAACATTGATCTAGAGAAAATTATGACATATCTGTACCCTAAGAGGCCAGAAAGGTTAGAAATCTGTGTGTGTGTATTTGTGTGTGTACTCATGTAGGCGGAGAAGGTTGGGGGGAAGTAGAAGGTAAAATGCTGATCTTCTTTAGATAAAAGTCTATAAATAATGTTCAAAAAGCATAGCAGTATGCTTATATTATTTAAAAATATTTAAGTAATAACCAACAGGATGAAGTAAGTAAATTGAAAGTAGTAACCTTGAAAAGTAGAAAATAATTTAGGGAATGGGGTGAAGGATCAATTATTTTTCATAAAATGTCTTATAGAGCAATGATATGTATATACTTCATAAAATTATATGTATACTTAAATACTTTAAGTATATGCATGTCCTTTGATAATAACAAAAATGAATTTTAAATATCTAACTGAAGAAAATAAAAACAAAATTAGTTCCCTAAAGCCCAAACTGTGACATGACTTCAAGTAATACTTTGATTTTAAAAAGCCTGGACTAAGCCCCATTTGACTAAAGATACTGTACTATAGCATAATACACCACATAAGGATAACAAAACAGTTTCTAAACTCATGCCATCTTTGACCATAGGTAGTTCTTCAGAATGATGTGCTGAATAGGATTTTGAACCTGAGTATTCCAGATGCACTCAGTAATCTTTACAAGTACAAAATAACAGTGGTAGCCTCTCCGTCCATAAAACCAGAGGCCCATGCCAGCAACAACTGTAGGTCAATGTTGACTACAAAGTCAACACTCAGGTCCCGTTCTTGTTTCTCATTCGTGAGCTCAGGTTGTATGTATCTTACTGGTCCTTTTGGAATAGAATTATCCATCCCAGGCAGCCTCATTTTCAGGGGAGCAGTGACTCTGTTGAAAGCTGATTTCTGTGGCTTCAGGAAGGCAGGACCACAGAAGGGTTCGAAGGCACCTTCCACTCACTCATACCACCCGCACCGTTCAGCCATGCCTCGCAGTGCTATAACAACGTCTCTGCCTGCATGATGAAACCAGTCCATCCCAATGTACGCCAGAGATTTGAAAATAAAAAGTAAATCTCCTCTTTGGGTGGGATCCGCATTATCATGCAACTTGTGAGCTTGACCACATGAGCCCGGTTCCAGCGCTTTTAGATCAGTGGAGTCGCTATTAAAGTGCCATCAAAGCATTTTTGACTCCACAGAATTAATCATGAAATCTGCTCCTGCCAGCTCACTTATCATATTCGAAATATTAATTTAGAGCAAAATTAAATCGGACACCCACCGACAGCAACATTTTGCCCTTCAGAACTCCCCTTCATAGTGATTTATTAATGGCTGCCAGAACAGGGTACCAGAACAATTTATTACTTCTTTCTGGATGCTTACAAATAGTCCTTGGGAATGACAGGTGTTATCTGACAGTCTTTTGACAAAGGTATTTTTCAATTTGCATAACATTTGGGGGATTTATTGGGATTTACGGAAGAAGTTTCACTTGAGTATCAGTGGCCCTGTGTGTGATTTGCTTCAAAAAGTTTTAAAGCTGGGTGGTCATTTGACTTTGGTGCAAGTCGGAGATAATATAAAATGTAGTGCATCGCCGAACCCACTCTCCCCTGTGAAAAGGTGCCGTAAAATGCAGACAGGAAGCACAGGGTGTCCTTTATGAACTATGTAAATATTCTTTATACGTTTGCTATTATGGTCTTAAATACCTGCATCAGCACTTGAATAGCAGAAAGTTCAAATCATCGACTATGACAGTACATATTCCCAGCCATAAGTGCAAGTAGAGAACTAATCCTGAGACAAAAGGCTTTTCTCCCCTGGACCCCAGAGGGGAATCACACTGAGCATAGTCATGGAACTGCCCTCACAAGGCCCAAATTCGCCACCCCATTGGTGTAAATGGAATCATCAACACAGATCCCTGTGAGATAATCCTGTCTGAGCAACATTCAGGCAGGTAGGCAGTACATTTTTTTTATTGGGGTGACATTGATTTGCAAAACCATACATACATGTTTCAAGCGTACAACTCAACAAAACATCATCTGCACAATGCATTGTGCGCCCACCACCCCCAAGCAAAGTCTGTTTTCTGTTTTCTTATTGTTGACTCTATTACATATTTACCCTATTTCCCCTCACTTTAACTCCCTTGAGCACCTACTACCAAGCACAGCTCTAAACCCCGAGCATACCATGTTAAAGCTCTCACATGAAGCCCCACGCATGCAGAGCTTACATCCTAACTGAGGTAAGGAGGATCATGACAGGAAATAAGAAAGAAATAGACGATTTTAAAGAGTGGCTGGTGCAGTAGAAAATATAGATAGAATAATATAGACCTCCATAGAAGGTCCCCATGGAGTGGCGAGGGCTGTGTCTTAGTTAAGCACTCAGTAAAAGGCTCTATAACCAGCTCGGAGGAGAATACGCAGGCAGAGGAGACAGCCAGCATCAGATTTTTGCTGTAGGAATGACTTTGTGGTACAAGAAACAGAAACTAAAGCCAGAGAGACTGAAACATAGGGAATGAAAGGGAGTGTGCTCATAGATGAGGTCAGCCAGGCAGGGGTCAGATCTGTATGGAACTCATGTACCTCTAATGGGGTTTATGTTTTAAAATATCACTACCCTGTGGCTATCCTGTGGGGAGGCACTTAAATTCTATTACCTCACTTAATGCCCACTGCCACCACTATCAGTACTCCCATTGCAGAGAGGTTAGGCAAGCTTAGTCAAAGGTACTAGTTAGGGAAAGAGCTGACATTGCAGCTACCCTCAGTGACCTTCACTAGTATACTATAACACCGGAAGTGAAGTACAAACATGATGCAATTATTTAAAATTTCTTCCAGATTCAAGGCAATTGGTTTCCAATGTCACAGGTTGAAAGTTTCATTTTAAGGGGATCTGTCATCCCACCATCTGTTATCGGTGGGATACCCTCTGTGCCTCCAGTGGAAGTGGAGTTCTCGCAATGCTGCAAGGAAAGGAATTTCCTAAGACTTGCACAGGAAGAGGAGTGATCTTTATCTCGTGGAATTACATCCATGGGTTTCCAATGTTGCATTTCCTCCATCCCACTATGGAAAAAGTCCAATCTTGTCTTCAGCAGGACAATAATTAAGGCCGCTGCCCAGAGCCTCTGCTCCACAGTAAAGCATAGTCCAGTCCAGGATCCTGCATGTGGAGCCCACATGGCACTGGGCCAGGTGGCTACATAAGGCCACATGGTGGGCAACTGCAGGTCGAGGAGCAAGAGAGAGCAAGGCTGCAAGCAGGCAAGAGCAAAGCAAGAGAGCAAGAGAACTCTTTGTTTGGGGATTAAAACCAGAAGCTTAACCAATTAACCCTTCATGATTTCACACACACGCTCTTCCAGTGTAGCACAGTGGTTGAGCATCAACCTATGAACCAGGAGGTCAAGGTTCAATTCCCAGTGGGGGCACATGCCTGGGTTGTGGGCTGTATATCCAATAGGGGGAGTACAGGAGGCAACGGATCAAAGATTCTCTCTCATCACTGATGTTTCTATCGCTCTCTCCTTGTCCCTTCTTCTCTGAAAAATATTTTTTAAAAAATAAACATTTTGCACACTTGCAGTGGCTTCCTCTCCAATTCTCTTTTCCCCAGGTTAGACTGAAAGACAAGCACCTTACCTATATCACCAGACTTCCATTGCCCCCTTTGTTCAACCCTTCGCCCAGTGATCTGCAGGGAATGGACCAGTGGCTCCCTGGGAAGCATGAAGTTGTAGCTTCCTAGCAAAGCTGCCCACGTAACCATACTTATAATGTCTGGTCTCCCCTTTGCTCTCTTCCTATTATTAATATTAATAAACTAGCTAGTTATGATGATAACACATCAAGTCAGGCCCACAGTTCTGCACACAAAGCCAAATTTTAGAGTTAGTGTCTTCCATCCATTGCTTTGGGCTAGTTACTTGGGATTGAACACATCCATTCTCCCTCTCCTTGACCTATGATCACATTGCTGCCTTCTGAACACAACCAAGATGCATGAGCAATAGGCTGTCTCCTATTTAGTCTCTGCGAATGTTGTTTATGTCTTCATTTGCTCAGTGCAAATGTCCCTCATCATTACACGTCTAGCATGAGTTCAGCTATCTGGAGCATTTCCATCATGTGCAAACAAAACAAAACAAAACAAAACAAAAACCAGTTTGACATGTATTTGCTACTCTGTCAAAGCAATTTCTCCCTTTATTATTTTTTATTTTCTTCTGTGTGTATCAAGACTAAATCACATAGCAAAAATTATATCATGCAAAAACTATCTGAGGTATGAATAATATGAGTTGCTCCAAATTCATTAATAAATACAACTTATGCTAGCTAATGTTGAGATTTTTATAACTAGGCAACAATTTGGGCAAAACAAAATGTAAGCCTCATTTAAATTGAAATATTTAACTCTCTGTATTATCTCTATCACTCTACTTATTATCACTCTATTTATTATCTATTTATGATCTATCTACCTCTCTTTTATTATCTATCACTTTATTATATATCTATTCATCCTTCTTTCTATCTCTCTACCTATCTAAATTCATTCCTAAATTTTTTAACCATAAACATAAAAAACAATAGTAAAATGCCAAATCCTAATTAAACTGTAATCACAACCAAAATTTAAATAATGACATCTGCCAGAATCTACCAGCTCTTGTATTTAGATGCTCTGGTTATATGTAGGCAAGAAGTTTTCTCCTTAAAAAGGCAATAGTGGAGAAAATGTTTTTCTGCTTTTACATTTGAGTGAGAGTAACATAAACAAGAAAAAAATAAGACAAATTCACACACATATATTTTCAATCTCTTGTCCAAACTAAGTATCAAAAATCCCTGAAACAGAAAAGAAGATAAATAAAAGTAAGAGAGAAGGAAATCACAAATCTCAGCCAAGAAATTGCCTAAACTGTAGTAAGAATATAGACCTAGGAATTAGTGACTTTCAACCACATTGTGCCTTGTTCTCTGCATCAGATGAGGACAAGAGCGTCACTTCTGACCTGCTTTGCTTCACTGACATATAAAGTTTAGAAAACCTGCCAAATTTAGGTCACAAATCCTTATTCTTATCTTTTTCGACTTCCCTATCTTCCAGCTTGCTATTGGCCATCTAGTATCCATGAAAAGTGGTGCCAAAAAATTCAATAGTCAAGATAAATCATTGTTGCAGAAATTACCAGTCTACCGGAGAACACACAACCAGCACTTGGAATATCAGGAAATGCACTTTATTGCAGGAGCACCGGTGCTGAATGGCTCCGGGGAATTGGTTCCCAAATCTGGGTGCTGAATATGGTGGGGCTTTCCCTTTTATCCCCCTAGTTTCTTTGTCCCTCAAATACGGACTAGGCTTCTGGACTTTTCACGGGGTTTTGCAGCCCCTGTGACGGTTGTAAGGGGGGAAGTGAAATTTCGACCAAGACTCCATCTGGCGCCAGGAGTTGGCTGCCCTTGCGAGGGTTTTGCATTGCTTCATGGCCCCTGTAAGACAGGTTTTTCAAGGATAGGGCACAAGCAGAAAAGGGGTTGAGACTTAATTATAGGCTTGTACATATACACGCTAGAGCAGCGGTTGCCAACTGGTGGTCTATGGACCACTGGTGGTCCGTGAGGTCCGAAAGGTTGGTAACTGCTGCACTAGAATGCAGGTTTGACTGGGCACAGACCTAGGTTGCCACCCTGAATTGCCTTCACATCATATATTATTGCAATATTTTCTGTAAAAAATCAAAGCTAATGCAAAATCCATGGTGACAAAAATGTCAAAACTTTTTTAAAAAGACAGGATGGGTGTTGCTGATTTTGCCTTTTGCCTTCGGCTCCAGCATGGCACTGTGGGTTGTTTGCTTAATTGTTATTGGGGGTTTTTGGGACATTGATTTGGATTTTAAAAACATTAGATTTAAATATTATTTATCCTGACTACTGATGTTTTGATATTCTTTAAAAGTTGCATGCTAGGTAGTTACTTCACTCCCCTCACTTGCCTCACCCTAGCCCCTGTCCCGGCTACTAACCAATTCTCTAGGAACTCTGAAGAAACTAGGGTGGGCATTATGGATGTAGATGAAAAGAAGAGCAGAGAAAAACTCACTAGGTCAAGTGTGAAAACAGCAAATGTGAAAATCTGTCCATGGGACCTATTGTGCTTTCTGTTTCTCCCTGAAAGATCCCAGATGTGAGCTCACTGCGTTCACCAGCTGCTACAAGGGACCCGCCAAGGACTCCGTGACATTTGAGTCTTCCCTGCGGGCGCCTAAGGTCAAGAAGCCCACACCACGAAGTGTAAACTTCCGCTTGGCCTCCTCTTGGCTCCTCTTCTGCCCTCATCTCAGCCCCTTCAAATGCATCTGAAAACTCGGGGCTCATGTGTTCAGGTTTCAGAACTGGCTTCTCCCCCAAGAGAACTGGCTTATCAAAAAACTTTCCCAAAAGGGAAAAAGGCTTTTCCTTAAGAAGAAATCTCTTAACTAATTTTATTCTTCACCATTCTGCTATATAGTACAGTGGGGCCTTGACTTACGAGTGTCCCGATTAACGAGTTTTTTGAGATACGAACCGTCTCTCCGCCGATTTTTTGCTTTGAGTTGCGAGCTAAAATTCGGGTTACAAGCCAGCTTCAGATACCCCACCGCTAGTTGGTGCAGCGAATGTCACAGTGAACGCCACAAGGTCAGCCCAGCATCACGTGTCTCACTCATTCACTGTTGATTTGACATACGAGTAATTTGAGTTATGAGCTCCCTCACAGAACGAATTAAACTCGTAAGTCAAGGCCCCACTGTATATATATAAATGTGCTAGAAGTATAACAAAGTATAACATATGTTATAAGGGTCAAAAAGTTTTCCTTTAGGATCCTTTGTCCAATCTGAAATTAATAATTATCTGTCCTCTCATACATTTCCTAATGCCAGCAAAAATTTCTATCTCAGGTACTAGAAGTGGCTCTCTCTTTTTCAAGTTACTTTCTTATTTTTAATGGTTACTTTTTCTCTGGATCCTGTCTCCTTCCCTGTAGCAAATATTTATAGGTTTTTCTCTTGATCTCTGTGGGAATGGAAATACATGAAGCAAAACCACAGAAGACTCCTGAGGTCCACATGTGGTCCAGGAGAGAAAGCCTGGCCTGGGGAGTGGTCTCACATTGCTCGTGATTAGCACTGAAACCAGAAGGCCCCCTTTCCTGCACCACCGAGTTCTGGGAGTGGCACTGGAGCTTCTATTTCCCTGAAATATACCTAAGCTGCAGGACACCTGAGATACACATGGTTTTAATGCACTGATTACTTTTTTTTTGGAGCTTCATGCCTTTGAACTTGCTGGTTGCACTGGAACACTCTTCCTGTCTCTATCTGACAATACTCATCGATCCTGTAGGACTGCTCCAAAGTCTCCCTCTCTCAGAAATTAGTTTCCTATTGCTGCTGCAACAAATTACTTAACACAGAGTTATTACCGCACAGCTCTGGAAGTGAGACGACCAAAATGGGTCTGTAGGCTTTTAGGGTGAATCTGTTTCTTTGCCTTTTCCAGCTTCTTGACACCACCTACGCTGCTTGTCTCTTGGCTCCTTCCTCCATCTTCTCATCTCTCTCTTCCATTCCCTTCTCCATGCTGACCCCATCCTCTCTCTTATAAGATTCTTCGCGATTCCAGCAAGCCCGAAGATGTAACCCAGGGTAATCTACCTATCTCAAAGTCCTTAGCTTAATCACATGCTCACAGTTCCCTTTGCGTGGCACAGTAACATAGTCATGGGTTCTGGGGATTACAAATGACAACATGGACATCTCTGTGACTAGGACATTATTCTTTCTACCACAGAAACCTCCATAGACAAGAGCTCCGCCATCCTCTGGCTACAACAGAACCTTGGCTGTGAGCTCCTATCAGAGCTTATCCATAACACTGTCAATGTAATGAGTTGGAAGAAACTGTACCTGTTACACAACCTCCCAGGAAGGACTTCTGCTTGGTTAGAGAGAATACTGTGATAAGCTGATTAGAGGAGAAGGAGGAAGATAGGCCTCCCAAGGAACATAACGGACACTACACTGTTTTCTAAGGAAGAATTTTGTTTTCAGAGCGGACCTGAGGCTGCCACTGACATCCTTCTCTGCCCTTTCCAACCGCAGACTCAATCCCTTTCTAAATAACCCATGAATACACATTTAAGCACCATGTGTTGGGAAGGAAACCTAACGACCAGCCGGTGCAGGGGGCCCACATAACCCAGTGGGGGACTTAACTTCGTTGTAAATTTCCTCGCCTGTAAAATGGGAATAACGCTTTTCCTCATATGTTGTTGAGATTAAATATGTAACCTGTGTAAAACAATGCCATACACATAGTGAATGCTTAATAATCCTTAACTATCCTTCCTGGGCATTACCGTGCTTGTAACAGGGCTATCTGGCTCAATGGGCTGTGTATTCTTCAAACCCCACTGTTAGTAATTTCCGCAGCGGCTAGAACTTGCCTCTCCAGTATAGCAGCTAATAATCACATTGGGCTATTTACATTTACATTGAAATTAATTACAATTACGTGAGAATTAAAAATCCAGTTCCTCAGTCACACTCACCATATTTCAAGGGCTCAATAGCTACATGTGGCTAGTGATTACCTGACTGGACAGTACAAATGAAAACCATTTTCATTACTGAGTAGCCCATGCAGTAAGCACCCCAGTGTCAAAGAATGCTGTACAACTGTGGGAGTAGTTAGAGAAAATGTAATGTACTCGTAGAATCCCATGTATGTGGCAGCATACTTTACTATGATAAATCTTAAAACCATAATAGATCTGAAATTAAATAAACAGCATTTTTTTAAAAAGAAATCTAAGATGACTACATAGTTTTGACTTTGAGGTTTCTGATATTATGGTAAAAACATTTTAGGGGGGGGGGGCCTCTACTATCTAGCACCAGCCAGCTAAAATCTCTTAACCTCCTTGTGGTTAATGACACCATTTTCTCATCACCTTTTTTTAAAACTCTGGCTAGATTAGGTGAGGCAAGCAAAGAGGACACATAATTCAGGTCATGCTCACATTATAAAGAATGAATAATATGCTCCAATATGCTGATTCTCTACCTATCACCTGTCATTACATTTTTTATATTCCACTCATATGTTCTCTAGCTAGCCCCAATGAAAATGCAGAATTTATTCTGACCACAGGTCCTTGGCACATAAAGTTCAAAATGTAAGCTAAAGCAAGCATGGAAAGTATGTCATCATCCTAATATTCTTTTTCTTTTTAAATATCTTTTTACTGATTTAAAGAGCGGGGAAGGGAGACAGACAGAGAGAAAAATGTGCACATGAGAGAGAAACATCAATCAGCTGCCTCCTGCACACCTCCTACTGGGGATTGACCCTTCAACCTGGGCATGTGCCCTGACTGGAACTGAACAGATGATCTGTTGGTGCATGGGACAACACTCAACCAACTGAGCCACACCAGCCAGGGCACCATCCCAATATTCTGCACTCATAGCAGACATTGTTCATCCATCCATAACATTCTCCCCACTGACTCAGGTATGACATCAGAATCCCTCTCAACACAAGGCCCTAAAGTAGCAACTGCCAAACAGTAGACATTCACATTTGAGTTTAAACCTACTGTCATTCCTGCATCAGAGGGTGTTTAGTAGATAAAAGAATCAGGTAAAAACCAACTGCCCCATGTAACCAATGCTGTTTTCTTTAAGGTACAATCATGCTTCATTCTTTTTTTCCTTTTTAGTATGAGAAATGGTCTTTAACCAAGAACTCAGTGGAGCAACAGTGCCACCCAATGGCTGGCTAGGTTAGTTTTGCATTTAACTCACCATTTTAACACAGAAACAGTCTTCCACAGATAAAAGATGGGAACTGGAACTGGCTATTAGATGCTTAAGCTATTATTCACCATTTTTCTAAATGATAGATACACAAAAGGTAGACGGAATCCTGAGAAATGGGATTGACTTAAACCCTTCAGCACATTTCTGCTATCAAATCAAACAGCTCAACAAAAATAGAAAGACTCCACATGTGTTTCCAAATGAACAGAGTGGATTTTCATCTCTCATTTGTAAGTTGGTGGAATGGACACCACCTTCCCCCACCCAGGTGAGCATGGTTTTCTCATTTTTTGGATATTTTCTAGCAAATTGGTGTGCTAAACAAACCCTACTGAAAACAGTAGAGTGGGTACATGTATTGCATCATTTTATATGCAAACAGGAGTATAAAAGCTATGACAAGTGTTGTAAATAGAACTATTATTTAGTTTAAAGGGAAGCAGAATTTACATTCCCCAAATCAGAGACCATTCAAGCTTTGAGATTCAAGTAAGCAAAATAAATCTGAGCTTTTTGCAGTGTGAAATCGAAGCTCTAACTCTATTAATAGAAGGGGTGAGTAATAGACTTCCCTGGTTGGACAGTGGTGAGATTTTATTACCCAATCTTTGAGATCTGCATAGCTCACTGAACACTTCCAACTGGCGGTGAAGGGAGTCCCCAAGCACTGAAGATGCATATGGTTAATGTTGGAGTCTTTCTCCCTTGGAGGAATTTATTTGAAGATATGGAGACATCCCTACAGGACTCAAGACCAAGCTCTTCTTTGTAACTTCCAATCAATCCAAATACTTATAAAATATTTTTTAACTACATTGATGTCCCCACAGTCAAACCAAATGAGTTGGAGCTGAGTGTTTCTGATCTTTTTTAAATGCATGAAGAGATGACACACAACTATGTATTACTATTTACTCGTGATTGCTATGGTTAATCACTTTTGACGAAAAACAAAATTCCCAATTTTGCATCCATCTGTGGTCAAAAGGTTTTTGTGCAGAACTTTTTTTGTTCAACTTTGTCCTCTTATTTCATTTAGTTTGTATTTCAATGACTTGGATGTATTTTGCTATAAATATGATTAATGGAAAAAAAGACTCTGGGTTTAAAAATGAATTGTATAGAATGAACAGAGGCACAGGGAAATATTTTGTGTAAAGATAAAAAATACATCCCTTGTGAATCTGAGAAGAATAGCCAATTAAATTCACATTTCTTCATTGAGAGAGTAGGTAGGAACTTCAATTAGAACAAGTTCTATAGTTTATTTTAGTATTTTTTTTGAATAATTGTAATTTTTTCCTTGGAGTGATGAAATTATAGAAACTAGTTCAGTGAGAAGCAGTATAATGTGTACTGTAAGAGTGTGAAATTTTAGATCAGCTGAACTATGCTTGAATCCCAGGTCAGCCAAAAATTATCTAAGTGAATTTGAGTAAATGACTTAAAGTCTATGAGCCTCGATTCCCTAATCTGTTAAACGGACACACCAACAGCATAAATCCATAATATTATTATGAGAATTGTCTGTGGTGAGAGAACAGAATATTCAGAGACTCTTAAGTCCTCCAATGTTATTGAAGTGGCAAGAGATGTGAGTAGAAAGAACACCAAAGTTAGGAAGTGGCTTGTATCTTAGAAAGATGATTCTAGCTAGCAGCATTGTAGAAAGTAGTCTCAGTAGAAAGCCAGAGGCAAAGAAGGAAACTGGGAAAGATTATGGACTGTGGGTTCAAACTACCTAAAATGTAATACAATTTCAGCACTTCCAATCGTCATGATTACACATTTCCAAATCTTAGTTTTCTCATCTATAACTGGAGAACAGAAATAGCACCTCCCCAGAAACTGTAAGGGATAAGCTGAGGTAAGACACCTACAGATAGCTCTTCCTGCAGAGCTCCAGGTAAACATTTAATAGGTGCAACCAGAAACAGAACTCATCTTCACTGTAGTCGGCGTGCTCTATCTTGTGGTCATGCCTGTGCTTGTTTTCATTGAGTTTCCTGAACAACTGCTTGTAGGAGATGGAACACAATCTGGAGAATCTATAGTAGGTTCCTGAAATTCTTAAGTCTTTTTTAACCCCAGTGGCTCTTTGCTGTCAATGCTGTTATGTGCACGCGTGGAAAGCATCAAGGAGATAATCCCTGCCTTCAAGGAGCAGGGATTCTAGTTCAGGAGACAGACATCCACATAAGAAATGTCAAGTGAGGAGGACCCATAACAAAGCCGTGGAGAGGCACTTTGCACAGCAGTAAAGACTACAGACTCTAAACTCGGCTGCCTGCCTTTGATTATTGGCATTCCCGTAGTAGTGGTGTGACTTGGGGCGAGTTACCAAACTCCACCACACCTTACTTTTCACACCTCTTGAAGAAAGTAATAATAATAATATTAACCTAATAGAGTTGTTGCATGGAATAAAGGGGTAAAGTACCTGGAGCATATTTAGTGCTAAATGACTCTTTACCACTAGCATTACTTCTACTACTAATAAAGAAAGGTCCACTAATAGAGGCATTGCTGGAACCAGTTGCGTTTCAGAATTTTTCTGATATTCGAAGGGTAGCATGGCATGAACACCATCCATGACACAGTCATCCCAGTGGGATCTGGGGCAGCAGGGAGTCACACATAATATCTCTGCAGGATAGATTCTTACAAATAAAGACCTATCAAGAGACTCAAGTCCAGTCAAGTCAGATTTTGTGGAAAAAATGAGTTCAGGTCACATAAGATGTTATCAGCAGATGAGCTTTTATTTTATTTTATTTTTATTTTATTGCTTAAAGTATTGCAAAGAGTAGTACATATGTCTCCTTTTTTTCCCCAATGACCTTCCCCCGTCCTTCCCTACCTCCCTTCTACCCCTCCCCGCCCCCCCCCCCCCCGCACCAAGTATCTTGCATCCATTGGTTATGCTTACATGCATGCATACAAGTCCTTTGGTTGATCTCTTACCTCCCCCCACCCCTTCCCCTTCCCCACCCCCAACCCTCCCCAGCCTTCCCACTAAGCTTTTCATTTCCAGAGCTCTTTGAATTCTGGCTTTGTGGACCTATTTGGCTATGAACATTGGAGAGAGATCCGGAAGGCTTCAGAGAGGGGCATTATTTCCTGGTTGGTAAAGGGTGTGGAAATTGTGTGCAAAGGAATTTGGGACAGAATCTCTGGTCGAAGTGAGCGGGAGGATACTTATCCCTGTGAGAGGTGACGCTGCAGTTAGATCACCTGATGCCACAAAATTGTCAGAGATCAGGCAAGTGCTGAGCTGCTGGAACCTGATTGTGTTACCATTCTTTCAGGTTAGTAATGCATCTTCAGACGTGGTGTGTGTGGCCAGACAACGCAAACCAATAGGTCTAGAGCAGCCTGTGGTGGCTTTGCAGATGTGCTTTGTTTGGTGACAGAGTGGTTAGTTTTTAGAACTTTGCAGAGAGCACATACTTGCCACTTATCCCTTCACTCTATCACGTACTACTATCGTCACCCAGCTGGATTCTCTCATGTCTATCTCTCTGCTCTTTCCTGATATTGAGATTTTTGAGCCCTGGTAGGCAAATAAAAGAAATGAGTCCTGAGGTTTGAAACAATCAATTGTGTGGTTGAATTAATCTTAAGGTCTCTATATAGACTGACAGAGTTTTAATCCTAAATGCCAGCTCTCTTGATTGCCAGTGACTTCCCAAAGTGCTGTGTAATAAAGACATTTTTAGGCTGCTGCTGGGCTCAGGTAGACAGGAGGAGAAAGAGAGTATTTATCTGCCTTATGTCCTATATCACTTGTTCCAAAAATATAATTCAGTGAGTATAAATATTAAATTATATTTTTCCTGTACTATCCAATATGGTAGTCACTAGCCACACATGGCCAATTAGCACTGGATATATGACGAGTCCAATTTGAAATACTGTATATATATATATATATATATATATATATATATATATACACATATATATATATATACACTGTATAAATACTGTATATATATTATACCATAAGTATAATATATATATATCAGATTTCAAAGGTTTTGTACAAAAAATAATGTAAAACACTTATTAATAATTTTAATACTGATTGTACAATACAATGATAATTTTAATATATTGAGTTAAAGTATATTATTAAAATTAAATTTACCTATTTCTTTTACTTTTTTAATGTGGTGGCTAGAAAATTTGAAATCACATATATCTCGTAGGATATTTCTATTGGACATCATTATTTTATACTATACATATTTATGATACTGCAATATTTAAGTGATTTCTGACCCTCACATTATTTACACTGCCGGGAGCCGGTCCATCCTTGCTGTTTCAAGGGACCTGGCATATATGGCATACGGTTCTTAATATGTTTGCTCACCTTCTTGGCGCTGTGTTTTAACCAAGGTCACCTCTCCGAGAAAGGTTGAATCCCCAGGTAGGGATTTTCCCCTGAAGTTAGGGAGGGAATAAAACCTCTTAACTAAGTGCCAGGAGGGTAATTAATCACTTTAACTACGAACAATCATGCTTAAGCTACATAATCTTTACTCCCTGGAATGGAGATAAGAAACGCCCTAACCTTTGTAATAGAGATTGATAGGATTGAATCAACTGGTATAAATACAGATGTAACTAGACAGCAAGACACAGAACTTAGGAGACAGAACTTAGAAGAGAGCCAAGAAGACAGAACCTACTCAGAACCTAGGGACAGAACTTAGAACACAGAACTTAGAACACAGAACCAAGAGAGACAGAACCTAGGCACAGAACCTACACAGAACGTTCTCTAGAGACAGAAGAACCTCGCTGGAGAGAACATGGCAAAAGATCCTGGACAGAAACTGGCCTCAGAACCTAGAGACAGAACCTAGCGAGAGAACATGGCAAAAGATCCTGGACTGAACCTGACTACAGAAATTGGCAAGAGAACCTGACTAGAACCTGGTGACAGAACCTGGCTGGAGAATCTGGCTCGAACCTGGCTGGAGAACCTAGCGAGGGAACATGGCTACAGAACCTGGCTGGAGAACCTAGCAAGAGAACATGGACACAGAACCTGGCTGGAGATCCTAAGCAGAACCTCTTTGGAGATCCTAACCAGAACTTCGCTGGAGATCCAGAGCAGAACCTCTCTGGAGATCCAGACCAGAACTTGGCTGGAGATCCTGGCTGGAGATCCTGGCTAGGCTGCTGATCAACTGAACACTGTCTCTGTGTCCTTCCTTCTTCGCCGACTCCGTCTACGCCTTTGGGAACCCCTGGACCTACTGGGGCTGGACCCCGGCATTACACAATTTTTAATGAACTATAGACTCCACCAAATTATTATTTCAGCCAAAAGAAATTTTCCTGTTAACTGTTGATAGGAAAAAAGATGAAAGTTTTCAGTAGAGATTCTCTTGACCTATACCCTCCTGTGAACTAACTTCCCCAGGTTCCTTCCTCACCACACACAAACACCAACTGGGAATCACTGCTGTAGAACAGCCCAAAAGCCAAATCCCCCAGCCACACACAGACATTTGCATCACAACGGCAGGGTTCAGTGATTGTGACAGCCAGGTTCCCCAAAGACCAACTTATTTACTAACTGGTCCTTGACAGAAAAAGTTCAGACTCCCGCTCTAGAAAAACAATTCTAAATGAGTTTTTCTAAGTTAATCCCTGTAGCAGACATTTAGATCAGTTTACAGATGCAAAAACTGCTTAGGACAAAACTTGAATCATCAGCGCTACAAAACTCTAATACATTCTGAAATAAGACACTTTTTTTCCAGCTTCTAAATAGCTTCATATTGACCTTGGCTGGGTAGCTCAGATGGTTAGAGCATCGTCCCAATGCGCCAAGGTTGCAGGTTCAACCCCTGGTCAGGGCACATACGAGAGTCAACCAATAAATGCATAAATAAGTGGAGGAAAAATAAATGTTTCTATTTCTTTCCCATCCTCTCTCTCTAAAATCAATAATTTTTTTTTTAATCTTCAACTAGTTTTTATGTAAATGATGCTTTGTAAAATGATCCTGGGACAGTGTTAAGAGACTGAGGGTTATTTGAGGCTGTAATTAGCAATCATTTGCTCTGTAAAAGATTCCAGGGAGCATCATGTTTTACTGACATGTTTCCAACCTAAGAATGAACATCATCTGAACTAATGCTAAATTACTGACCATTTCCTTTCATTGTCCATAGGCATCCTAAACTTTTGGCTGCTTAGTTAATAATATTTTTGTAAGTTTCTATGAGAAATTGAGACTATTATCACCTTTGTCATAACACATCATGTTTTTTTCTTATCCGTTGTATCTAAATGTCCTGGTTTTTAGAACTCATGAGAGAAAAGCTTCTGGTTTGTGGTTTATGGGTCATCACACAAAAAGTACAGAGCCACTCTGTGAAAACTGGCACTATGCTTAGAAAAACAGCCTCTGGAGGTGGAGAAAGCATTGTTTCACCCTTCCAAGGCCTACTTATCATATTAAAGATGTAAGATGCTCATTCCCCATTTTTATTAGCTTTCTTAAAATGGAAAGAAAAGAAATTACTATTCTAATTGTGACTTAACTAGTTCAAACTGACTTAAGTATGAATATCTGGAAACTTGGCAGCCATTTAAAAGTCTATTTGAGCAGGCGATCACAACTCCTCAGAGAAAGGGAAAGGTGCTTTATTGCCTAATACTTCCTTTTGAACTGTGTGTCTCTCTTTCTATTTGGAATTCGTTTGGATGCAAAAATCAAATTAGGTTCCTTTCCTTGGAGACACTCCAAATATTTTGACAGTTATTTAAATACCGTATTGACAAGCCCATTATATTTACTGGTCCTAAAACAAATAATTTCCACACAGTCTAGGCTTTAAAACTCTTTAGTACAAATTATTAAAAGATTATAAAGTGTTTGTCTGCAAATTTTGAAAGGGAGGGATTTGTGACTTCTTAAAAAAAAGGAAAATATTTGAATAGCAGCTATAATTCTAGTATATTCACAAATCAGTCATTAAAATGCATAGAGCAGAGAATTGTTGCAGCTGTATACAGCTTTTATTATTCAGGCTGCTAAATGGGTGAAACATATATTTTAATTTAATGTATAATGCACCACTCAGAACGATCCAGAACAATCCTTCCTCCCCTCCCTTTCTTAAGAAAAAGCCAGAGACCCTTCACCAGACTGGTGATAATTTCTCCTGGACAACAGCCAGCTGAGATTTATTGAAAGTGCTGACATCTCTTCATAAAACATTGCAAGAGCTGGCAGAAGGTTAGTCAAAAAATCAGCCCATAACATTTCTACTTTTATTCATCTATTTTCGTGGGGGGTGGAGGGGAAGGAATTTAATTGCTAAGCCTTCAGCTCTGGTTACCAATTACGGCCCAATGGGAACTCTAACTCCTACAGAAAGTTAACAAAGGGATGTCTTCTCATTTCATTTTTATGGGACTAGAAGACCTGGGTTTGGGAGGGGGGACACTTAAAATCCTGACTGGAGGGGTTATGAAGAACCACCTGGGTATTATTGATAAAAGGGATGAAAGCGGGGGGGCGGGGGGGGGTAATGCTCAGTTAGTGATCATAGTAAATCAGTGAAGGTATGTTTGAAAGCAAAAGAAATTACATGACATGACTGTTTTGAAAGGGTGTTGTGATTCCTCTGTCATTTTAAATGACTCTTGTCTGGAGGGCACATGCCTGAAGAATGTTATTGTCTACTCCATTGTTCTCCAGCTCCTGCAATGTCATCTTAAGCCTCCCTGCAAAATAAAGGCCCTCCCCTTACATTTTTAGAACAAACAAAATCCCATTTATACCTTCTCATATCTCCAGGAGTACTTGTAATCTATTTTATCTCCTTTCTGAAAGGTAAGGTTCTCTCAGATGCAATTTATTCCTTTCTTAAGGTGCCCAACAAGCTTGGAGTTCTGAACTCAACTTCTACAGCACAAATCTCAGTGGCAGTGTTAAACGAATTTATTGTGTTTAATCAGACTATGGAAAATAATTTTCTTGTATCTTTCCATGTCTAGAGATTTATGCCAGTGCTTAGTCTCTTAGAAAGGACAGTGATAAACTTCATGTCAGTTACGCTGGCTTCGGATTCAGTCAATTCATGACCATACCAAGAGGGGTTTGTATCTTTTAGCATTAAAGGTAATTTCCACCACAGAGAGGAACAAATTAGGACTGAGAGTTGGATGGTCTTAGGAGACCCTGAACTTGACTTATTGAATTGCTGGAGCAAGCCATGACACACAATAACCTTCAAAGCTCTGAGCGCCACAGGGTTCTCTGTGCTCTCCCAGACTGCCTCTGCTCTGTGGCAGACGCCTGCAAGAGTCTAAAGGCCTTTTCTTACCGTCCAGATGTCCAGATTGAACACAAAGGCCCCTGGTATCTCTTCTAATTTTTGATCATTTTTAAGTCACAGCGATACTGCCCCCATCTCTCCCATATCTAGACTATTTCTCAAACATCTTCAGTATTTATTCATATTTTATCCATTACTTTCTCAAAGGGATTTGAAGTGTTCTTATAACAGGGGAGATAAATTTTGTAACTGTAACAAACATAAAAGGAATTCAGGGCCGTGGAGAGGTACAACATGTAAATATGCTACCTCCTGGGGCTTATATAATTGAAATTGGACTTAACACATGACTTGATGCTTCTTGCTGATTGTACAAAGGAACACAAGCTGTGATCCCCACCAACTGCTTCTTTCCTTCACTTCTAAAACGTATTTACCTTGTTATCCATATCTGAATGACTTTGTAGTTCAATCGCTTTATATATGCAAAGTTCAGAATTTCATCGCATCCAATGTATCCAAAAAGAAACCAAAAGAATAGCGGAGGTAAGATTACTCTTATTAACATCCAATTTATCTATTAGGGGGGAAAAATCTGATCCCAATCTCTTCTAAGACATGGCAGGCATTGTTGCCACTGGTTTTATTCTACTTCTCCTAGAATTTTCTTTATCAATTACCTACTTTTGCTAGCATCCTAACTCCCTCTATCTTTCCATCTATCTACAAATATCACAAGTCTCTCCAAAAAGAAAAGCTTTCATCTATTCAGCCTCACTTCAAACTTACTACCCCCACCTCTCTGCTTCTTTTTGATTATCAAACTCCTTAAATGAATAGAATATTCTCACAGACTACTCATTTTTACCTTCCTAATACTCTGAATACTAATGTCAGAATTCCCCAACTTTTAGCTAGAAAGCCTTGTCAATGACCCCGTTTGCCAAACTCAGAAGCTCTCCTCTCCTCTTTAGTCCAGCTCTAGTTTATACCTGAAATATCTCAGCTCCTGCCCCCAATATCTCCTCTTGATGAAGTTTTGTCTTTATCACTATCAGTGTTAACTTTCTAAGAGAAAGTTGGATTGGATTGTCCAAAAACTCAAGAACTTTCTCAGCTAAGTTTTACCTCATTTCTAGATACTCATTCTGTGAGGCCAGATTACCCTAATACAAAAGCCAGACAAAGACACTATAAGAAAAGACAACTACAGGCCAATATGCCTGATGAATGAATATAGATGCAAAAATTCTCAAGAAAATACTGGCATACACCATGACCAAATGGGATTTACCACTGGGATCCAGGATGATTTAACATTTGTAAATCAATTAATGTGATTTACCACATTAACAAAATGAAGGACAAAATCACATGATAGTTTCAATGCATGCAGAAAAAGCATTTGACAAATTCAACACTCTATCATGATTTGACAAGTTCAACACTCTCTCTACAAACAAGGTACAGAAAGAATGTACTTCAACATAATAAGAGCCACATAAGACAAGCCCAAATGTCTAATAAACAAAAAGCCACAGGTACATGAAAAGGCGCTCACCATCACTAATCACAAGCTTTTTTTTTCTTATTTATCTATGTTTTGTTTTCTGACATGAGCAAATTAAAGGTATTTTGGAGAGACAATGCCTCCCTCTATGTTCTGACAAAGTTGTGACTCTCCACTTAGATCAAGGAAGAGAGGAAGGCAGTGTCTATGGAAAAGAAGGAATTTGAAAGCATCTCCGATCTTTACATACACTGGGTGCAGTTTCTCCTACTCAGAATCTAAATGAAAGCTCTGAGACCAGGTTTCATTTTTAAGTGTGTCTCTTTCTGACTCTGCTTTTAAGTCTAGTCTATAACTTTGCACAGTACCTAGTTTGATGTCACGCTTGATTAATGTTTTGTTCTAATTAATAATAAAATAGATAAATCAGAGCCTTGAGATTTAAATTCTCTATCCCATTGTTCCCTTCAGCCTGATTGAAACCATGCTCATTATCTTTCTGCAATTAATTTCCCATTCCTCAGGCTCATTCCTGGTATCCCACGGGATAAATTTCCTGAGAGGAGGACTTCATGGAGATGATTAGGTCACACTACGTTCACCAATTAAATAATAGTTAGCTATTGATTTCTACCGAGAAATATAAGTGATTAGCAGATCCTTTGTAGGGACAGCTGTCGTTCTAAGAGGTTAGCGTTTTATAGTTCTATTTCTAGAGAATTACTTGGCATTTTCTTAAGGTCAGATGGGATACCATAGGGCTAACTATTGAGAATAAATCTGTACCTGATCACCATTAGAGAGTGCTTTAAGGGCCATTGCTAAAGCTCATCATATAGACACAAATATTAAACGTCATATATGAATAATGCAGTGTTACAAAGAATGTACATCATAATCCCTTTACTATTTGAATTTCCTTCTGGCCTCACTAGAGTTTTTCTCTCTCTGATACAGAAACATATATTGAGAGAAAGAGAGAGACACAATAAATGAAGCCATATGATTGTAGCCTATTTTTTTTTTATTAAGGTCAGCCTATGTTCAGAAATAATGTCACTCTAGGTTGATTAGACACTTTCAGTCCTGAGAACATGGAATGTTTGTCCATGAAAGACAGTTCAATGGAAATTATCCTCCAGTAAGGATAAACAAAAATAAATAAAATAAAAATAAAATATGTAAAAGATTCAACACAGGGCCAAGCACAATTTATTACTGACTGAATGGGAAATATTTGCTGAAGAATAATAAGTTACACTGAGTTCAGAAACACTTATATGGATGCCAACCAGAGGAAGGGCCACAAGGGTCCCAATTTTGCTCCCCAGTAGCTCCTGTTTTTCTCAGGCCTGAGGAACTAGTTTGAACCCTAAGTGACAAGGCTAAGAGCAGGGAGGAGAAATGTGTTGGGTCATGTCCAGTCTTGTCAATCATTTTCCTATTCCAAGGTATAGCACTTCAAACGAAGTCTTAGACACAAAAAGGAACACCATATACATCAGTTGGACCATACATGAGTGTTTTGGGGAAACATGTTCTGGCACAATTGGGCTGAACTGAACGGCATTGTATGAAGCTGTCATGTTACTTGAGAATAAGACCCATGAAAGTAATTGGGGACTTTCTGTTGAAGTTCTGTGTCCTATTTTCACACCTCTCTGTTGTAGAGAGAAATTAATAATGACAGAAAGTATTCTAATTATTTCTGTCAGGTGTATAATTTCAAAACCTGAAATGTACAAAATGTGCCTAGCCTATATGAAAATCTTATATTTAAATATATATTTTTTTATGTTCTGTAGAATTTAGATCACATTCTAACCCTATATAGTGAAAGCATAGTATGCAAATTGTCCTCTCAACCAGGAGTTGTCTGGGAATTTGACCAGGGGGTGGGGCCGGCTGGGGGAAGGAAAGGAGGCCCTGGCCAGTGGTGGCAGCAGGTGGCCGGGAGAAGGGAGGGAATACCCAGCCAGCAGCTGGCAGCCACTAGGGCCCCCCTACCAGTGCACAAATTTTGTGCACTAGGCCTTTAGTATTTGTAGTAAATAAAGTCAACCTTATCACAGAATCTACATATAGTGGAATTAAGATGATAGAGAAAAAAATAATCAGTTATATGGAACTAAGATCTAACATATGTATTTGAAGGAAAATGTAAAATTATAGTAACCTGGCTATTAACAGTACTTTGTTTTGAGATTCCTTGAAAAAGAGTAAATATGGAGATATATATATATATATATATATATATATATATATATATATATATATATATATATATACATACATACACACTAACTTAAAAAACTTAAAACTTTATGTTGGTAATGACAACAAAAATGTTTCAGGGATTTCAAACACTAGGCATTAAATACAATATAATAATTCCTGTCATTTATACTTTTGTAAACTTAATTTTAGAAGCATTCAAATAGAAGCATCACCAAGTACACTTCTAGTTTTGTCCATAACACTTAAAAAAAAGAAATGAGGACGAGCAAAATGAAACAGGGACAGCAGGACTTAGTTACCCTGGCTAAATTAACTTGAAAATAAGAGAACCAGGTGGATAATGTTTTAGTTACAGTTAGTTTAAGTGTGATACAAAGGTGATTTTATTGTAGAAGTAGCTTCTTTTAAATAATTTTAAACCAAGAAAACTAGGAATGTCAGATATTGAGACCTTTAACACACATACACACACACAAATACCTATGTAAGAATTTCTGAGTAGCCATAGACAGATAAAACTGGGATTCTTTTCACATTTTAAAACTATTTAATAATTAAGGTCTGATTTACATAGAGAAACTGTACATATCTAACATATGCAACTGAATGAGTTTGGAGCTCGGTGTATATACAAGTGGAATTCTTTTTAATCATAGTTTAGAATTTCCTTTTTAATGATACACCAGATTTATTTAGTCTAACTCCTAAATCATTCAAGCCTCACAGTTAACCAATTATAACTTTTGAAACTCACTCAGTACATACAATAATTTATAAGCAGCATTCCCAGTGGAAATGTAATGGAAGCCCCATGTGCCATTTGAAAAAAAAAATTAGTAAGTAGATATTGAAAAGTGGACAGAAAGAGGTGAAATTACTTTCAATACTGCATTTTATATAGGTTAATATATTAAAATCATAGTTTCAATGGCTTATCAGTATAAAAGTTATTGAGACATTTGACTTTTTTGGTACTGTGTTTAAAGTCTAGTCTATAGCCCTGATCAGTTTGGCTCAGTGATAGAGCATCAGCCCTCAGACTGAAGAGCCCAGGGTTCAATTCCGGTCAAGGGCATGTACCTTGGTTGCAGGCTCAGTCCCCAGTAGGGGGCGTGCAGGAGGCAGCTGATCAGTGTTTCTTTCTCATCAATGTCTCTAACTCTCTATCCCTCTCCCTTCCTCTCTGTAAATATATAAAAATATATATGTATGTATATATATATATATATATATATATATATATATATATATATATACTTTTTAAAAAAATCTAGTAAATATCGTACACTGACAGTGAGACCCTAATTCAGACCAGCCACACATGCTAGTGGCTTCTTCCTCTGTAGAACAGTTAATGTCCCCAGTGGCTCTTCCTCTGACAGTTCCTTCTGTGAAAATTAGCATCCCATAGCAAATGCAACCTTTGCAATCTCTCCCCATCCCCTTTCAGCTATATGCGGTGTGAAAAGCCATTAAGAGAAATCAAAATCTCAAAATTCCAGAACACAATCTGAGAACTATTTGGGGAAATAAAAAGGTCCAACAAAAGTTAATAACTGACAGAAAATGAAATCAGGGACTGGAAGTATATTCAATCACCTGTCCAGTCCAGTGACTGACACATCAGAATAGCAGATGCCCTTGATTTTCATGAAAACACTAACCATACAAAACTGTTGGAGGAAAGCAAATTAATTACAGTCTACCAGGATATGAAATTCAGGTTTCAACTGAGTTTTATAAAAGAACATTTGAGTGTCTAATTATAAGAGCAGTAATTTTAGATAATACTTGCTATAAATTAGTTCTAAACTTTTCTAATACATCAGTCATATATATACATTTGGGCTACAAACATATGTGAGAAATTACCGACATGCCCTCTTCTACCCGCCCCCTTTACCATCCTCAAGCTGGAGAAGGTGACCAAGGAGTTTTACAGGTGCTTTTCTATGTTGGGGTGGGAATCTTTCAGCAAATCTATAATAATAAAAGGGTAATATGCTAATTAGACCAGATGTCTTCCAGACGTCATTCTGGTCATCTTTCCTGATGAAGCTGGAACCGGAGGGAAGCCAGCCTAGGTCCCAGGTGCCTGCAGGTGGCCAGAGGAGGGAAGCCCAGGTGCCAGAGGGAAGCCGGTGCCAGCAGTCGGGGAAAGGAAGGCCTACTCTTGCATGAATTTTTGTGCATTGGGCCTCTAGTGTAAATATAAAGAGCACGCAACATTCATTTGGAACTGAGCTAAAAGAGAACTCAAAGCCAGTTGAATATATACTAATACACCCTTTTTAGCATCCCAAATGGTCAATAATACCAACATCCTAGTTGTCACTAAACGGAGCCATAATTCCAGTTTTGTTGCTTAAAGTTAACAGCTTCAATCTCAGGATCTCTAAAGAGCTCCCGAGGCTCAGAAGTTTCTAGCTGGTTTCTGGAGTTCAGCTGACACGCAGCCACAGCAAGCTGAGAGATAATTGCCCAAGGTCACTCATGAGCAGCGGCAGAGAAAATCAAATCCAGGGGTCACACACGCTTATAAATGTTTTCATCTCAAGAACACCGAGAGAAAAAAATGCTTGGCAATATGCTAGTCCTCAAGTGTATTTATTATTTTCAATACAATAAGCATTCACCTAGTAAGAACCCAAGAGCCCAAATGAAAATAAATGATACTTATTAGTGAATAATGGTTTGTTCCAGTCTCTGGGTCCAAAATAGAGTAACCTCATCAAAAGATAAATACTGGCACTGCCCTTGGAAGTCAACAGGTAATGGCAAATAGGAACAAATGGAAATAAGTAAGAAAAACAGCGTAGAGAGTTGGAAGATTGATTTTTCTTATAACAATGATATATTCTGTTTTTTCCCCCAGCTCCTTGATTGGCTAGCACAATTACATTAAATCTAAGAATTTTTCTTTGATAGATTTTGGTCCATTTCAATCATAGAGGGGCCTAAAAGAGGAAGACAAATAGAACAGTTTCTGATAAGTATAATTTCTGGGAATGAAAAATGACATTTTTCCATTTCTATAGATACTATATGATTTTAGATGTAGCAGTGGTCTGGCCACCTCATTTCCCTTTCAGAGAAGTTGCTTTCAGACAGTAGATTGGCCTCAAACCAAGAATATTTTTAGAGACATGTCTAGCAGAAATTTCCAATAAACAACCTGGGGTCCTATTCAAGTTGTTTCTACTTGTCATTTTGTCATATAGACTGCATTTAAGGATATATAATTATCTAATGGAGGTCAACGTCATGAAATAAGGCTGATCCTTAGGAAGGCTTAGAACCAAGAACGGGAAAGGAGTCATCAGTCTGGCATCTCCTCTCTTCCTCACCTCATCTAGCCTGTGTCTTTCTCCATGAAATGGCTTTTTCTTTACACATGCCTCCTCACTCATACCCTATAAAATAAAACCTGCCCCCCAAGTCAGCAGCTGTTCCAGAGGTTATGTCATTCTCTAAATTCAGACTCATAACTACAATAGAAGCTAAATGTTCTTATCTGGCCATATTCCATTATGTGAACTGAAAGAGTCAGAGTGGAGAATTGAAATATATATATATATATATATATATATATATATATATATATATATTTTATAAATTACATTTATATATACTACAGGATAATAAATATATAAGAAATACATATAAATGTGTATTATAAATATACTAGGAGCCCGGTGCACGAAATTCGTGCACTGGGTGTGTGTGTGTGTGTGTGGGGAGTGTCCCTCAGCCCAGCCTGCCCCCTCTCACATACTGGGAGCCCTCAGGCGTTGACCCCCATCACCCTCCAATCGCAGGATCGGCCCCTTGCCCAGGCCTGACGCCTCTGGCCTAGGCGTCCGGCCCGGGCAGCGGGGACCTGCAGTGGCAGCAGGGGGCGCCGCGATTGCGCGGGCTCCACCCCTGCCCCTGCAGGACGCCTCTGGCTGAGGCATCCGGCCCGGGCAGCGGGGACCCACAGCTGCAGCGGCCCCGCGATCATGGGCTTCGCTTTAGGCCCAGGCAAGGGGCCCCTAGCTCCTGGGACTGCCAGCTTCGACCGTGCCCAGCTCCCATCGCTGGCTCCACCCCTACTTCCTGCTATCACTGGCCAGGGCGGAAAAGGGACCTGATTCTCTGATCATGGCTGGGGGGCAGGGCAAAGGCGGCCCCAGGGCCACCTTTGCCCTGCCCCCCAGCTCTTAGCTCCCCCCTGGGTTTCCGATCACTGTCAGTGGCAGGGGGCTTCTTCCTGCTTTCCCTTTCGCCTCCCTGCATTGTGCCTACATATGCAAATTAATCGCCATCTTGTTGACAGTTAACTGCCAATCTTAGTTGGCAGTTAATTTGCATATAGCCCTGATTAGCCAATGAAAAGTGTATCGTCGTACACCAATTACCATTTTTCTCTTTTATTAATGTTGATAATATATAACCACTATATCTTTTTTATTTAAAATGCTGTGGAGAAGTCCAATCTTACTATCTAGAGAGACTCTGTGTGTTTCGTTGAAGTGGTTTAGTGGTTGAGCATTGACCCATAAACCAGGAGATCACAATTTGATTCCAGGTCAAGGCACATGCCTGAGTTGTGAGCTCAATCCCCAGTGTGGGGCACGCAGGAGGCAGCTGATCAATGTTTCTCTCTCATCATTGATGTTTCTCTCTCTCTCTCTCTCTCTCTCTCTCTCTCTCTCTCTCTCTCTGATCAATAAAAAATATATTTTTGAAAAAGAAAAAGGAAAAGATGCCTGATAAGTTTTAATCATTCTGTCCCAGTTAGACATATGAGAGAAAGTCTTCTTGGACCCAACAGACATGATATGAAAAAAAACAACAGAGGAATCTGGACAACAGAGGAATCTGGTCAACAGCAATACCAAGGCACTTAGCATATGGCCACATAGGAGCCAGCCAAGCTGAAGCCCACGTCATCACAGAGCACAGTCAAGTCATCCCCACTGTGCCCTGCCTACTCTACTGTCCCACAAACTTGTGGGCATAGTCAATGGTTGTTGCTTATACTACTAAGTTTTAGAATGGTTGCTGTGCAGCCATACATAGCCAGAACAACTATACAACCCACATATTCAATCTTTCTCAGCCTTTTAATATACTTACATATATTTTTGTGGCTGGCTGAAGTTCCTCCATTAGTAATTGTTACATAGGGTTATTTCTCTAAAAATAATTAATCTTATTTCAGCTGAATTAGCATGCATTTTGCTGTCATCATGGCTTAGTTTAAATACATATGCATATTTCAAATATATATATATATACACATATATGTGTGTATATGTATATGTGTAAAAATTTTTGAAAGTATAGGGTTTTTTTGCCTATGTTATCTTGGACAAATAGTATTAACTTCTCTACATTTTATTTTACTTATATAAAAAATGAATAATATAAGCTATTTCATGGGACTCTGAGATTTCAATAAAATAATATGCCCAAAATGCCTTTCACAGTTGCTAACACATCATAGGTACTTACCAAATGCTAGCTCTTTGCAATGGTAGTACTAATATATTTTCATTTTCATAACTAACTGTCATAAGAGCTAAATGTGTACAAACACCTAAAGAAACTATTTCGGACACAGTAAAAATAAGTTTCCATGGAAAGGAGTAAAATCTGTGGAGATATTAAATTTTTGCACCTGCTTTTATACCATTTGGAATTAGCTTGAGAAATCTTGTCAGTCCTTCATGAGTATGTCAGCTTGTTCTACCAGAAGGAAACCTCTTAACATTTTGAAGTTACCTCATCCTTATTGGAAACATTTGTGAAAAAGCATTTCACATATAGGAAGAGAAAGTAAACAAAGATAAATCATAGAAATTTAATCTGTCACAGATGCACTGAAAAGAGAAAACATGTGAGGGAGGGGTAGAAGAATCCTGCAAATATTTCAATCAAATTAACATCAAGCATAAGTTAGAGGAGACTGGAAAGATAATTACCTGCCTAGAAAAGCAATTAAATTATGGTTTTGTTTTTTTATTTTTTTAACAGCACATGCTGCTGTTAAAAAGATGGAATGGAAGTGTTCTTTTCAGTAATATAATATTTTAGGATTAACTTCTTTTGGGAGATACCTATAAATAAGAATATTTGAATGTTTGGTGTAAAGGTAGAGGCATGCATAATCAAAAAACTGTGGACACAGCCCAGGCACACATGGGCATTCCACTTCACTAGATCTTGATCGGATGTTATTATTCTGCCTGCCCATAATAAAATGGTTCTTTTGAAACAAATGTTACCTTCCAACAGTTCCTCCTGCTTTATTGGAAAAGTGGAATCTGTGAATCTTTTCTTGGTAACTTTAGGCTGTTCATCTCGAATGATTATTCATTTTACTTGAGTCCTTTTTCAAGAGGGTGTCAAGGACTTTTATGTTTGTCATAGAAACCATTAATTTGCATTTGAAAGGTGGGAAATTGGAAATAAAATCCTCAACTAATTATACTCAGTGGCTGCATCTCTGTGCAGAAGCCTGTGCATAGTCACAAAGATCAGAGAAGTTATGCATCTGTTTTATTCCTCTTTGTGTTTCAACAGCAGTGTGGAAACTTCTATTAGTCTCCTCCTCATTTCATTTCTCACCATTTCCTGTCTATGTTTTATTGGCCTTTCATTAGTCAATATTTCTAATTCTCTTTCTTATAATTTCTCTCTTCTTCCCCTCCCCTTTAATTTTCTTTGTTGTTTTTTCTTATTGTGAGAAAACGTACAGGATAAAAGAAGGACCTAATGAAGATGGTAGGGAGTGTATCCTCTAATCTATATTTCAACAGAAACTGAGAAAGATATGTTCACTGAATATCTCTACAGAAATAGCAGACAAAGTATAAGTAGCTACTAGTAATTAGTATCAACATAATTAGCTTTTATATTGATTATATCTCTGGAAGAAAACTATATTTTATAGGTAGTATTGCTAAAAGATGAAGAAAGCAGAGGAACTCTCTGTAGAACAGCAAAGTAAACTTGTAAAGGCTAGTCATCTATGAATAGGAAAAAAAATAAAACCAACATGAAAAAAACAATCCAACAATGAACAGAAGCCATACAATTTCCTGTAGAAGGAGAGAGTTGAGTAATGAAAACTTAATATAAAGTAAAAGTGGTTGCAACAAAACAGGTTCAAATTTCAAAGGTCAAAAGATACAGAGAAAAGCATTTCCATAACAGAAAATAAAATAAATTAGTACAAATGAGGTTTAGTGAAGAAGCTCAGATCAAACAAAAACAAACCAAAAAAAAAAACCTCAAAAAATCACATTCATTCAAATTTAATCAAACCATCTTCAACTTAACCCACACTTCTATTTTGTATTTTAACAGTGTATACAGAAGCATTCTGGATCATAAAAATTTAATTTTTTGGCCTTTGTAAAGAGTAAAGAGTAGTCACAATAGGATCTTTAAATTACAAAGATCAAAACACAACAAACTTCAAGTGAGTTTCTGCATGTGAAAATAGGTGACCTATTAGGGTTGATTTCATATAATAAATCATCCATTAATATATCAGTATACACTTTCATCAGAAATGTATCAAGAGGCTTTGGATAAAATATTTGACAATGCTGTTAAAATATATTTTAGCCATAGTATCTGCTCTAAGGATATGCTAGTGGCACTTGATTAACTTTTTTAGGTCAAAGAGCCTCTAACTCTGAGAGAGTATTAAATTATTATAAAATAAATTTAAGTCCATTTCAAACCTGCATGCTTTCCAGTCTAATTTTCATTAAGTAAAATTTTTAAAATAAATTTGTCTCCAGCTTCTGGCCCCATAAAGAGTCCCACTAAACATCGATAAGAAAAATACTTAACTACAAGAGAGAAGATATACTCAGACATTGACTTCTTATCTGTGGAATTAGAGTGTCAAAGCTAACAGCCAAAGAATGAGAGAAACATTGTGCTAATAGATATTTCAACTACTTCCCTTGGAAATGGCAAGACTAATATTAGCTTGCAATAACGCTAATGAATCTTATTAGCTTTTCAAGATGATGATGATGATGATGATGATGATGATGATGATGATGATGATGATTACCCTAGGTTGAAAATAGGATTGCTAGAAAGAATATTGTGCAAGATGTTCTCTGAAATTATAAATGAAATATGTGATCTTCCATATGTACAATATTCCTTCCAGACAATGAGCAAGGTCACAGCTATTTCTTTGGTACATAATAACAGAAAGATCATTCTAATCATGCAAATTCAATTCTGGTCATTGTTTCCGTGAAATATATATGAGAAACAGCATATATGCTTTCTTTTCTCATTTCTGCAATATTGCTTTTTATCTGAGAAATCCTCTCTCCCCCAATATAGGGAGAAATTAGCTCATATATAACAATGAATTAAGCCATCCTCAAAATTTAGTTTGGGTAAATTTAAGTAGGCTTAATTCTTACTCTAGAATGTGGTTTTATGTCAAAAAAAAAAAACAACACCTAAATTAAAAATCCCCTGAAGTGTAATGAGATTGCTCACCTCATGTTATTACATTTGTTTAAAAATGGCAGTCCTCTATTTTCAATAAAGTTGATGTCAACCATGTTATCCTTAGCTGTAATACCTTGATAAACAGCAGGTGGGTTTAGGCTATTATCATTTCAAGCCACTGTTATAAATATTTATAAAAGTTCCTATTTCAATAAGACAAGTTATTTTCTCCCAACCTGTATGGTGCATGATTAAGCAGTCTTTAATATTATGAAACTCTGTAGAACAGTACATATAGCCTTCCATTCTGATTGAGCTCCAAGATAGAAAATGAATAAAGAAGAAAGAACGTGCCCTAGCCAATTTGATCCAGTGAATAGAGCTTTGACCTGTGGACCAAACTTAAGGGTCCTGGGTTTGACTCTGGTCAAGGGCATGCACCTTGGTTGCAGGCTCCTCCCCAGCCCGGGCCCTGGTCAGGGCACATACAGAGGGCAATCAATTGATGTGTCTCTTTCACATCAATGTTTCTCTTGGTCTTTTCCTCTCTCTAAAAATCAATGAAAAAATATCCTTGGGTGAGGATTTAAAAGATGAAGAAGAGGAAGAAGAAGAAGAAGAAGAGGAGGAAGAGGAGGAGGAGGAGGAAGAACACAATCAACAGTTGGGGTGATTAATGAGAAATGTGTCACCGAAACTTTAGCCAATATTTGTTCCATAATTTCAAATCTCTTCCTATTAAATGAAATTATTTAATGTAATTAATTGTGTCTTTCCTTAAGGTCACATACAAGCAACTTCCCTCCATCCATCCCAACTCTCTTTCTTTCTTTTTTATTTTTTTTTTAATTGATTTTCTACAGAGAGGAAGGGAGAGGGATAGAGAGCCAGAAACATCGATGAGAAAGAAACATCAATTAGCCGCCTCCTGCACACCTCCCACTGGGGATGTGCCTGCAACCAAGGTACATGCCCTTGACCAGACTCGAACCCGGGACCCTTGAGTCCGCAGGCCGACGCTCTATCCACTGAGCCAAACCGGTTTCGGCCCAACACTCTTTCAAAGGGACTATTATGAGGCTTGTCCGCTTTATCACACATCAGAGGAGAACCATGCAGTTTAAAATGAACTGTTGGAACTTGTCTGGGGTAAATAATGACTCCTTGATTCAAAAAAATTATCTCTAGGATGCCATTTCTATGCCAGGCAGTTTGTTTTGAGTGTTTAACTATTCCAGGGCTCAATCTTAAAAGAACTTACTGACTTTTTTTGGACACAGCTGCTTAGCAGTCAGCATATAGTCTCAATAGGGTATGATCTAAGATGGTGACTTTAAAAGGGGGAAAAGCCGTGGTGCAAAGGAGTTGGATCAGAAATCAGAAAAATAGATTCAAAGCTTGTCTCTTTTTTTGAGCTGTATGATCTTGGGCATGTCACTTACCCAATCTGAGCCTTAGTCTCATTTGTTAGATTGGTGAGTGATGAAGACGACCCTTGATCTTTGAAATGATACCATGCTTCCTTTAATCACGTTATGTCATTTTGTCTATGATTCTAATTTAGAATTTTTCAATTAATATTGATTAATACAATAGTTTTCCAACTGATCTATATTTTCAATTCCTTCTGAGTATTATTTTGTCTGATGTCCCTATATTTGCTTCCAAAAGCACTGCTTTCATCATGCATTTACCAGTGGTTCTTAAAATTCATGATTTCAGATTGGGTGAGCAGTTGCCCTATTGAAGGGGACAGCTGTTACTTGGCTCAATCGATCACTTACCCCATTGGAAAGTTTTAACAGTAGACTAGGAGAAGCGGAGGGCCAAATTACCGAATTAGAAGACAGGGAAGCAAAACACACCCAAACTGAACTTCAATTGGAGAAAAAATATAAAAGACAGGAGGAGAGCCTACAGGAGCTTTGGGACAACATGAAACTAAGCAACATATGAATAATAGGGGTGCCAGAACAACAGGAAGAGGAACAGGATTAGAAAACCTATTTGAAGAAATAATGTCAGAAAACTTCCCTAAGGTGGGGAAGAAAAAAGTCACACAAGCACAGAGAGTCCCAAACAAGATGAACCCGAAAAGACCCACACCAAGACACCTCATAATCATGATGGCAAATGTTCAAGACAAAGAGAGAATCTTAAAGGCTGCAAGAGACAAAAAGTTACATACAAGGGATCTCCCATTAGATTATCAAATGATTTCTCAACAGAAACACGTCAGGTCAGAACGGAATGGACGGAAATTTACAAAGTGATGCAAAGCAAGGGACTGAATCCAAGAATACTCTATCCAGCAAGGCTATCATTCAAAATTGAAGGGGAAATAAGGAGCTTTACAGACAAAAAAAAGGCTAGAGTTTATCACTTTATATATAATATGAAGTTTATTTTAAGATGCACAATATGAGCTTCTAACAACATGAATTCTCCTCACAAAATCTTCAATTCTGGGTACACGTAGAACAATATTTCCATTACATTTTCCATTGTTATGAACAACAACTTTCTCTTTCTTATATTATTTGCCTGAAATATGCATACTTCCTCAAGGGTACTATTTAAATCACAGTGGAAGAATGCTAATCCTGACAGGTCAGTAAAATCACTTGGATAAGTCAAAACTGATCCATTCTTTTAGATGTCATTTTTAATCAGTGATTTAAATTTGAGTTCTCAAATACAAAACATAAGTAGCTAATGGCTGCCAAAAAAAATGAAGGAAAAATGCTATGGTAACAAGAAATTAGTTTTTAAGTGTCACTGCATTCAGTATGTTTTAATCCACTGTTATTCAAACACTCAGGAAAAATGTACACATGGGTCCTTTTTATAGTATTGCTCAACAAGAATGAAAATTAATGAATAGTAGAAATGAAAATGAATATCTCTGGGAACATTAAGCTACTTGAATCATTTGTAATCCCATTAAATTGTATGAATGTTCTCAGACCTGTTTCTCCTCTTAGAAAAATGCTAAATCAGAGAATAGAAAGTAGAAACCTATAGGCCATATCATATATATATATATATATATATATATATATATATATAGAGAGAGAGAGAGAGAGAGAGAGAGAGAGAGAGAGAGAGAGAGATGGGGGAGGGTAGGGGAGAGAGAGATTGAGACATTATTATTTTTTTGAGGTTGTTGTTGAAATTACTAAGTTGCCTACTTTGAAAAATTCTGTAGATTTTTACAAATGCATTGGATTCTGACTTCTCTTAAATAATGGGAAAGTCTGGAAATAACTAACTAAGCCTAAGTCACCCCTTTCCCTTTATATCTTAAAATGTTTTTTAATTTATTTTCAGTGTTGACACTAATAAGTTAACTCTAATCTAAAGCATGCCATATAATTTCAAATGTGTTCATTACTTCATTTTTATGTCCATTTAAGGACAAAGATTGAAAAACCTCTTATACAGGTGTTCAGCATATTCTGGGTGAATTGTTCATAATCAGGGTTCTGGTACTCTAGAGCAGCGATTTTCAACCGGTGTAACACAAAAGGCACACTGGTGTGCTGCAAGAATTTTTAAAATATACAATATCTGACCTCTTTTCCCTTAGACTGTCAAATTTTAAAAATGTAAACAGACAACATAACAATAGCTGTTCACTGAATAAAGAATAAATTAAAATTATACTTATTTTTTGTCAGATCAGCAAAAATATATTTTGTGATGTGCTGCAGAATCTTAGTAATTAGTTTATGTGTGCCATGAGATTAAAAAGGTTGAAATCACTGCTCCAGAAGTTGGTATGCTATGGAGCAGTGATGGCGAACCTATGACACGCGTGTCAGAGGTGACACATGAACTCATTTTTTTTGTTGATTTTTCTTTGTTAAATGGCATTTAAATATATAAAATAAATATCAAAAATATAAATTTTTGTTTTACTATGGTTGCAAATATCAAAAAATTTCTATATGTGACACAGCACCAGAGTTAAGTTAGGGTTTTTCAAAATGCTGACAGGCCAAGCTCAAAAGGTTCGCCATCACTGCTATGGAGACTATGAATACAGGCTCTGCAATCAGGCAAGCTAGATTTAATGGTTCCCTCACCTATTAACCATGTGAAGTGTGAACTGTTGTTTCCACTTATTAAGCCTCAACTTCTTCACCTATAAAATGGGTCAATACTTTCTATACTGTAATGTTATAAGTATTAAATTCAATACTTGCAATATTAGAAATTTTCTTGAGAAATTCATGAATAACTTATTGGCAAATTGTTTATTATTATTATTATTATTATTATTATTATTATTATTGATTAACTATGAAGAAACAATAGAATGTATAAGTTTCTTCCACCCCCCCCCCTCCCGCCTCTTCTTTACAATGTTCAGTAGGGTATTCAGGTCTGTATCCCCAAGTTCTAGATTTTCCTTATCCCTATAGGGTATTTTTTAAATATATTTTTATGTATTTCAGAGAGAGAAAGGGAGAGGGAGAGAGAGATAGAAACATCAATAATGAGAAAGAATCATCGATCGGCTGCCTCCCTGTCGGGGATCCAGCTTGCACCCTTGGCATGTGCCCTGACCAAGAATCCACCTCCTGGTTCCTGGTTCATGGGTTGATGCTCAACCAATTGAGCCACACTAGCCAGGGCTAACTATGCATTTATTGAGTGACCATATGCCCCAGTTTGCCTACAACCCTCTCTATATCTATTTTTCTAGCATAATTATCAATAGTGCCCCAGTCCATTTTACTCTTAAAAAGTGACATGGTTTGTATGATAAATTATACAGTAAAACTATATAAAAATCAGGCAACACAGTTTTCTCACTGTTGATTGTGCTAGTTGTTTGGTATTCCCAAGACTTAAATAAAATATTTTCCCCTGAATAACTCACATTTAACTCCATCTCTCTTTAAGCACTAATTTAACCAATTATTTCTACATCCATTACCTTTCATTCATCACCAATGAACTGTGTGCTGAAACACCTGTTTTTAGTTTATCCTTGAACATATAATATATCCTGCACCCCAAACTTAAGTGTTGAGGATTTTTACTGTTACATAGGAGTGTCAGAGATATAATTTGTTACCATTAAAATCATGTTACTAAGGATTACTTTTCAATCAGTTTGTCGAATTTAACCTATACATACTAGAAGGCATGAAAAATTGGCAAAGGGTAAAAGCTTAATTGTCTTACTTAACAAGGTGTTAGTATGCATTCCTAGCAAGGGCATTAAATGGATTAAGTGCCTCAAAAAGGTGTTGAAAGGGGGCCCTAGATAAAAGCAGGAACTAGCTGGCTAGCCATAAAATTATGAGTTTCATCTTCCTGTCATCAGATGAAAGAAAAGAGAATTTAGACCTGTCTCTTAAACCAACGATGGAGATGAAAAGGTGCTTTTCTAATTTAAATAACACATGATAGCGGAAGTCACTCCATGGATTTGTAGGAGTTCAATGGGAAAACCGGTGGCAAGATTTGCAAAAATAACAAAGAAAACCTCTGATCTCTGTTTGTGAGGGAGATTTCCCTCCTGGAATGAAGTATGTTCTACAGGAAGAATTTACCTTTCGGATAGTATGGCAGAATATATTTATAGTTCAAAATAAATACTACCCTGTATTATCTGTTATACATGTATTACAAAATTATTTTGAGGTCATTTTTATTTATTATTTGTTGTTGCATCCGTTCTTTTCTTTCTTGCAACACAAAAACTAACCTCATAGCATCTTAAACTGCAGAGAATCCAACCATACATTTTGGTCCGTACACCTAGAGATAAAGTTTGTTTTGTTGTTTTCCTGCTGGGCATTTACTAAATAAGCAATGTGTCTATGTTGTGCATTTCAAATTTCACTAAATGTCATTTTGCCCAACACTCTTTTAAGTTAATTCAATTGGCCAAGCTTCCAACAATGAATCTTAAAATGAATTTTAGCCTGCATCTTTAGGTACTGTCACCAGGAAATTTTTTCTGCTACCATGATTACAAGGCTGAGATTTTACAGGACACATGTGGAATCTTTCACTAAATATAAATGTGCAGGTCCCATCTCTACTTAGCTTCAATCAATAATATTTCTAGACTTGTTAATATCTATTTAAAAACACTCTAAAACAGTGGTTCTCAACCTTCCTAATGCCGCGGCCCTTTAATACAGTTCCTCATGTTGTGATGACCCCCAACCATAAAATTATTTTCGTTGCTACTTCATAACAGTAATTTTGCTACTCTTCTGAATCGTAATGTAAATATCTGATACGCAGGATGTATTTTCAGGGGTCGCGACCCACAGGTTGAGAACCACTGCTCTAAAACTTCAGAGTTTGTTTTGTTTTTTCATAGAGATTTCTCTGACATCAGGTAACTAAATCAAACTCTACCTCTCATGAAAACACCACAGATGGTCTTCATCCCTGAATCTTGTCCTCAGCCATTCAAACATGTATTTGGGCATTTCACAGCCCTCTTCTCACACCCTCTTTGGAACTATTCTAGTCATTCCTGATGTTAATTGATCTCATCAGTCATAATCTTCTCCTGGCCAACCTGTGGCCAACCTGGCTTTCTTCCAAGGAGAATGGCTTCCTGCCCCCTCTGCCCCACCCCACCCCCCAGGAAAACATCAGAAAAACTGCCCTTCAAATGTGTACAGCTTTTTCTAGAAAGCATCCAATTCATGATAAACCACATTCAAACAATAGGAAATAGAACCCTCACACACTGCTTGTGGGAATGTGTAACAGTAAGTCACTTTGAAAAACCATCTGGCATTTCCTCAAAAATTAAATGTAGTTACCATTTGATTCAGCAATTTCACTCCTCATTATAAATCTAAGAGAAAGAAAAACGTATATTCACACAAAGCTTATACATGAATGCATTAGCTGTAATACCCCAAAAGGTGGAAACAACCCAAATATCCATCAACTGAGAATGGATAAATAAATGTGTTATATCCATACAATGGAGTATTATTCAGCCACAAAAGAAATAAGAAGCACCGTTACAAGTGGAGTGAAACTTGTAAATACTATATAAAGTCAAAGAACTTTTCACAAATTGTGACATATTGTATGATTTCATTTATATGACATGTCCAGAATAGGCAAATTTATACAAACAGCAAGTACATACATTAGTGTTTGCCTCAGAAGGAAGGATGATGAAAAGGAATAAGGAGTGACTATTAATGGAAAAGAAGTTTCTTTTAGGATAGAAGTGGTGATGGCTGTACAAATCTGTGAATATACTTTGAATTATATACTTTAAAATGAGTAAATTGTATGATAAATAAATTAAGTTATTATAGTTAAAGAAGAGCGTAAAGTGGCATGAGATACATATATGCATATATACATATGTATTCTATATTATGAACAATAACCAACTTGAGTATTTATTTTTTTCAACTAACATTAATTGAGCACCTAGAAAAGCAAGAGGAATATATTGAATATAAGAAATAATTAAAAAATTAAAAATTTAACTTTTAAAAAGAATGAAGTAAATAAAGTGCAAGTAAATCTAGAGAATAGATGTGGCATATCTTCAGTGTAATCTTAGCTCCAGCAGTCAATAGAGTAACCTCAACCTGGACACTTAACCACCGTCAGTCAAAGGCCACCTGTCTTCGCTAACTCCCCTCGGCACTGCAAATGCACTATTCCTACTTGTCATCTATTCCAGAACATTTGGCTCACTTTTGATGTTTGGACAATTATAGTTTGGTTTTTTTTTTAATTTAAATAGAAAAGAGTGGAAAATGCCTTTGAAAAATTAAACTGATTTAATCAAATTATGCATTTTTTTAAAAATAGAAAAGAAATACATCCACCACACCTGTGCACACTACAATAGAAAAGGTGAGTGCCTATTGCAGAACAAAACATATAGTGTCAAAATCATGGGCTGCATTTTCAATTTTGTGCCTATTCCTACTGTTTTAAGATACTTTCTTTCTATTCTGGTCAATAACAAATAATTCAAATCTGCTTTTCCACAAGTGTTTACAGTCCACAATCCTCATCTTCTTTGTCAAGCAACTTCATTTTCAAACTTGCAAAGCCCACAGAACCATTACTCCTAAATTCACAGAGAGCAGTGCTCTGAAGGTTGACAGACCTGGCCCCAAACCCAGCTCTGCCTTCCCTCCACGCGCCTTGTGACTCTGGCCAGTTACTTCACCTGAGACTCAGTTTCAGTAGCAAATGCTCTTAAGTTGCCTAATCCATATCCATTCTCCTCTTGTCCTTAGATATGAAGACCAATTAATCGGGGGTATCGGTGTGGCCAGTTAGTACTCAGCTTTCCCTGGGTGAGTCGGTGAGAAGTATGGGGATGTTTCTCAGTGGAGCTTCCAATAAATCTTTCCAAAAAGGGCGGAGTCCCTGGCATTGCATTTTGGTTCTTTGTTCTTTACCTTTCCCCTCGGTGCTTGTTGAGGATGTACACACAGTACCTGGAGGAGAAGCAGCTGGACTGCCCATGAGGAAACACATCCCTTGCTAAGGATGGAGAAGAAGGAAGATCAAAGGATTTCTCCAACATCAATGTAGTAAACCCACCAGTCCTGGACACCGTACCTATGAACTACATCTCATTTGGTTACGCTCCTGTTCTCTGTGTTTCCCATTCCTTGAAACAGACCACATTCTATTAGTTTCCTTTTCTGATTCTATCTGAAGAATATGATTGTACCAATCTCTGTGTTTTTTTCATTGGCACAATGCTTAGCACATTGTGTGAGAAAACGTGTACTATTAATATTATGAGCAGGGGTCCTATCGAAAACCTTACATGACAAGCATCTCTGATACCTAATGTCTGAGGCAAGACATGCATGGGAAAGAGACACGTGTGTGTAAAACCAACCATAGAGATATACATCTTAAAATCTGATTGGTTTCTAGTCACACTTCCCTTTAGCTAGGGAAGACTTCCATATTATACACTTAACCTTGGAGCCACTACCGTTTTCCCATGGTCTCGAAGAAGTCAATAAGCAATTGATAAATTTTCTGTCACTGTGGGCAATTAATAGGAGTTACACAGCATCGGTTACATCAATTTTCTTGTATCTGAGGAGCAAAAAAATTGATTTCACAAACTTACTGGTGCGTATTGATCCAATGTCTATCTTTAGGCTATTTCTATTTAATGCTTTTGTGCAGTCATTGAAAAAGAGTCTCAGGACTGTCGAATAAAATCTAGTTCTGTGGAGTTTTTATCTATTACTCGGCTTTGCAAGTACTTTTGGTATCAGTAATGCACTTTCAAGCTGAGGGATATGGATATTCTCACTCTTAAAATATTTTCATACCTGGCAAATAAGAAGAGGGAACAGCTAAACATTATTCACTTAAGTCTGAAATCTCAGATGACACATTTGTAGAGGTATTAGAGTATGTGTTATTTTGGGGGTAAAAAAGAATAGGATTTGTGTGTTTTAAGCCTCCCTCTTGGGTTTCAGTAAATGTTGTGAGATAAAGGAATACAAATCTATTTCTAACACTTTATTATCAGAGGTGCTCTGCTTGCTCATCTTCCCAAGGAGGCCTGGGTAGCATTCAACAAGAAGGGAGGCATCTGGATATAGATTATATTCAGCAATAATAGACCTTAAAAACATTTCTAAAAATTTCCTTTTGGAAATATTTCCCTGTAAACAAATGTGGGTGAAGTGTTCATTTTTGTGTCAGGTACATTCTGGAAATAATCGTGTGAGCAACACAGACAGGACTCCTGCCCTCATGTAGGTTATATTCAATAGAAGTACAGGTGGATGAAGAAGGGGAAGACAGACAAATAAACAGCATAATTTCAAATCATGTTAATGCTGTGAGGAATAGCATCAGAACCTACCAATGGAAGAGACTATGAGTGGGAATTTGCTATCTAGTTAGGGTGGTGAAAAAGTCTTCTCAGATGAGGTGACACGTGAGCTAAAACCTGAATGACATGAAGAGGGATATACAAAAACTGGGAGATGAAAATTCTAGAAAGAATAGACTGTGCAAAGGCCCCTAAGGCAGGATAAAGCTTGCTTGGGTTGTTCAAGGCCCAGAAAGAAACGCTGGTGTCTGGAGTGAGCAAGGGGTAAATGGTAGAGAATAAAATAAGAGTTAGCAACAGAAGCAGATCATGAACATCTTACAGACGGTGATAAAAAACATGTGGATTTTATTTTATGTGACATGAGTAGCCACAACAGGGTACTAGGCATGAATGTTACTGGACATGATTCATATCATGTTTCTTTAATTCCACTGTCCCTACTTAATCCTATATTTCCTAGGAATTAGTTAACATTATTTTAAATATATAAAGAATGTAATTGTTGCCCTGACCAGTGTGGTTGGGCATTATCCCATGCACCACAAGGTTGCAGGTTCAATTCCCGATCAATTCCAGATCAGAGAACATGATTGGGTTGCTGGCTCTATGTCCAGTAGGGGGTGTTCAAGAGGCAGCCAATCAATGTTGTACTCTCACACTGATGCTTCTCTCTCTCTCTCTCTCTCTCTCTCTCTCTCTCCTCTCTCTCTCTCTCTCTATCTCTCTCCCTCCCTCCCTCTCCCTTCCTCTCTAAAAATCAAGAAAAATATTTTTTAAATAATGTAATTGTTTATTATAATCAGTCAAAAATAAAAATAAAAACTAGTAACATTTTTTGTAAAAGAGTGATTCTCACCTGAGGGAAATTTTGCCCCATAGGATTATTTGGCACTATCTGGAGACATTTTTGGTTGTCACAATTGCATGATCCTACCAGCATCTTGTGGATAGAGGCCAGGGATGCTGTTAAACATCATACACTGCACAGTGCACAGCCACCCCCACAGATATGCCTACCTGGTCCAAATGTCAATAGTGCCAAAGATGAGAAATGCTGCTCACTATAAAGGAATACAAACTATAGAACTCAAAGAGCACATAGCGTTTTTTTAATAATCGCTGTTTTTTGTTTGATTTGATGCTGGTCTCTATTTACTCAAAGTTCCAACATCTCCCTTGTAAATGAATGCATAAATACAGAAACAGACCAGAAGAAATCAATGTCAGGTGTTATGGACTGAACTGTGTATCTCCCAAATTCATAGATTAAAGCCCTAACCCCAATACGACCATATCTGGAGATAGTATCTTAAAGAGGCTATTAAGGTTAAGTGAGTCATAAAAATGGAGTCCTAATTCCATAGCATATGGTCTTATAAGAGGAAAAGTGAGATCATCTCTCTCTCTTAACCCCCCCCCCCCAGTTTTTGTTGTTTAATCTACCAGGGGCTGCCACAACCTGCCAGGGTCCAACCCCAGCAGGTCCAGGGGTCCCCAAAGGTGTGGACGGAGTCGGCGAAGAAGGAATGACACGGAGACAGCGTTCAGTTGATCAGCAGCCTAGCCAGGATCTCTAGCCAAGTTCTGGTCTCGATCTCCAGAGAGGTTCTGCTTTGGATTTCCAGTGAGGTTCTGTAGCCATGTTCCCTCGCTAGGTTCTCCAGCCAGGTTCTGTCCAGGCTCTCCAGTCAGGTTCAGTGTCCAGGTTCCAGTCAGGTTCTCCTGCCAATCTCTGTAGTCAGGTTCAGTCCAGGATCCCTTGCCATGTTCTCCCGCTAGGCTCTGTCTCTAGGCTCCGAGGCCAGTCCCTCTCCAGGATCCTCCGGCATGCTCTCTCCAGCGAAGTTCTTCTGTCTCTAGGCTCCGTGTAGGTTCTGTCTTCTTGATTCTGTTCTAAGTTCTGAGTGTTTCTGTCTTGTTACAACTGTATTTATACCAGTTGATTCAATCCTATCAATCTCTATTACAAAGGTTAGGGCATTTCTTATCTCCATTCCAGGGAGAAAAGATTATGTAGTTTAAGCATGATTGTTCGTAGTTAAAGGGATTAATTACCCGCCTGGCACTTAGTTGAGGGGTTTTATTCCCTCCCTAACTTCAGGGGAAAATCCCTACCTGGGGAAAACAACCTTTCTCAGAGACCTTGGTTAAAACACATAGTGCCAAGAAGGTGAGCAAACATATTAAGAACAGTATGCCATATATGCCAGGTCCCTTGAAACATATGCTGTGCAGATGTTTCTTTCCTGCAGTGACTGTGTCAAGCAGCAAGGATGGACCGGCTTCCGGCAAATTCCCCCTTTTTTATTTTTTAAATGCTCACACATGCAAATCAGTGGCCACCTCTCAGATTGGGCCATTTAAGTCTCGGAAGAAGAGTGGCAAGCAATGATAGTGAGCATAGCTATAAACATAGTGGATGGAGCGCAGAAGGAGCCCCATTCCTGTAGAAGGTTGCCAGCCTCTTCAGTCAAGGGATTTCAGCTGTCCTCAAGTTATTGGTTTGATTGTCTTTGTTGGTCTGGCTAGCGGGCGGCGTCACTGGCGACAGGCTTCCCGAAGCGTCTGCAAGTTGAAGGACTGCATCAAAGGGTCCATCGGGGCCGTGGTTGATGGTGGTGTTGATGTCCGAGGAGGAGTAAGCTGTGCCCTCTGGATCCAGCTGATATTGAAAATGGAGGGTAGTAGAAAAAGAAGAGAAAGCAAAAGAACTACAAGGCATGGAAGTGTTTAGAAAAAAGAGGGAGAAGAAAGGGAAGAAGGCAGCATCCTGACACAGCCCTTTCCTTCAGCTTCCCCTTTCCCTGTGGTCCCAGGTAGAAATGGGAAACAAGTCCTGTTACAGTGAGAGGGCAGCTGCTGTCAGCCAGTCTCTGTCTTTACCTGGGTCCCGATCTGAGCTGGGCATGGGAAGCAGGAAGCAGCCATGGGGACAGGAGACCTTCCTCAGAAGGGGCGAGTGTTCAAGCCCCTGCACCATTGGGGAGGGGGGTCTGTGCCCCATCTTTGTTGCACCCCAAGTTTTCTCCTACTGGCCCCCGACTGTGCCTGTCTTAGGTTGCCCCACCCTGTGGAGTCTTACCCGTCGTTGACTACCAGCCATCTCTGGGCCAAGTAGGGTGATGTGAGGTTCAGTTTTATCTCCTTGATAGCCTATGTCCCTCTGGCCTCCATGCCCAGCAACTGCCTTTGGATTCCCTCGCTTGCTGGCGGGGCTCTGGCATTGATCATAGGGAACTCAGGTTTCTTCTCTAGAGAGGGCCCAGCTTACGCCATTGGGCCAGAGAACAACCAAATGGATGACCAAACAGCAGGCTGCATGGGGCAACCAGGCCGGCAGGAAGATTGGTGAGGGATGACCAAACGACTGGACAGCAGGCTGTGTGGGGCGGCCAGGCTGTCGGGGGGAAGGGGGGCAGTAAGAGGCGATCAGGCAGGCAGGCAGGGGTGGTTAGGGGTGAATAGGCTGGCAGGGGGGCCAGTTAGGGGCAATCAGGCAGGCAGGTGAGCAGTTAGCCAGTGGTCCCGGATTGTGAGGGGGATGTTCTGGATTGGAGAGGGTGCAGGCTGAGCTGAGCCCCTCTCCCTCCCCTGCACGAATTTCATGCACCGGGCCTCTAGTTTTGTCATAACAGTCCAGGCATGCTAAGATATTTGCATATGAGCCTTCCAAATAGTGATTAATGTAGATAGAGAGAAGAGCTTGAGAAACACTAACCCCTGTGACACATTTCAAAGTCATAGCAATTTTCAACCTAAAGCTCATCAAAACTATTACATTCAACTTGATAGGTGACCAAGAAATCCTTTTCAAACCCTGGGATAGAAAAATCTACAGTGTATACACAACACCCCTGACTTATTCACAGCAGCATTCCCCCTGAAACCCATTATTTCCTTGATGACGAGGTAAACATTCAAGCATATGGCTGCATTCAATAAAACAGCAGTTACGCTACGTATATTTCCATTTTAGAACAACAAAATTTATAGTGTGGGATTTATTTTCTAATTGAAATTTACTATCATTTCTTCCTGAGACATTATTCCTAGAGATGTAAAAGTATTTTATGTTTCAGCCATTGCAATTTTATTCTTTATAATTAATAACACAATCACTGTGTGTTTCTCATTTTGATGTATTGCAGGGGTCCTGACAGTTGGGAGAGTTTGTAAAATGTGTTGTGTTTTGTTGCTTAATACCTTATTAGAAAAACTGTCTTGCCTCCAAGTTAGTTCCATTTGCTACATTACAATAGACTGTAAGTTATTTTGACAGGGAAGCAGAAAAAGGAAGTCTATACTTATAAATATAAATAAGCGCCCAGACAATAGAGAACATGTAAAATTATTCCATAACCCACTGATGATTGAGAATCCTGATCAGTATAAGCATAAAACTCAAACACAGGCCATTTTCTTTTTCCTCTGATATCTTTATGAACATAATCAAGACTTTCATACAGTCCTTATTGGCCAATATTATAAACACTGTTAATGTTTATGAACACATATAACTCATTTCCATTGTTAGCATTTACATATCCTAAAAAATAAATCCCCTGCAATTCTGCTCAATTTAAAGATTTTTAAGGATTTATCATAACCTGTACTCCTCTGTGAGAATAACAAAATAAGCTTATTTCATGTTTATGTGTGATTATGTAGTATAAAATATTCATAAAGTAGATTGTAATATATGACCCTCTTCTGCAACAAGCAGTCTAATAAACAGGGTGGGGACGGCACAATATTGGTCATGATGGAGATTTGTTTTTAACTGAAATAATAGAAAAATTAAGCAAAGGAGTTTCAGGCCAAGAGAAACAAAATATTCTGTTTTCCTGATGAATTGTTACAGGATTAAAGCTAATCAATCTTGTTTGGTGAGTGCCCTTATGCTAAATTTGTAGAGTGCAACATTAATTAATCATCTGTACCTTGAAAAGGAATCCTTAGTTTGTTTTTTCTCCTCTCTCAAAAGAAAAAAGAAGGAAGGAAGGAAGGAAGGAAGGAAGGAAGGAAGGAAGGAAGGAAGGAAGGAAGGAAGGAAGGAAGGAAGGAAAGGAGGGAGGGAGGGAGGGAGGGAGGGAGGGAGGGAGGGAGGGAGGGAGGGAGGGAAGGAGGGAGGGAGGGAGGTGAGAGGAAGGAAAAAGAGATTGAAAGAAAGAGGGAGGGAAAGGAAAAGGAAAGGGAAAAAAACACAAAGAATGTGAGGGCTGGGAAGAGCATGGACATAGCTTGAAAAAGATAGCAGGTAAGGTTCAGGTTGCTTCAGGAGCAAGAAAAAAAATTATGGAAATCATAAAGTCAAATCCTCCCTTTCAGTAATGACCATTGTACCAAACAGTCAGTCAAATGTCACAACCGCATGGAAGCAATGGTTACGCTCACCATAATTAGCTGGGTGCCCTACTGGGCAAATCTGCCTGAGGAGCAACTAAACCAGGTCTGCACACCTAGCTTCAGGTAGTTTGCATAGCAAAATGAGGACTGGCCTGCTTACCTATACAGCAGCTTTTGAACATCTTGCATTGCCACAAGATATGTCACACTTCAAAGATAAGCACATAATACCCTCCAGCAATCATCTTTCATCAGTCATTTGGGTCTCAGTAGAAATTAGGTTCATGTTGCCAGGGCCTGGTGGGAAAGTTCCTTTGTAATCACAGGTGGGCTTCATGCTGCTTTGTGATGTGGCTACTTGTATAATTTATAGCCCCAACACTTGGCCCAGGATTGTAGGAAATCTAGGCTGTCTGTCTGTATTTTGTTCTTTCATTTGGCTGAGCATTTACTTTAAAGAGATAATCTTAATGATTTTTTTTTTCAGCTTTTCTGTAAATTGCTTCTTTATTTAAACAAATATTTAGTGCAAAATTAAAAGTAAGAAGAGAATTTTATTCTCCTCTCTACTCTTTGTGCCTACTTATCTTGCCTTACAAAAAGACAAAAAGAAATATTCCACCTATTCATGTTGCTTTTAACCGCAGGCTGACTTTTTATCTTCCTAGTACAAGACCCCTTAATGAATAGTATGTGGCTTTTTTTGTAGGAAGTTATAGTCCTCCTAACATCCCATGTATAGTTCTCAAATAACCCATTCTCTTTTTAAAGTAAAATTACTAGGGTTCATAGCCAAGCCATTAATAATTAGAGGAGAAGCTCTAAAAATGTATATATAAACTAAAGGAGGCTTAAAATTGAGGTACTGCTAATATGTATGTTGTCTTAGTTTGGGCTGCTATAGCAAATTAGAATAAATTGGGTGGCTTAGACAACAAACGTTTATTTCTTACAGTTCCGGAGAGTGGAAGTCCATGGTCAGAGTGCCAGCATGCGTGGGTTCTCAAGGAAATCCCTCTGCCTGGTTTACAGACTGGTGGCTTTCTTGCTGTGACCTTACATGGCAGAAAAAGAGGTAGTTAGCTCTCTGACCTTTTCTCATAAGGGTACTAATCCTATTCATGAGTGTCACTCTCAAGATCTAATTAGTTCCCAAAGGTCCCAGGTCCTAATACCATCACAATGGGATTAGGGTTTCAAAATATGAGTCTGGGGACACACAATTTATTTAGATAGATAAATAGACAGACAGATAGATAGACCTTGATTGCAAGTACAATGAGGAATAGAGGCAAAATTATGAAACATCATGGATACCTTTCGTCTACCACAAAATCAGTAGTCTGTGTCCATGCAGTGTCTCTAACACTCCCACCTTAAAGGAAGTGTTCTGGTTTTATTATTGCTTTAATTGTATCCTAAGAAAGCACTTGAAAAAAATACTGCATATCGCAAATGAACATACCACTATTGCTAGAATTCCTAGTATTTACAAGATGATGGTAGAGGAGATACAGTTTTTATCAGCAAGCACTGCATGCTCTCTTAACTAAAAATAGGTAATTTTAACATCTATTTACTTCATCCACACACAAAAGGCTAAATCAACTGTTCAAAGTGTACTTATGTATTTTAATACTCTATAAAATTATAGACTACTGTACACTCTTTTAATGAAACAGCTAAAACAAATTACTATTATGTGGCTATTGATATATCAACACATGTGTAACAACTACTGTAAAGTCATAGAAGAAAACAGAGTCCATTGTTCCTGTCATCTTGATCTTCCCCCAAAATATAAAAAGTGATAAGCTATCTTAGAGAAAAATATAATATGCAACAAGAGCCAAATTTTTGGACTTTCTCCATTCAACTGCCACCATGGCACCTTCTACAGGGATAGAAGCAACAACAACAGCACTGACAATTGGAGTTTCCTAAAAATCCATCCCTGCAAAAGAGGTAAGAACTAAAAGCTTCCTCATTCTTCCCTTCCCAGGGAATGAACACTTGACCGTGTGGCATGTTTCAGCAAGACTCCAGGTAAGTGGTGAACCTGTCCTAAACCCACCACTCCACTTCAGAACAGCTGCTCATTTAGGACCCTTCTGAACAAAGACAAGAGTATGATATCTTTCCACTTCACCTGTTAGTCCCTTTGAAGAGTTGCACTTGACATTCAGTGAGAAATCATCTCCCTTGAGGGTCTTAAGTCACATATCACCTACTGCAGACTTGAGATTTAAGTCCTGTGTAAAACTATCACTATCTACCAAAACAAAAATGTGCTTCCCAGGAATTCTCACCCCCTTCTTCCATCCTGAGCCCCTCCGCAACTGGCTATCTTCAGAGAGGCTTTTAAAGTAAACAGAAAGTAGCTCTATTCCCATCGGCTCACAAGATATTCAGTATCAGGTAGTGTGTCCACTATATTCATGGGGGATTTCTTGTAGCAGAAAAATGGGTATCACAATATAAATTTACTAAATGCTAATTGTTGCTCTTTGTAGAAAATGAACCAGAATTAATTAAAATTACAGAATTCTAACATTCTTTCTAGACAATCAGTGTGCAATTAAACATCAAGGCAAATGCAATAGTTCTACAATAGAGAGCTGTATCAGCCATCTTTTCTTGTACATGTATGGTGGTAAAAATGAAGGAAGTGATCTAAGCTTTTTTCCTTTAATTGAAGTTTGAAATGTATAAGCAGTCAGTGGATGTGAACATAATTTTTCTAGGGTTTTTACTGTTGTTTTGAATAATGCTCCTCATATTCTTCATAGCATGGGGATCACCAGACTTTGTGCCTAAACACTTTCACATCAAAATATCCAAATCAGTCCAGCTGCCCATTGGCTACATAACAGAAATAGCTTGTGCAATTTTGTGGGTTTAGGAAAACTAACAACTGAATATTTTAGCTCCAAATAGGCCCTAACAAAGAAAGCCAACAAAGTTCTTAGAAATATAACAGATATGAGTTACTAACAGGAATTTTGTTGGCCTCGCCCTCTAAGTAGGCAAGATGAGAAAACATCTGTATGATAAAGAGTTCCCATCTTTCTCACTTGTACCATCTGGCTTGGTCATCTGTTACAACTTTCCCAAACCAATCTCTCTGATTTGTATGTAGAAGAGATGCATTCCCTAAGGAAATATACAAAATTGAGGTGTTTTATGGGTGCAGTCAGCATGTAACAGATGACTTATGGCAACCATCTGAAATGTAGCAATTTTGCATTTTCTAAGTCCATTTACTATACTCCTGCTATACTCTTGAGACATAAACAAGACCCTAAATGTTTTATCATGTCTGGAAGACACTTAAAGATGAACTTTTTATAAAGTAATAAGTTTCCTTGGGCAGGTCTATTGCTTCAAGGTAACCATAACTATGATGGCCATTAATATAGTTGTTGGCAGAAATGTCCTGTATGTCTCAGTTGCAATTAAAATAAATAAAAGGATGCCAGGTGTTACACATAACCCACCTGAGCCTCTAGGGTAAACCACTGTCAAGATTTTCCTGGTATACTTTTTGTCATATGTACCTCAGTCTAATATATAAAGACAGGTTTTTAAAAGCCACTGTTATTGGCAGAATATCAAAATTTCAAATATATTTAATAGTAGGTAACTATAGCTACATTGAAATAATGAAATGCTATTTCAATAATATTTAGTTGTGTGTTGTATCTCTGCTAACTTTACTATTTTATTATTACATGCACAAAATTTCATGTAATGGCGAGGGGGGGGGGGATGGGCGTCCCTCAGCCCAGCCCGCACCTTCTTGCAGTCCAGGACCCCTCAGGGGATGTCTGCCTGCAGCAGAGGTGGGAGAGGCTCCTGCCACTACCACTGCTGCACTCGCCAGCTGTGAGCCCGGCTTCTGGCTGAGCAGCACTCCCCCTGTGGGAGTACACTGACCACAAGGGGGAGCATCTGCCCCCTGGTGGTCAGTGCACATCACAGCAACCCGTCGTTCTGCCATTCGATTTGCGTATTAGGGTTTTATTATATAGGATTACTCTTCTTAATGCTTAGAATATAACAGTTCCTACTCAGAATCAAATGCTTCCTCACTAAACTCTAGATGAAGTCCAGTTCCCTTGCATACAACACAAAATTTAACAAGTCTACTCTACTTACTTCTCTAAACTTAACTCCTACTGCTTCATGGGATAAACCACCTCAGCTACCTCCACAACCTTACATCTCTTCTTTGCCACCCCACTTAGTGCCTTAGCATTCTCCTCTCCCTCTGCCTGGAGCTCTCTTCTTATCCAGATCCAAATGTCTCATTTGCTCACAATCTGTGTTAGTCAGATTCTCCAGAGAAATAGAACCAACAGGATGTACATATAATACATACAAATTGCCAATTCAAGACCCGGGAAGAGCCAATGTTTCAGTTTGAGCCAAAAGACAGTAAAAAGAAACCTATCCCTGTAAGAACGGCAGTCAGGAGGATTTCTCTCCTCCTCACAGAAGGGTCAGCCTTTCTGTTCTATTCAGCCCTTCAACTGATTGAATGAGGCCTACCCACATAGGGAGGCCAATGAGCTTATCTCAGCCTACCAAGTCAAATGTTCATCTCAACGGAAGCACCCTCACAGAAACACCCAGAATAATGTTTGACCAAATATCTAGGCACCCTTCAGCCCAGTTAGGTTGGTACATAAACTTAATCATCACACAGTCTTTCAGTTTTGCTGAAATATTATATTAGAAAGGATGTCTCTAACTACCTATGTAAAATTGCAACCACATTCTGTCTTTATTTCTTTATTTTTCTTCCTAACACTTATCATCAACTGATGCATATGTTCTTTGTTTACCCCCTTCTCTCCAACCCCTCCTCAATACATTGTATTACAAGCTCCAGGAAAACATGGGCTTTGTTTCATTCACTGCTGTATTTCCATTGCTTGGAACAAAGAGGCAATCATTCAACATTTGCTCTTTGAATGGATGAATACCTTCTTTGCATGCCACATTATTTTAAAAGTAAACTGGTTTGTTCTTTTATCACAAAGAGAAGTAATATACCATAGAGTTTAGTCATTCATGGGTGATAACCCAGAGATAATATTCTATTAGTAAGCCATTGGTGGCTTGTAGAAAATGCTTTTTGTTTTTGAATATATGCGCTGTGTGGATTATCATTACTCATTTAAAAAAAATAGATGTTTATTTCTTAGTGTTCACCAAGACAGTAGCAAAATCTTTTGATGAGATTTTAAGATATTATCAAATTCAGCATAATTGTCAGAAACACAAGAGCATTGATTTGTATCTTAAAGCTATTTCTCATTTTTTAAAAACAGGTAGATTTCTTAACTACTCAAATAACAGCTTACATCAAATAGTTATCAATTGAAAGTTATGATGACTACATTTCTGAGTTAAAATAAGCTAGCATGGAAATCACTTAAGAATATATATATATATATATATATATATATATATATATATATATATATGGCCTTTGATTCTAATTTCTTGTTGTTTAACCTGACAACCATCTCCATTCTGCTGCCTAGACTTACTTTATAGATTAAAAAAAAAAACCACATTTTTCATTTTCATTTTCCTTCTCTCATTTGATCTCATGTGATCTCATTGCTATTTCTGACTTCTGTTAGGAAATGGAATTTCTATATTCAATCTACAATGCCCTGTATCTTCAGCAATTTTGCTTTGATGATACACAAATCTGGAAACTGATGACTGCAGCCTGTCAGGAAGAAATATCTATGGTTCATTTTTATGAGAAGTTTCCTAATGAATTTCTAGGGCACATATTTTTTTTTCATTCTTAGCATCAAAGTCTATTATTTTCATAAGCAGTTTTGAGAATGGTATATCCACATGTGAAACTTTGATAACATCCTTTATTATGTTCTTAACAAGCGTAGAACTCAGTTATTTTAAATCATTTCAATTAATGCTCTATTGCTTTTTCATGTGAGTCTCTCAGTATTTTAAGATCTTTGTGGAAATAACAGAAGCTTAAACCACATAATACTTGGTGCTTGAGGAGGGAGTATGTTTTAAAAGGCTCAATTCTCCAGGCAAAGTAGTTCTGAAAACTCTTTTTATTTTCTTAATGATAATCCATCAATTTCTACAGTCCTTAAAATAATATAAAGCAGTTAAGCCATGGGGTTTAAAGCCTCACCTACCACTGGAAGTAAGCTTAAGTCCTGTTTGTAAGGATGTAAAAACATTCTTATATAAAGAAAAATTAATAACCTCAAGCATTTGGGTAAGGACAACATAATCCATATGTTCTAATGTTTTGGTTTACTTGGGGAGCCATCACAAAGTGTCAAAAAAGAAAAAACAAATATCTCAAAGATACCTTGAAAGGAAAATTCTAGAAATCAAATCTTTTTCCTATAATGACATATATTCACTTATTGTAAAAATAATGTCAAAGATTTCAGAATTGAATGGACTGTTCCAGCTCAACAATACCAGAGAAAACCTCTTTGTTGGGTAACTGCAGAAATGGTTCAAGAAGCTAGGGAACAGAGACTAGGATTCTCTTATTATCTCTCAGAAATTTCAACAAAAGTTTGTTGTAAAGAAACAATAATCATGGCCTTCTAGAGCAGAGGCAAAGGTCCTGGATCTTTACATGAATTATAAAGTAAAAGTTCTGTTAAAGAATCTCAGAGTTGAAATGATCTCACTCAACCCTCTAAATATTTCCAGTGATGTGGCCCTTCGCCCTGTGCAGATACTTCTTTCGACTGAGAACTTGATTTTTGCAAGGGAGCCCAGTCAAGTGAGGATTTGTGTAACAACCACTACGAACTTCCATTTCTATAGTATTATTAAGTGAACACCTTCTGTTGTCAAGTACAAGAAGTTCTAGAATATAACAGGCAATCTTTTAAAAATATACATATTGCATGTGTTTTGTGCATGCATTCAGATCTCCCAAGAGACAAAAACTAAAAGAAATCTGGAAATCCAGGGCTGGCATGTGAGTTGACTCCATAGAAGCTACATGGAGGGTTATTGCTCTCAGAATCCAAGGGATTTAGGATTTAAAGATTGTAAAAAGGAAGAGATGTTATCACATGGAGTCTTGAATGAAGACAGGACTTTTGAGTGGTTATTAAATCAGTAAAATGCTATTAAACGAGTTACCACCTAACAACTCGTATATAAAGGTGAGAAAAAAAATGTGTGGGTTCTTTTTTTTTTTTTAATTCTTCTTTGAGAATTCATAGGTCAGAGGTTCTGATTATAATCTACTTGCTTGATCTGGACCACACCAAGATGAAAAATTAATATTAAAGAAGCAATGATCATCATTAAAAGACATTTTCCAGAAGCAAACACAAAGATGAAGTATTACAAATAAAGGTCTTCTAATAAAAGGCCCAAAAAAGACAAAGTTGCAGAACATTCAAGGAAACAATAGATCAGGAAGAAAGTCAGTAGACCAAACAAACACAAAAACTTCAGATAATAAAGATATCAGAGTTAAGTATTTTGAAATTATTATATTCATGAGAAAAGAAAATTGAGGGCATAAGTTTTAATAAAAGAAACAATTTTAAAAACCTGACAAAATTTAAAAAACAAGTTAAATTTCTAAAAGTAAACAAAATAAAATCACTGAAAAGAGAATTTGAAAACTGTGCATGTAAAGGAATAACCCAGGAATAAGCACACATAAATAGAAGAACACTTGGAAGAAAAGTTAAGTGATAGGGAGGATAGAATGAGGCTAAGTCAGTGGTTCGCAACCTTCCTAATGCCACGACCCTTTCATACAGTTCCTCATGTTGTGGTGACCCCCAACCATAAAATTATTTTCGTTGCTACTTCATAACTGTAATTTTGCTACTGTTATGAATCATAATGTAAATATCTGATATGCAGGATGTATTTTCATTGTTACAAATTGAACATAATTAAAGCATAGTGATTAATCACAAAAACAATATATAATTATATATGTGTTTTCCGATGGTGTTAGGCGACCCCTGTGAAAGGGTCGATCGACCCCCAAAGGGGTTGTGGCCTACAGGTTGAGAACCCCTGGGCTAAGTGCATACTATTTAGTAGTCATACACAAAGAAAAGAATCCAAAGAATAGGAAAGGGGATATACTGAAGATTACAACTGCAAGTTCTCCATAATTGAGTAACTTTGCCTTGGGACATGTACAGAATACAATGGAAGCAAAGCAAACCAAAATCCACACCTGGGTTCACGGAATTTAAAGACAAAGAACAAGTCTTAAAAGTGGCTAAACAGAAAGAAACTTATTACCTTAAAAAAGACAATTACATTTTTAATAAAATTTTAGTAGCAACAATAAAATACAGAATAGATGGAAATAAAAGTAAAGTATTAAAATAAATTGTTGCTAATTACTACCCAGGTGAACTATTATTCTAGAATAAGAAAAAATGAAAGCATTTTTAGTCAAGAATGAGAGAAAGTTTGCTATAAGAACTACTTAGGTATGCACGTCATGGAAGAGGACGCTAAACTCAGAAGGAACACGTAGGGGGAAGGAGTGGGGAGAAAAGAAAGTGGTGTGTGGATTGCTAAATCTAAAGAAGCAATGACTAGATCTCTCAGTCTGCTTGGGCTGCCATACAAAATAACACAGACTGGGTGGCTTAAACAGAGGAAATTGATTTCTCACAATTCAGGAGACTTTAAGTTCAAGATCAAGGTGCCAGCAGAGCTGGTTTCTGATGAGATCGTCCGTCACCTTGCAGAAGGCTATCTCCTCTCTGTGTCCTCACATGACCTTTTATTCCTGTGTGTACATTCCTGGTGTCTCCTCTTCTTCTTATAAAGACAACAGTCCTATTAGATTGGGGTCCCATCCTTGTAATCTTATTTAATTTTATTTATATTTATAAGAAAGGCAGGGCATGGGAAAGTTCACATCATGGGGAAATAGAGAGACCAGTACAAAATGGAGATTTTTTTTTTTTTTTTTTGCTTGACAATGGACCAGATCTCCTCACAAATCAATCTATATATTTAAAAGGCTAATATGCTAGGTGTCTGACCATCCAAACAGTCACTATGATGCACACTGACCACCAGAGGGCAGATGCTCAATGCAGGAGCTGCCAAGGTGCAATGACTTGGCAGTGGAGGTTCTCAGATGACGCCCCCCAAAACCAAAGAGGAGGGAGCCCGATTCCTTGCAGGGCCGCACAATTCCACATTGGGCTGTGGGTTATGTTGTTTGCTGGAGCACTTGGGGCCCAAATCTGGTTTACTGCACACTTGCGGTTGCGTTCCACACCCTGTATGATAGCAACTTTGCAGAGTGGCCTCTTGCACTCCAGGACCCCTTGGGTGATGTTGGAGAGCCAGTTTCAGCCCAATCCCCATAGGCCAGGCTGATCCCACCTGCTGGAGGAACCCTGCTCACTCTGCAGAGGTCAGGGAGGGACCATGGGAGGTTGGCTCGAGGGCATATCCCACCCATCTCGCCCACTCCTGCCCCACCCGCCACCTTCTCATTAATTTCCTTTCAATGTGCATGAGTCCGTGCACTGGGTCACTAGTATTATATAAAAGAAAAGGAAAAAGAAATGTTGAGAAACTATTCTAAATTAAATGAAACAAAAAGGAAATTCAACTATGGACTATATTTTGGTGATATTAAAGAATTATTGCTAGTGTTCTTAGGTATACATAAGAATTCTTTGTTTTGAGACTATGCACACAACAATATTTAGGCATAAAGTGGTCTTATGTTTGTAATTTACTTGCAAATGATTTAGCAAAGACAGATAAATGTACAGAGAGATAAAGTTAATGTGACATGTATTTCCTAAAATAAAAATCAGTTTCAAATGTTCATCTGTTAATGCTGATCTGTAATGAGATTTTACCAATTTCATCTTTAAAAATGTCTTTTCACAGAGATAGGTATTGTCAAGTGCTAATACCAATTCATGAGCATATAATTTTAATTGAGGATATTCATTATTTGGAAGACATTTATAAATTCTGTTAGATTCTTCTCTTGGTGTTTGTCTTTTGGCATGTCATTACAATGTAAATTAATCACTTCCACTGAAAGGTTAAGTGGAAGCTACTCAGTTATACAGTTAAGTGGATTTTGAAACATGGAAATTTCCTTTTCACTTGCACTAAGGTCCAAAAATGCTGCTAGATCTGTAGCATGAGCTTGAAAAATATATCTGTTGTAAATATATGCCAGATTGAAGATCTTACTTCTTGTTTTAACTCCTAATAATACAGAAAGTATAAAAAGATGCTTGACATTACTTGTGATTCAAGCAATGTTAGTTGTCATCAAACTATCATTATTGGAGAATAATTTTATATATAAGTGCTGCTTTGCTCTGTAATTTTAGTTTGAATTTATTACACAACATTATCAAGTCTTCAGCAAAAACAAATTAATCTCCAAAATGTGCAGTGTTGCAAAAACAGTTCAAGATGGTTCTTCTTATTTGGAAAACGTTTAGTCTCACTCCTGAGCTCAAACAAGTGCAGTAAAACTTTATTCCTGTAAGCTCATCAGACTCCTGAGTGTAGGGTAAGTCATGATATCTAACTTCTATTTTTGACAAAAATTCACAAAACTGATGACGGTTAAGTCCATGAGAGTGAATGAAGTTCACCAATGAGAATACCAGATTAAAAACATGTGATAGATTCAAATATTTTCTGCAAAGTACCCGCCAATGAATGACACAATGAATAACCATGCTATTTAAACACTTCATATTTTCACAAGCTTTTTAAATTTGTCCAATTAAATCTATTCCTGCTCCACAGATATTTTTAGCACCTTCGATTATAACATATCTTAGCAGATTCCACTTCATTCAGTGTTGAGTTAGTGCTTTCTTACAATCTTTTTAAAAAATTCTTGCCTGTAAATATTCCATGAGAACTAACTCTTCAGTGACTTCAAACGTAGTGTTGATTCCTCAGATAAATAACTGAGCAGTAGGGTAACATCTGTCAACTCACCAATAACCAAAGAAAATCTAACCAAAATTGTTTGCCTTACTTTATAATTGACATTTGATGTTTTTCAAATGACCTCAACTCTTTAACTGTTCTCTCTGAAAAGCTAATATAGTTTTAAACAAGTTTATTATCTTTAAACTAGAGGCCCATTGCAGGAAGATTCCTGCAAGAATAGGGCTTCCTGTGGCGGGAGTGAAGCAGAGAAGGGAGAGAAACCCGCTGAGGGGGGCTATGCTCCCACTCCCAGCCACTGCGGCTGTGTTTCCCCTGCCACCCCCAGCCACTGCGGCTGTGTTTCCCCTGCCACCCCCAGCCACTGCGGCTGTGTTTCCCCTGCCACCCCCAGCCACTGCAGCTGTGTTTCCCCTGCCACCCCAGCCACTGCGGCTGTGTTTCCCCTGCCACCCCCAGCCGCTGTGGCTGTGTTTCCCCTGCCCCCAGCCACCGTGGCTGGGTTTCCCCTCCTGCCTCCCAGCTCCACAGCCTCTACTTTGCTCCCTTCTGTAGCACTCCACTTCCATATTGTCTTCAGTCTTCGTTCCCAGCCAGTATATGCAAATTAACTGCCACCTTGGTTGGGTTAATTTGCATATGGCCACTCTGATTGGCTGGTGGGTGTGGCTTAATGCATAGTGAAAGTACGGTCAATTTGCATGTTTGTCTTTTATTAGTGTAGATACATTTCTTTGGCTGTTCCAGTCAAACTGATGTGATGATTAACTCACTATCAGTAAGTTACTTTTCTTGTTTAGTTAACAAATAAGTCATTCTAAAGTTGGTTGTTTGCAGCTTCACGTTTCGTTTTCACTGTTGTGAAGAATTTCTACTGAAATGAGATACTCCTGTAACACTTTCTAGTTTTCCTGACCATTGCTTTCCTGTGCATTGGGCATATTGTGATGAGTGCTCATTCTGGTAATACCGTCACATAGGGTAGTCTTTTACCACATCTATCTTGCCACTGCATGATAAGCATGACTTTGGGCATCTAATTCAATAATAAAATAATTCACACTCCATTGTGCTTTAAAAGTATAATAGATGCCCCATGTTAGTTTTTTGTAGCCTCTGTAACAAATTACCACAAACTAATTTAGTGGCTTAAAGACATAGATTTGTCCTCTTATAGTTCTGGGAGTTATAAATCTGAAATAAATCTTGTAGGGCTAAAATCAAGGTATCAGCAAGCCCAGTGCCCTTGGGAAGCTTTGGAATGAATCCATTTCTTGTTTCTTCCAGCTTCCAGCGGCTGCTGGAATTTCTTGGCTTGTGACTTGCATCACTCCAATCTCTGCTTCTGTCAGCCTCTCTGACTTTCCTGTATCCTGCCTGTGATTACATTGGACACACCCAGATAATCCAAGATAATCTATGCATCTCAACATCCTTAATTTGATCACTTCTACAAAAGCCCTTTTGCTATATAAGGAAACACAGAAGTTCCAGAAATTAGAATGTGAATACCTTTGAGATGTTTTCAGTCTATTGCCCAAAGTTTACTTTTCTTTACTCATTTTTATATGATGAGCATGCACTGATCATTTTGAAACAGCCTAAGTGCCCATCAGCAAATGAGTGGATTAAAAAACTGTGGTACATCTACACAATGGAATACTACGCTGCAGTAAAAAAAGAGAAGGAATTCTTACCATTTGCAACAGCATGGATGGAACTGGAAAGCATTATGCTAAGTGAAATAGTCCAGTCAGAGAAAGATAAAGACCACATGATCTCACTCATTTATGGAATATAATTAACAACATAAACTGATGAACGAAAACAGATCCAGAGACAGAGAAGCATTGATCAGACCATCAAACCTCAGAGGGAAGGTAGGGGAGGGTGGAAATAAGGGGGAGAGATCAACCAAAGAACTTGTATGCATGCATATAAGCCTAACCAATGGACACAGACACTGGGGGGTGAGGGCATGAATGGGGGGGTGGGGGGGAACAATGAGGTGATAAGGACACATATGTAACACCTTAATCAACAAAGAAAAAATTTTTTAAATATAATAAAAATATAAATAATAAAAATTGTGAATGGGAGGGAGGAAAGGGGGAGAAAATGGGAAATATCTGTAATACTATCAACAATAAAAATATATTTAAAAATAAATAAAGTACACATAATGCAGTGAAAAAAGTAAATAAATCAGACAATGCATAATAATATGCATTTTAGGTTTAGGTGTTTTTTTAATATAATTTTATTGATTTTAGAGACAAAGGGAGAGAGAAATAGAAACATCAAAGATGAGATACAATCATTGATTGGCTCCCTCCTGCATGCCCCCTATCAGGGATCAAGCTTACAACCCGGGCATGTGCCCTGACCTGGAATTGAACCATGACCTCCTGGTCCATAGGTTGATGCTCAACCACTGAGCCACGCTGGCAGGACTAATACACATTTTGAAATGCTGTCATGTTATGGCAGCATCATTACACTTTATAATAAACTAAACATGATGAGAATATAGTCTTTCATGTAACTACTCAATTCTGCTCCTGTAGCACAAAAGCAGCCATAGAAAGTATGTAATTGAATAAGTGTGACTATATCCACACTAAAATTTAAATTTCATATAATTCACATCATAAAATATTAATCTTATTTTATGTTTCCAACCACTAATGAAGTAAATACACCTTCCTATATACAAGGCCATACAAAATTAGATGGCAGGCCAGATTTGGCCCTGAGGCTACAGTTTGCTGACTCCTGGCGAAAATCAATAGACAACACAACTTCCAGACAGGGTGTGCTCTTCTCAAAACTTCAGCAGAAGGACATTCTAAATATTCAAATATACAGGAAAATGCAGTTTTACAATTAAAGAAAAAGAGTTGCCTTAGTTATTATGACTCTCTCTTTTTGTCCATGAAACAAAAGTTATGGCTAATTTTAGGAGCTTTTTTCCCTTTGAGTATACTTACACTGATCCTGGAATTTTCCCAGATGAGAAAAGGGATTTTCGTATATGTCTCCTTGCTGTGCACCAGCCAAAAGGACAACCAAATAGAGATGGAAGTTTCTTCACTCACAAGAAGCCTCCTTGCCTGGATCGTATCTAACCTTCACATGATAATGTGAGGGGTGATCAGGTCTAGAGGTGTAAGCTCAGGACCATAAGCTTTGCTGTTGATGGCTCCAATCACTCCTCGTAAGTCATCTTACATGCTTTTGACCATTTATAAAGGGTCACAAAAAATAAGTACCAGTGTATTTTGAAAATCACACCTAGGTGAGAGTGGAGGTGAATTTGCCTGTGCGTCTGCATGTACTGAAATAATACCTCTTTTCAGAGTTCTAGGAATGTCACAGATACAAATTTTACCTTTTCTCACATCACACTTCCTTCTCCTAAACTGTCCATACTCTTATTTGAACTGCTTTTTCCTACCCTGTGACTAGAATTACATTACATATTAAAAAGCAATAAGAAATTTTCATGTGTCTCCACTTGAGAAAAAATACAGGAAGATGTGCTTCTCTAGTCACTTCTGATTAGCTCTCATCTGGCTCTCCAGAGGGAAGGGACACGGCATGAAACATCGAGTCTATTCAGAAAGTTGATCCTTAATAGCAGTGAGGGGAGAAAAAGATTCTTTTGATCTTGTGTTTTAATCTTAAATTTTAATTTGCACCATACAATTTTAATAACTGTCATCTAGGTTTCAAAGCGAGTAGAATTGAGTATTTTGCGCACGTTGCATATTACACATGTAACTTCAGAACCCTTTGTATCTGCAAGAGCTCTGAAGACTGCTTATTAAATTAATAATGACCACTAGTCAAGGGGCTGACAACCTCTCTGTACACTCATGCGCCTTGGTCACAAATCAAAAGTAGATGTTGAACTCCTTTTTGTACCCAAGCATAATATAATGATATGGCCATAATTAATAAACTCAATGTTTCACATGAGACGGTAAGTAGCCATACTTCTTGTGTTTTCCAAGCTCTGCTTATTACACACAAATAAATAAAGATGCCAAGGGATTGCTTATACTGCCAAAAGTCTAATAGTTAAGTTTTAACACTGCAAAAATGGAACCACTTCTGAACAGTATGCTCCTAAACCCATTATTCTAAATGAAAGTTAATGCTCCTTAAATGGAAAGACATCAGTAGTTCAAGCCTATGTAGAAGTGGCGATTGCACTTTTCATCTGCCTTTTTGTCCTATGCAAAGATTAGATGGCATTTAACATTAAAGAGTACATCTGTAAGAAATCACATCCTGCACTTCTTGACTGCAACTGAAATAATGAATCGAAGTTCATATATTTACAATTCAATTGGAAGCAAGCACTAAAAAGCCACAAATGCATAGTACAATTGGCAAACATTTATATTTTTCCAAGAAAGTACACTTCTTTTCATTAGTTCACTCAAGAAAAATACACTGAGAGTTTGTCATATGCTATGCACTGTACTGGGAGCTGAGGAGATACAAAACAAGGAGATTTGTTCAGTAATCCACTGTTCACTAGGGAAGATAAAAGGAATGGAATACTGCCAGGAAAGCACTGCAAGTGCAAGACTGGAGGCCAGGCAATGGGCTAGAACAAAGGTGCAGGAGCTCTGCCTTGAGGGGGCAGGAAGGTCCAGTGAGGACAGAGGCTTGACCTAGAACTTGAAATATAAGGAGAAATTCCTCAGGCAGAGAAGTGGAGCACAGGCATTCCAGGTGGGCCAGGAGTAAGGAAAAAGATACAGAGGTGAGGGAGGTAAGAACCAAAGGCTTTCTGAGTTATCACTATTGCTAGATGACAAGTGGGAGAAATAGGAGATGATGCTGGAGAGGAAATCAGGATTTTATGTGTGTGTGTGTGTGTGTGTGTGGTGTGGTGTGTGTGTGTGTGTGTGTGTGTGTGTGTGTTCATGTGCATTCACATACACACATATGAATATGCATCACAGTTTATGAGGATTAAAGTGGCTACCTTCACTATCTCTGTATATTTAAAACATAACCATATAGGAAAAAAGAGTAAGAGATTGCTATTATGTTCTCCTCCACCTCAATGCCTCAACACACCCACCCCCAACACACAGACAAACAACAATTAAATTGGCCCAGAATAAAATATTCATTGAATATAAACCACAGCTAATGATATGGTAAAATATAAATAATAATAGACTGAAGCCTTTATTATCATGATGATTAACGCTAATGTTGATTCAACACATTGTCTGATATACTTTGTTTATTGAGTTATAGTATACACATTGTAAAATTAGTATTTTTAGTGTAAGGTTCTCCGAGTTTGAAAAACATACACAGTTGTAGGAACATCATAACAATCAAAATATAGTACAGTTCTACCACCAAAAAAAAAGTCCTTGTGCTCCTTTTAATTACTCCCTTTCCTATACTTCCCAACCCCCAACCAATGGCAGAAAATCATGTTTCTTGCCTTTTCAAGAATGTAGTGTAACTATAATCACACACCTTCCAGCCTTTTGAGTCTGGCTTCTTCAGTTTATTGCTTAGGAGGTTCATTCAAATATGTTGTATGTTCAAATATACATGTATCAAGAGTTCATTCATTTTATTGCTGAGTAGTTTTCCATTGTATGGATGCATCACACAGTTTGTTTATCCAGTCATGAGTTTAAAGATATTGGACTTATTCCAGATTTTGTCAAATATTAGTAAAATCAATATAAACATTAAAAAAAGTTTGTGTGTGAACATAAGTTTTATAAAGTATGCTTATAACTATGTAAGTGACAAACTCTTTCCAAAGTGGCTGTACCACTTTGCATTCCCACCAGCAATAAGTGAGGGGCCCAATTGTTCCACATCCTCAATAGCACTGGGTTTTTGTCATATTTGATTTTAAGCCATTTAGTAAGTATCTAATACCACAGTGTATTTTTCATTTGCATTTCCCTAATGACTAATAATATTGACTATTTTTTTCATTACCCTTTTGCCATCCATTTATCTTCTTTGCTGAAGTGGCTGTGCACACCTCTGCCCATATTTTCAGGTGGGCTGTTTTCCTATTACAGCATTCCTCATATAGTCTGGATACATGTCCTTTATCAGGTATCAGTTTTGCAAAGAATTCTCTCAGCCCACAGATTTTCATTCTCTTAGTAGCTAGCATCTTTCACAGGGCAGATGTTTTTAATTTGAGCAAAGACCAATTTATCATTTTTTCTTTTTAAATTGTGTTTTAATGTGATATCTAAGAAATGTTTACCTAATCTAATATTACAAAACTTTTCTCATTTATTTTCTTATAAAAAAGATTTTAGGTATAATTTTAGGTCTTACAATAGGGTCTAGGAATCATTTTAAGTTAATTTGCTTGTAAGATGCAATATATGGGTCTATGTTCATTTTCTTGCACATGGATATTCTATTATTCCAGCACCATTTTTTATATGTTTCTTGTTATTGATTTCAGAGAGAGGAAGGGAGAAGGAGAGAGAGATAAAACATTAATGATGAGAGAGAATCATTGACTGGCTGCCTCCTACATGCCCCCTACTGGGGATTGAGCCCACAATCTGGGCATGTGTCCTGACCAGGAATAGAAGTGTGACCTCCTGGTTTAAGGGTTAATGCTCAACCACGGAGCCACACTGGCCAGGCCTAGCTCCATTTTTTGAAAAGACAATTCTTTCTCCATTCAGTTTTCTTTGCAGCTTGATGTAATATCAATTGCCTGTATAGATAAGGCTGTTTTTTTTAAAATTCTTTGACATATTTTAAGTGAAATTAATAAAATGATGGAACGCACTATAGTTCTACTAAGCAAGCTACCTAAAATACACATTAAAAACAAGAAACCCTACCAGATATATGAGGAGATAGGAAGTCAGAGGCTTGGAAGAACCCCAATCTCAAAGGACCTAAAAACATGAGATGCTCTAGATCAGTGATGGCGAACCTATAACACGCGTGTCAGAGGTGACACGAGAACTCATTTTTTTGGGTTGATTTTTCTTTGTTAAATGGCATTTAAATATATAAAATAAATATCAAAAATATAAGTCTTTGTTTTACTATGGTTGCAAATATCAAAAAATTTCTATATGTGACACGGCACCAGAGTTAAGTTAGGGTTTTTCAAAATGCTGACACGCCGAGCTCAAAAGGTTCGCCATCACTGCTCTAGATGGTAACACAGAACCATCCTTCTTTGTTAAGCCATTTCTAAGCATCTGGGGCACCTCTCTTTACTAGAAAGATCAGGCTAGATTATTTTCCATGGAATCGGTGACTTAAATTGAAGCTGAAACATCACCTAGAAAAGCAAACAGGAGGATCTGACCCACGGTGGGCAGATCCATTAGAAGCCAGCGCACATCGGTACCAGGACATAAGCAAAGAGCAGCATTTTCTAGCTCTGTGCACAGATCTTGCAGTGCTGTTTGTTTTCTTCCCTTCTCCTGGCTCACTTTACATACACATGGATCTGTCTCTCAAAGAGCATGCCACAGAAAGGCAGTTCCCCAGGTTCAAAACCTTTGTTGGGAGGCAACAGTGTTTGATACTCGAACTGTCCAAATCCTCAACTTTGTCTGCATGTCATCCATGTTTCTTTGTGTGGTTAAGGACATCATTCATAGAAAAGTCCTCTCTCTCTTGCACAGGCTGTAATTCTCCTTTAATTAGATTGTAATTAAAACCAAATAAAGAAACATGCAGAGGAATAACTTCATATCTTTTCTTCCACCTGGAAAATAATTATTTTTTGCTTTGACAACCAGTCTAAAATAGAGTCAGGAAATGGTTTTGTGCATTTTTATAGTAAAACACCAGTGTGTGTGTGTATGTGTGTATGTGTGTGTGTGTGTGTGCATTCCCCTGAAAGGCTCTCACACAAAGAGTATTTTAATTTTCCATGGTACTGCTATTTTGACCTCTGAGACCTTGCAAAGTAAAGTATTTATGATCCTGGGCTTTTTTTATGGTATTGTTTCAATATTTTTGAAACATTTGTATTTCTTGCTGATGTTTTTGGCATTAAAAATCACTCAAGCTGTGCTGAAATATAATGGTATTCACTGAACCATACCATGGGAGGATAATTCAGTGCAGTGAGGTTATTCTAGCTCATCATGTACACAAAAGATTGAAAGAAATTGTAGGAGATTCTCAGTTCTCTACATGGGCAGCATTGAGTCTGTGTTTTTCTTTCTCTCTAATAACTTGACATAGATAAACCTTCACATGAATATAGAAATATCTAGTTTTATGTCTTTAGAGCAAACCAAAGGAAAAATGCAATGGCCCGAGGTATGAGGAAGCAAAGGACTGCTGAACGGTTGCTCTGGATCAGTAATTCCCTTTACCTGTTACCCAGACAAACATCAAACCTGAGCAAACAGCTTCCTCTCCCAATTTCAACACATCCCTAGACAAGCCCCCAAAACGATGAGACTCAAACTTTAATTAGAGTAGTGGAGTGTAGTATTACAGATAAAAACCAGGGATGATTTAATTTCCATATATTTAAGTTGTCCTTAACTAGGAATAGTCATAATGCCTCAGATTGACTACAACATTTGTATCATTTTATATATGTTTGTTTTTAATTTTCTGCCCCAAGAATAGGTAAATGCAAAACCTTCCTGTCTCCTGTCATCCTCAACTTTGAGATGTCAATTACAACAGCCCCCCATATTGTACACTTTGTATATTTTCTCCTTGATTCAAGTTTGCGTTTGATAACACAAACTCATAAGAGAGGAAGTACAAAAGCGGACAGGTCAACGCATTATAAAATAATATTGACTCAAACAAGATAGAAATTAATTTTGCTCTCAAGTGACATACTGAGCGTAACAGTCTAATATAGAAGCTTTATGGTGCCAGGTATGTGGCTCATTCTATCATGTGACTCAGCCATCCTCAATATATAGCTTCCATATTTTGGTCAAAAAATGCTGCTTAAGCTCTTGTAATCATATACATGTACCAGGCAGCAGAAAAGTGAACAAAGGAAGAGGAGGTGAGGTGCACTATAAAAATGATCGCATTCTTCACTCTTCCCTGGATCTATAGTATCTCTGTAACTCTGTAGTATCTCCCATGAAGTAGCTTATGAGACCCTTGAATCCATGAGTGCCTTATGACTTACTTTAATCAAGAGAATGCCCCCAAAATGACATATGTGACTTCTGAGTCTAGATCTCAATAGCCCATGTACTCTTCCACTTGTTTCTTGGTAGCCACTGTGTGAACAAGCCCAGGGTTGCCCTCTGGATGAAGAAAGGTGTGTAGCACAGCCATCCTCGTTGTTGTAGCTGATGGTCAGCCCCCAGTCAATCTGATAGCTAAGCTCAGATAATGCCAAAAGAACCTATTAGCTGATCACATCTCATACTGCCAACCCACAGAATTATGAATAGAAATAAAATGTTGTTGTTTTAAGCCACTAAATTTTGTGGTGGCTTGTTAGGCAGCAAATGATAAAAGAAAAAGACATCACTTCCCTATGAACTCCATGACCCAGAATTTGTATGTTATCACTTCCACTCTTGTGCCATTGGTAAGAATTTAGTCACAGTAGCTGCAAGGGAAGCTTGGAAATGTAGTCTTTCACTGGATGGTTGATCATGTGTCTAGCTCTAGCTAGATTCCTATTACTAAAAAAAGAAAAAGGGGATCTAGGTAATCTATATTGTGGGACAAGTCTCTGATACCTTTAACTCTTCAGCTGGTTGTGAAGATTAAATGGGAAATACATGTAACAGTCTTGGTCTAGCAGCTGGAACCTACAAAGGGCCCAATAAATTGTCTTTTATATTCAAAATCAGAAATAGTTACAATTTATTTTAAAAATTCTAAAGAGTAGTTAGGAGTGTCAAATTCTCCATACCTATTTATCATGTGTCCATTATCTTCAAGTAACCTTCCTTTTTTCCAAAACTAAAGTCAGGAACCACAGTGGAGGGGCTCGATAGAGAGAATATAAAGAGTGACATTGAAACACGATGTCTACTGATATGACGCAAAGTCTGGATGTCTGTTAGGAAAGATTAAATAGAGCCTATGGCATATAGCCAGGGGACAGGACTAAAGAAAGTCCTTTCAATTCTGTCACTGTCGCTGGGTAATAGAGGACATCACTGGGCAACTGTCAGAAATTGAAGTGGAAATGGCTTTTCTTCCTTTCTTTCTTTATTTTTTGGGTACTAGGAGTTTTGTTAAATATTACTACTACTATTAATAATAATAATAATAATAATAATAATAATAATAGTAATGTAGTGGGCAGGGTTATAAACTATTTTAGCCTTGAGGTGAGGAAAAGAAAAACCACAGGTGTCCATTTCCTGCAGCCAACTTGTGTGTCTATTTCCAATTTTAATGCAAAAGAAATGAAAGACAAGAACAGAACAGGGTTGTAGGAAAGGGACTGAAAAGAAATCTGAAATAACAGTTTTTGAAAACAATTTGATGGATGTATGCAAACCCCACCCCCATAAAAGATGATCATCACTTATTAACCAGATGATTACCTAATGGTAAAGGCAGAATAAGTCAGAAATCTTTGAACAAGTTTTAGTCAAGAACACATGTTTATCTGTATTTTGGAAACTGATATTTGGAGTTATTCTCAGTCTACTAGATGGCCTCAAATTGGGTAAACTGTTACTATTGTTGAAATCTGGGTAAATCAGATTTCTCTCTTTCCTTCCAGAGTTTCTGCCAATTCAGAATTTGCTATTTCAAGTCAAGTCCTGAAACAAGCCCCCCCCCCCAAAAAAAAAAGTGTAACTGAGGGACCCTGGATAGAAGAGAGATTAAATAATCAATAAGTGACACATGCACAAAAGAATGAGACAGCAGTGAGATGCAGGGCAGGTGTGGGCCATCTTGTGAGTGGCAGTGTTTACAGAATATGTCCAACTGAGATGCGAGGAAGGGCTCAAGGTCAACAGCAACTAGAAAAACAGAACGCCACAGAAAGAAGGTTTGTTAGGAGCCATATATGGACAAGGCCTAACAGCTGAGAGAAGGGTGCTCCAAGGTGAGCCGGAGGATGCAAAGGCCATTTCAAAGGAGAACGACTTCAGAATGGAAGAAGGATCATAGACCAAGATAATGGCATAGAGGAGAACAGGGAAATAAAGAGCTCCAAGGCAGCATCTTTAGAAATATCTGTCCTATTTAAAGTGATTTGGAAGCAAACACCCATGCTACCTACAGCAGTTGGTATTTTAAAATATGAGAAATTGTTGGAAGAACCCTATCAAAGAATCAGGAATTTTATTTATTTATTTATTTATTTATTTATTTATTTATTTATTTATTTATTTATTTTCATTGTCTAAAGTTTTACTTATGTCTCCTTTTCCCTGATTGACCTCTCACCCCCAGACATTCCCACTCGGGGCAAGCCCCCACCACCCCGTAGGAATTTTCTATGTAAGGCATAGGAATAATCCAATCAGATATTAAAGTGTGATGCCCAAGAGACATAAGTCAATCTTTTCAGAGGGTATTCAAAGGAGTATGAGTCTCTCTTGAGGGTAATATGTATTACATAGAAACAATAAATATGAAAATGACCAGGTTACATGTGGTTGTATGGGTTTCTTTTCTGCAGAGAATATTCAGAGCTAATGAGCACTGTGATGCCCTAAAGGGAGGTGTGTGGCAAATACCCGTTCTTTGTGCCCCCATCATCACCTAGCTTTTCCTTTGGGAACAACATTCTTGCATTGGGATTTTCCATCAGAGTGCTCAGGGTACACTTCCTCCAAATACTGCTGCAGGGCATGTGACCAACTCTGGGCCAATCAGGTTCTTCCTCCTAAGAATGAGCTGTGTTATCAGACAGACTGGAAGTGTAACAGCCTGTGCCATCAGCATTATTGCTTTGTTCCTGCTAATAGGCTTCCTCTTCCTCCCAGGACCTGGGGGTTCAGGTGTCCTTCAATGTTCTGAGCCACCTCAAATCTTTCTAATGAGTTCCACTCACCCTTGGTACCCAGAGTTCTTTCACTTGCAACCAAATTGCTCTGAGGGGAGGAGTTCACAACACTTCACAGGTACAGTTAACTATGGTGTGTGTGTGGCGGTGGGGGGGGGGGGTAATTCTTTTCTCTTTTTTTGGTAAAATAACACACTGCTCTAGATAATAATAGCGGACTTTTGGATCATATTAAGGAAACATAACTGTACTCGATGCTTGTATTTACTCATGGGAAATCAAGCAAGGAGCAGTAACACATCCAACGCTGCGTGTTCTTGCCACAGAGCACATTAAAATGGCCTTGCTGATGATGGAGAAGTCACCACGCAGAGGTATTGGCACTAAGACCATCAAGGGTCAGAAGACTCCTAGTCTGAGGAGAAATATAGTGTCCTTAGCAAAGTGCAGGTTTTACCAGGGCATTTAGAAATGACTATAAAAGGGAACTTGGAGCTTACCATGAGTCAGGACCTTCCTGGACAACAGTAAGACCTAGCTAACCTAACAATCTCCCTCAAGCTGGAAGGGTGTGAAAGGGTAGGGGAAATACCCCTCACAAGTCTCCTTCCAAAGCTTAGTAACATGGTGGTATAAACAACTTTGAAGAAAAAAAGTAGCTTTGTAAGTATATTGACTTAAGAAAAGTAAACTTTCCCTAATATAAGCACAACAACAAAAACCCCTTAATAGAAAAATAAGAGAGAAGAGGAGGGTCTAAGCAGAAAAAAAGGTGCTAAAAGCACACACCCAAATCATGTTAACTCTGTGTTTCTACACAATTTGTACAATGAGTCCAGAAAAAACAATAGTTTTCTTTTTCTTTTTTACTGATTTTTTTACAGAGAGGAAGGGAGAAGGATAGAGAGTTAGAAACATTGATGAGAAAGAAACATTGACCAGCTGCCTCCTGCACACCTCCTACTGGGGATGTGCCCGCAACCAAGGTACATGCCCTTGACCGGAATCGAACCTGGGACCTTTCCGTCCGCAGGCCGACGCTCTATCCACTGAGCCAAACCAGTTTGGCACAACAATAGTTTTCATAATAGTAAGAGAAAATATGAATAATATGATTCAGATTCTATTTTATTTACAGTACAAACTCTTATCGGCCCCATTATACAGATGAGAAAACTGAGGCAGGGGGTAGGTTTTACTGTCCAAGAGCCTGCATCTTCAACCAATTTAACTTCTCAGCTAATTCATTTGCCCTAAGTGTTTTCCTCTCTACCTCACAAGAAACGCAAACATGTTACAATTCATTAATAATAACGTTGATGCAAGGAATTATATATAGGGTTATAGGCACATAGTTATATACACATATACATACTTATACATATTCAAAAGCTGCAGGAGAAGGATGAATAATAGAAGGAATATATAAATGGAGCGAGGTCCTGAAGGGGATAGGAAGGAGAAATTAAGAACATTCTTGAAGACCACTAGGGAGCATATATTTATATATAAGTCTGGATAACAGTAAAAATAGAAAAATTTATAACATAAATATCTCCTCTCCTATTTTCCTATTAAGGGATTTTTTTTGTTGTGACTATATTAGGGATATTTTACTTTTCTTAAGTCAATATACTTACAAAGCTATTTTTTTCCTTCAAGTATCAGGAATTTTGAGGAAATTCATGCCTGAAAGTAGTTTTTGGAGAAATATTATGCAGAGTAATCTAGGAAAAGAACATTTTGGGTCTGTTTGGTGAGTCTATTGGACTGGACTAGTTTCCTCTTTTCTAACAACCCTTCTTTTATCCATGTAGGATATAAATATTCATCTATGATGAAAGTTAAATGAATGTTTATGAAGCAAATCAATCGTGTGGTTGTACTATGTTTACATAAATCCCAACTAGCAGCTCTTTCCAACTCTCACAGAATTACTTTTAGAAAAGTTATGATTTCATCATGAACTTTCAGTCAGACTTTATCAAGACTGAATAAAGGGTGTTGGCCTCTGCCCAAAGGGTCATGAGTTCGCTTCCCAGTCAAGGGCATGTACCCGGGTTGCAGGTTTGATCCTGAGCCCCAATCGGGGCACATGAGGGAGGCAACCAATCAATATGTCTCTCTCAAATCAATGTCTCTCTCTCTCTCTCTTTCTCTCTCTTTCCCTTCCTCCCTTCCACTCTCTCTAAAAATCAATGGATAAATATCCTTGATTGAGGATTAACCGCCCCCCCCAAAAAAAAAAAACAGAGTTCCAATGTCTTTGTTTTCTCTTTATTCTAAAGTCTTGAAAAATATTTCAAAATTAGAAGTTGTCTAGGTCACATGCCCCAAACTCACATAATCCCAGAATCTAGGCAAACAACATTGAGTGAACAATGAAGCAATCTGTGTGTGCAAACCAACTGTGTGGCCATCTTGGTCTGCCTCTCATTTACCCACCTAATTTGGTCACTTTTTAAAAATATATATGTATAGATTTTTATTGATTTCAGAGAGGAAGGGAGAGGGAAAGAGAAACATCAATAATGAGAGAGAGCCAAAACCGGTTTGGTTCAGTGGATAGAGCATCGGCCTGCGGACTGAAAGGTCCCAGCTTCAATTCCGGTCAAGGGCATGTACCTGGGTTGCGGGCACATCCCCAGTGGGAAATTTGCAGGAGGCGGCTGATCGATGTTTCTCTCTCATTGATGTTTCTAACTCTCTATCTCTCTCCCTTCCTCTCTGTAAAAAATCAATAAAAAATAAAAAAATAAAAATTAAAAAAAAAGTTCTCAACTTATCTTTTAAAAAAATAAATAAATAATAATGAGAGAGAATCATTGATTGGCTGCCTCCTGAATGGCCCCCACTGGGGATGGAGCCCACAACCCTGGCATGTGCCCTTGACCAGAATCGAACCCAGGAACCTTCAGTCCACAGGCCAACGCTCTATCCACTGAGCCAAACTGGCTAGGGTCTAACTTGGTCACTTTTTAAAAAGTGTATTTTTCTTTAGTGCAAAATCACTCAGGTCTTCCCTCCATCCTTCCTGCCACTTTGTTTGTGTCTGGAGGCTAGATCCTCAAGAATCATCCACACTGCATTCATCTCGACAAGCCTCAGCTGAGCCCTGTCAGCTATTATTTTTTAAGCAGAGGATTTAAATTCTCTTTTTTTTCCCCAGGAAAGATAACATTTCTAAAAATGTGCTTGAGGCCATGAACTGGGTATATTCTTTCAGCATTAAACTCATACCACCACTCCCCCCAAAACAAATGAATAAATGATGCTTCTACTTTAAAATGGAGTAATTTCTACACAGTGTGCTGACTAAGGCCAAATTCCCATGAAATCTGGGTAACATTGGTCTCCGCCAAGCACAAACAATCTAGGATAAGAGCAGACAGGCAAATTCTAATAGGGCGTGTATCCATTCATTTAGAAAAGCATCGTTTCTCTTTCACAGAGCTGCTGAAGGAGAACCCATACTGAAAGTTGTGCTTATTGTTTTAGCTGGGATTCATAAAGAGACTGAACAGCTGCACACTTTATTAGGTCTAATCTAAATACCTGCTCCTTGTATTTTGTGCTGAGAGATATTTATGTTATCAATTCAACTTTATACTAACCATCAGGAAGAATGCTCCCTGTAGCTCTGCTGACTCAAAATAATGACTTGTAAGGGAGCCCTAATGACAGAACAAGGGGCAATTATAGACGCAGCATGAGACTTGGAAGAACTGTATGATGTATTTTGTGCACTTGATTGACCTCATGTTCAAGTTCGTTTGTGCCTCACTGTGGTAGATAGGACCTATGCCTCAGGGTATATGCCTTGTTAATTTCAGTATAAGAAGACAGAACAGATTAGATCAGATGGCTCATACAAAAAAACAAAGCTGCACCAGAGCTTGGCAGAAAAGCGATGGCACATTAGGGTCTACCAGAAGGAACCATCAAATATATTTCAGGGAAGAAGGAGAAGTTAGAATAATCAATATGGAGTGTTAATTTATTTCTACTCTTGGGATAACTAAAACAATGTACATCTTCTCATGTCTTTACATAATTGTGGTGGCTGCTGGGAGAACTTAGCATCTATTAGCATGAGGGAGGGAGAGGAAAACAAAGGGAGAACAACAACTCATTGTAGAATAAGGTTACTGTGAGATGTCGTGGATTGCACTGTTTTACAGAACACCATGTGGCAGCCTCTTCTGTGCCTATCACTGAAATGCAGGCCTGCTGAGCTGTGATTTACTGAATAAGGAGGGCGGACATCTTTTCCGTTAGGTTGTTTATAATCCCAATTCTAAACATGCTTACTTCAATGGGGGAGGGGACGTAAAGTAAGGGGTGTGCAAAAAAGGAACTGTTGTTTGTTTTTTTTAATCAATTTTAGTGTTTACAAAAAAATAAGAAACACAAATCCTCTTGTTTTGCTGTGTACAAAAATCATAGAGGGAATTCAAGCACATAATGATATTGCAGGCTGACTTGAAAACAACATGGAATAACGGGCACTTATGCAATTTCTCAGATATACAGCTTTGATTCTAAATTGGATGAAAGGAGGCATTCAGAAATAGTCGTTTCATCAGGCTTGGTTGTTTGCTAATAGTAACCTAGTCAACTTCGCCTACTTTTCGAAAGTGGTTGTTAGAAAAACCTGCAAAAGCCTTGGTGAAAATTTGAAATCGATGTTTCCTAAATGATACTGGGAACCACATCTTTGCTCTTCCACTGTGAGACATGTAATCTTTGAGAAAGTGCATAACTAATATCTAATATGGAATGAGGAATCTCATAACTCAGAATATAAAAATAAATCGCCAACCTTGCAAGGAATACAGGCAAACAATACCAAGTGATTACAAATTGGAACATCGGGAATCTATTCCATAGTTATCTGTACTGAAAAAAATGTAGGATTGAAATGGGTCATAATTAAAACTATATGAACATAAAAGCTATTATAGGAAGGGACAAGATGCTGATGTTTTTCACACATATTTTTGCCTCTAATGTTAGGTAAAGAGTAGGAAATGTGTGCTTAAACAAACAACACTTTTTTAAAAACTGATTTTCAATAGAGCAAGTTTAAAAAAACAAATATTAGTAAACTAGAGGCCCGGTGCATGACATTCGTGCACTTGCGGGGAAGGGTGGTGGTCCTCAGCCCGGCCTGCACCCTCTCACAGTCTGGGAGCCCTCAGGGGATGTCCAACTGCTGGCTTAGGCCCGCATAGCCGGCAGTCAGACATTCTTAGCACTGCTGCAGAGGTGGGAGAGGCTCTTGCCACTGCCGCTATGCTCACCAGCCTTAAGCCTGGCTCAGGGTTTCTGGCTGAGCAGTGCTCCCCCTGTGAGTGCGGACTGAACACCAGGAGGCAGCTCCTGCATTGAGCGTCTGCCCTCTGGTGGTCAGTGCATGTCATAGCAACCTGTCGTTCCACTGTTTGGTCAATTTGCATATTACCCTTTTATTATACAAGATTCTATTTAAGACACTAGTCAGGTAAATATACTGATTTTAAACAGTATAGAGAAAAATGAATTTCCAGATTTCTCTGAGAAAATAGATTCCTAACTGAAAGTTCTTTCTTTAGGAAATATTTTTTCCCCACTTATTTGGAGTAACGAATAAGATGCAGGAAATCCTAATAAAACAAGTATAGCACATGTGACTGAGTCATTCATTTTAAATCACCACCTTTCAATGTTATTTTAACAAAACTGCCACCACATTTCCCAAAATTAAACCAAAGAGAAAATTCTCAGAAAGAGGACAGATAATGGTATTATTTTATAGTGCAGTTAACCCTGAATAACATGGGTTGGAGCTGCACAAGTCCACTTATGTGTGAAATTTTCAATAAGTACCGTAAATGTGTTTTCTCTTTCTTATCATGTTCTTAATAGCATTTTCTTTTCTCTAGTTTATTTTATCGTAAGAATACAGTACATAGTACATATAACATAAATAATATGTGTGTTAATTGACTATGTTATCAGTAAGACTTCTAGTCAACAGTAGGCTATAAATTTTGGGTGCATCAAAGTTGTATGTGAATTTTCAACTGCACAGAGGGTTGCTGTCCCTAACTCCTGTGTTGTTTAAGTGTCAACAGTACATGTTTTTTAAGTCGACAAGTTAGAAAAGTAAAGTTATTTTCATGCAAAGACTTTTTTCCCAAATAATATCACATTACAGGTATTAAGGATTGGTATTTGGATGTATTTGCGGGGAGGACACCATTCAACCCACTCAAATACAAAAAATACATTTCTTTTAAGTCAAAGGAAGAAATATGTAAAACATTTGGGAATGCCGTAAGCACCATTGCAAGGAACCAAGTTTGAAAATCATGACTGTAATTTCAAAGACATATGGTTATTTTATTGTATATTGCTAAAATTTCATAGAATGATGAAGAACTGAGTTTAAGCAGGACCAATAGATAAAAGAAATTAGTTTATACTTCAGGTATTGTATACTCACAGCACAAGCCTACTTAAAACACTTGAAATGACTGAAAAAATCATTTTGAGAGTCCCAATACTTGAGATGTGAGCCTCCATCTCCACACATAAGGAATTTTTATTTTCATCATGCCTTCACTGAACCATCCTTACTCCATTTACAGTGTGAATTTCAATTTATATTGCCGTCCTGCATGCCTGAAGGTGACTCCGTAGGGAATAGAGGAGGGAATCACTGTAATATAGACAAGCTTGGTGATATCTGTCAAACAAAAAGAGCATCCTGTGAATGTTTACTGACTCTGTTTCTTATGTCGCATCCAATTGAACAATTAAGTCAAAAATAATTATAGAGAAATAGAGATTAGAGAAAACACTGAAAATGCAATATATGGTTATTCTAATTTAAAACTACATTTAATAGCAATTTTCATTTCAGCCTATAAGTGTACATAATAGGCCCATACTCTTAACATGGGGAATGTTTGCATATCCTTTATGTTGGCACATTTCTAATTTCATGCCGAAGAATATTGTGTTAGTCAGAATAATTTCTGTTCTGAGTAACTGCAAATGCAACTCAAACTGAATTTAGAAGGAAAAAAAAAGGCAAAAACAAAAAGAAACAACAAAAGAAGATAGTAACTTAATGAGTCCCCAGTTTCAAGTATACATGGAGCCAGGTCCCTAAATGACCAAGTCCATAAATGACATCTCTCTGGATCCTAAATTTATTTTCCTATGTACTGCCTTCATTCTCAAAAAGGGCTCTCTCTCCATGATGTAGTCCTGCAAGTCTTGAGTTACATTTTATATTTTTTTCAGGTTCAAATCCAGTAGAAGACTAAATGTTTCTCCCCCAACACGCCATCAAAAGTCTCAGGTTTATTTTAGCATGGTCATTTGAAGCCAATTTAGGAAATTTAGGTTGCTCTTTTTTATTTTCATTATAGATATCTCTTCAAGGAATATCCTTATGTAAGTCTATATATTATTTTCTAATTATCTTATAGAATAAATTTGTAGAAGTGACATTGCTGTGTCAAAGTGTATACATATATTTTGAAACTTTTTTAAATGTACCAAAATTGCCTTCCAAGAAGGTGGTATCAATTTCTATTTCAATGAGTAGTGTATAAGTTTGCCTTTATATAGTCTTATCATATATGAATATTATCATTTTTGCTAATTTTTCCCACATTAAAAGAAAAACAAGTTAATTTATGTTTATATATTGTTGAGCACACACCTTACTTTTGTTGAAACTCTTGAAAGTAAATTGCAGCTATCAAGATACTTTTTATACTTCAGCAAATATTTCTTACATAACCAAAATACCATAATCATAACCAAGAAATTTAATTTTGATGACAATATTTCATTAAAAGTCCACATTCAAATTTTTCCAATTGTAACAAAGTGTGCTCTATAGGTTTGGAGTTTTCAGATCAAGAATTCAATTGGATCATGAATGACATTTACAGATCATGACTCTTTCCTTCTTCCTTCCCAAACTATATAACTTTAATTTCATTTTCTTGTATTATTGCATTGGCTAGGACTTCCAGTATGACATTGAAAAGGAGTAGTGAGGGGAAATATCCTTGCCTTTTTCTTATATTAAATAAAAAATTTTGAGTTTTTCACTATTTAGTATGATGTTAGTTGTAGGTTTTCATAGATATTTTTTATCAAGTTGATAAAGTTACTCTCTATTCCTAGTTTACTGAGAGTTTTTATCATGAATGGATGTTGGATTTTGTCAAATGCATTTTCTACATTTGTTTATATGATCATTCTTTTTCTGCATGTTGATGGGATGGGTTACATTAATGGATTTTCGAATGTAGAACAGGTCATGCATAGCTGGGATAATCTCATTTGGTCCTGATGTATAATTCTTTTTATACATTGTTGGATTTGTTTTTACATGTTGTTCAATTTACTAATGATTTTGCTAAGGATTCTTTTATCTATGTGCATGAGAGCTATTGGTCTGTAGTGTCTGTGTTTTGTAATGTCTTAATTTGGTTTTAGTAAAAGAGTAATGCTGGCCTCATGAAATGAGTTCGAAAGTATGGCTTCTGCTTTTATCTTTGAAATAAATTGTAAAAAAATTGGTATAATTTTTACCTTAAATATTGGTAGCAATGAACCAATCCGAGCCTTGTTTTTTCTATTTTGGACGATTATTCACTATTGATTTAATTTCTTTAATACATATAGGACTATTCACATTGTTTATTTCTTGTGTGAGTTTTGGCAGATTGTGTCATTCAAAAAATTGGTCTACTTCATCTACATTATCAGATTTGTAGGCATAGAACAGTTCATTGTATTCCTTTACTATCAGTTCAATGAACATAAGATCTGTAGTAATGTCTCACCTTTCATTTTTACCATTAGTCGTTTGTGCCATCTTTTTTTTTTCCTTAATCTGGTTAGAGGCTTATACATTTTATTGATTTAAAAAAAAACACAAATTTTAGTTTTGTTGATTTTCTCAATTACTGCCTCCTTTCAATGTCATTGATTTTTGTTCTATTTTTTTTATTATTTCTTTTCTTCTGTTTTCTTCAGATTTTATTTGCTCTTCTTTTTCTAGTTTCCAAAGAAGGAAGCTTAGATTATTGATTTTAAATCAATATATGTATTCAATGCTCTAAATTTCCCCCCAAACATTGCTTTCACTGCATCCCACAAATTTATCAAGTTGTATTTTCATTCTGTTCAAAATATTTTTTTTTATTTTCACTTCAGAATTCTTTTTTTTCTTATGTGTGATTTAGAAGTGTTTGGTTTCATCTCCATGTACTTTGGGATTTTCCAGCCATCTTTCTGTTATTTATTTCTACCTAATTCCTTTGCCTAATTCCATTGTGGTCTGTGAGGAGACATATCTTTTCTACACTTTTAAATTTGTGAAGGTATGGTTTATGACCCAGAATATGGCCTTTCTTGGTGAATGTGCCATATGAGCTTCAGAAAAATGTGGATGTCAATTATATCCAGTTGATTGATGGTGCTATTGAATTCAACAATGTCCTTACTGATTTTATGCCTGCTGGCCCTGTCCATTTCTGCTATAGGGATGTCAGAGTGATTTCATCTGTTTCTCCTTATAGTTCTATCAGTTTTTACATCATTTATTTTGACACGTTGTTATTAGGTGCACACACATTAAGAATTATGTCTTCTTGGAGAATTAACCCCTATATCATTATGTAATGCCTCTCTTTATCCCTGACAACTTTCCTTGCTCTGAAGTTGGAGGGTGTCTAAATTAATATAGCTACTCCCTTTTACTTTTAAATAGAGCTAGCATGGTGTATCTTTCTCCATCCATTTACTTTTATTATATACTAGAGGCCCGGTGCACAAATTCATGCACATTGAATGAAAATTAATTAGAAGAAATATTTTAATATCACTATTCACACCTTCTCTATAATAGAAGTGTCAACCAAATTCACAACCAACAATGACAGATGGAAACACATGCATGTGACTGGCGCCAGTGAGAGCTTTATATGTATCGCACATGTGCGAGTCAACTTAGCCTTTTATATATATAGATAAACTTGCTTAATTAGACCTGCTTTCTGATGTAGCTAAACTTTTCCTGCCCAGTGAAGCAACCCAACTTCTCTTTCAGGTAATTGTCAGCAACACAGCAGTAAGTATCAACACGAAGCTGATTATTATTATAGATCATGCAGCGAGAACAAAGGGTAAAATATTTAACTGCAGCAGTGTCTGACTATATTCTGCACAGTGAGAAAACCTAAAGTCATTTTCAAGGTCCACCATTTCTTCTTTTCAGTCAGGTCAAGTTTATAAACTTTCTAAATCTCCATTTTCCGGCTAATGAATAGAAAATAGGATTCCACCAAGTCTCCTATCTACCTACTCCAGGACTTCTGTGAGGATCAAATGAGATGAGGCACAGGAAAATACTTCACAGACATTTGGTTGAAGTGTGAAATGTTTGCAGATGGCTATAAAGCAAGTCATGTTCTTGGGCTGAAGAAACTGCAAGGGGGCTAATCGTCACTAGGGAGAGGAAGATCGGTCGTTGCTATGTGATGTCATTACCCGGTGCCCACAGCAACCATTTCCGGGCTGGGCTGGGCTGTGGGCCGCATTTTGTACCCTGAGGTTTTGGCAGCATTGTCTGTGATTTGGTGGGCAGTCACTCCAGGATGCTGGCAAGGCCTGTGTCCCACTTGGGGGAAGCCAAGTGCTGCTTTGTAGGCGCCAGGTTTGCAGTGCCATTTCTCTGTGTGCATCACGGCAGCTCCTGCATTGAGTGTCTGCCCCCTGGTAGTCAGTGTGCATCATAGCAACTGGTCAGACGGTTGAACACTTAGCATATTAGCTTTCTATATATATAGATGTGTCTTTATATTTAAAGCGGGTTTCTTGGCCTGGCCAGTATTACTCAGTGGTTGAGTGTTGACCTATAAGCCAGGAGGTCACAGTTCAATTCCCAGTCAGGGTACATGTCCGGATTTCAGGCTTGGTCTCCTGTGTAGGGTATGCAGAAGCAGCCGATCAATGATTCTCTCTCATCATTGATGTTTTCATCTCTCTCTCTCTCTCTCTCTCTCTTATCAATAACACTATATATTTTTTTTAAGTTTATAACTATAAGTGAATAATAAATAGCAGGAATCAAAGGGAGAGAGAGAGAATAAAGGTTCTGGTTTTGTGAAAATGCTCCTTTCACTCTAGGTGATGACTAAGACTAGAAAATAAATTTTGAATGTGATTTGTGATTTATTGGTACCATTGTATTTTGTTTGTTTGTTTGTTTGTTTTTGTTAATTCTCACCTGAGGATACTTTTCCATTGATTTTTTAAATTTATTTTTATTTTTTTAGAGAGAGTGGAAGAGAGAGGGAAAGACAGAGAGGAACATCGATGTGAGAGAAACACATAAATTGGTTGCCTCCTGCATGAGCCCTGACCAGGGCTCAGGCCAGGGAGGAGCCTGCAACAGAGGTATGTGCCCCTGGACCAGAATGGAACCTGAGACTCTTTGGTCCACAGGCCAACCCTCTATCCACTGAGCCAAACCGGCTAAGGTGCTACCATTGGTTTTAAACACACACACACACACACACACACACACACACACACACACACACATTTTCTCCTAAGGTGTGTACTTGGGTATTATAATAGTTAATAATTCATAAGTGTTGAACTGCTATGAAGTTCATTTTCACTATTATTATTTTGAATGCAAAATAATAAATATAAAGTTGTTCTAAATGTATACAATTGTTTGTATAACACAAATTACAGAGTTGATAAAATCAAAAGTAATATGACAGGACATGTAGTCTATAGGAAATTACAACCATACAATAGGTGCTATGCATATACAAAGACTAAAGGTATTTTCATAAAAAGTGTGAGGAACAATAATCTAAATTAAAAGTCTTCTTACATTTAAAAATCACTGACATGGAGTACAATGGAGTACAACAGAAACTACATCTAATGAAGAAGTCCCTGAGCAGGGATCATTAGTGTTAAATAAATATTCAACATTCACTTTCCACAATATCTAAATGCTGGCAGGCTGAATCCCAATGGCTCTGCAGACCTATCTCTCACAGAAGCGTGGTTTTGAATTAACAAAATATTTAGAGCTCAGTAAAAGTCCTTTAGTTCTCAGGTCCAGGGGGCCATATGAAGAAAAGAGGAAGATATGCTGAGATGTCAAGTATTGCTTCTGTTGTCATCCCACCCCCATAGAGATAAAAGTAGAAATCACGTTGCATCCTCTATACACCAAACAACTTTGTGCATTTTACAAATATTTACTGAGCTCCTAACAAATGTCGGGTGCAATTTCCAGATGTGTTTTAAAGTTTCAGTTCACAGTACACTGTGAACTCCTCCAAGACTCTCAAAATAACTTTCATAAATGAGATATCAGGTTGGCCAAGGAGAAAGAAGATAAAGGTAAAAGGTAGCTTCAGTTCTTGGGGAAAAATCTTCTCTAAATAACCAGAATTCTAGTATACAGTAATGGAGTGGGAAGCACATGACATGTGGAGTTCAGGAAACCTGAATATGAGTCTTGACACCCACCAGGTGCAGTCTATAGACTTGGGTCAACTTGCTGAACTGCTCTGAGCTTGAGTGTGATCACTCATAAATGGGCGGTCACTCTAACTTCACAGGTTTGCTTAGAGCAAATATTCTTAATCTAAATTTTGAAGAGATTTCTTCATTGACCTAAAATTATGTGGAAAAATATATCTGTGTGTGCATTATTTTGTGTGGTTAGCTACTCTTACTGGTATACCATTGTTAAGCACTTCAATAAGCTAGCATATGAAATCTTGTGTATCTTTATATTTCATTTTTAAGTATATATGGTAATTTATCATCTATCTCTCTATTTCCAAAGGGGGGTGGGCGGGGAAACATAAGTTTACTCTGACTATGCTTTCAAGAAATGTCATGTATCTGCAAGTTTCTGAGTATCAGTTGAGGATTTGGAGCATAGAATTTCCAGGACCCAAGAGATTATTTTCACTTTGTCTAAAATATCTTATCCAGTAAGGATGAGAGGGGAAAAGAAACTTTTCCATTTAATTACTTCTTCGATTCCTATCAGCTGCCCTAGCTTTGTTGCTGATGCCAAGCATAGTTAGAAGACTGGAGAGGTGAGATATAACAGAAGAGATTCTGTATGGCTTACAAATGCAAAGCAAAGCATCTTTATTGATATTCTTTTTAAAGAGTTCATTGAGGCGCAGCTCACAGTTGTCAAATGGAATGGAAAACAGAAATCCCTTTGAAAATAAGAGATAGAATTCAAGGTCAGTTTCCCACAGGCCATATTCCCTCTATCCTCACCTTTTTGGAAACAGTAAACCACTTATCTGGATTTGTTCACTGCATGCCGATGGTATCAGACCTTATCACTGTCTAAAAGGAAACTTCACTAGCATATTTTTAAAACAACAATCTATCTTCTCTTGTGCCCTAAAGTAAGTTGAACCCCAAAAGTCTCATTGGAAAAAAATGTGTAAGTTGCAATGGTTTGGATAAAAGTTAAAACTTTCTTAGATCTACCATTCAAAGTTAATGAGTAGCAGATACATTTATAATAAATACATTTCTCTTAGATGAGTCCACTAGGCCTATGCCAATGATAAATTTTTCAGAATATATTCATAGCATTCAAGATAAGAGGAGAATTATCACATTATTCTTATGGATGACAACATGTTTATGTTCATTTCTCCATCTCTTTCATGCTGGGTCTCTCATGAAATGAAACACTGGTAATAAGTGGCCGAGACCATCATACAACCATAGCACAGGATGCCTAAAGCCAGAACTACATACTCAAACTTTAGCTCCATCCAGATTTCTGATTCAGTAGGTCTGGGATGGAGCCAAAAAAAACTGCATTTCTGACAATCTCCCAGTTGATGTTGATGCTGCTAGTCTGGGAACCACACTATGGAAATCACCAGCTTAAACCATCCTATGTAATAAAAGCCTAATATGCTAAGTGTCCAGTCATCTGGTCATCCATTCAACCAATCAAAATATAATATGCTAACGCTGCTCAACCACTCGCTATGATGTGCACTGACCACCAGGGAGCAAACACTCCAACAGGTAGGTTAGCTTACTGCTGGGGTCCAGTTGATCAGGACTGAGCAAGACGGGCTGGACACACCCTGGAGCCCTCCTGCGGTCCCTCTCTGGCTGGCCAACCTCCCACATCCCTGCCCGGCCCCGATCATGCATCAGTGGGGTCCCTCGGCCTGGCCTCTGTCCTCTGGCAATCTGACTCCTCGGAGGATGTCAGAGAGCCGATTTCAGCCCAATCCTGCAGGCCAGGCCGAGGGACCCCACTGGTGCATGAATTTGTGCACCGGGCCTCTAGTAGAAAGATAAATTCATTAATCATCAGTATCAGGATTTTAAAGTATTACCTCATTAAAGATTAAGATATTTCTAAAAAACACCTGAGCTGTATAAAACAGAGCAATATCTGTATCATATCTATGACAAAATCAGTTCAGTGGGCAGGGTATTTTTAGACTATTAAAATAGGGGTGTGCCACAAAATGTGAGATTACTTTTTCTGCAGGCACTTAAGATAAAAAGCACGTTCAATTATGGAAAAACAATTTTTTTTTTGCACACCTAAGTTCTATGGCTGGAATCATTGTTAAAGGGTTAACTGAGGCACATTAAAACTGTCAAGCGTTTATTTGAGCACACATGGATTCCAATCAGGCAACACCAAACCAAAGGTGTTTGAGGAACATTCTACTGACAGGAGCTGAGGGAGGAGTTTTTATAAAGATGTGGAAGCAAAGTAAGGAAATTATTTGGTTGGTCATAGCTTAAGCAGTTGCCTTATTTGAGAAAGCCTAGTTGGCTACTTGTGATTAGTCATTCTTAACTTTCATTTTCTCTGATTTGAGTACATTGACTCTGGCTTAGGTTTTGGTTTGCTTACATAGGCTACCAAGGCATGAGAACCACCACTATCTAATTGCCTCCTTGTTCAATTTCTTTATCAACATAACAACTATTTCATTTATTTTAAAGGGACCAGTATTTATTGGTGCTTTCCGACGGGTAATGCAGTAATATTCTATCTCTGTGCCAAATGTAATTAGTGCGTAAATTTCATATTTGCTTTGTCATACCTTGATCCAGACATAAAATTTACATTTTCTTTAATTTGAATATTCAGATGGTTAGACAACTCTAAGTGTTGCTGTGAAAATAGAGATCAGAGTACATATTTCTACAAATAGGTAAGAGGCAAATGTAACCTCAAGTCAAGACCAAAAGATAAAACAACAACAACAATGATAAAAGAATTCATATTTACTGGAAAGTTAAAGGGCTTCGTATCAATATTATACAGGACTGAGCTGAGGGGGCAGTAAACAGTTCTCTAAAATGAAATGTCCTAAAGAACAAACAAGAAAAGAGAATAATTCCTAAAAACATTTAAATTAAAAGCAAGACAAAAAAAGAAGTGAGATTAAGCTCGGCTGGCGAGGCTCAGTGGTTGAGTGTCGCCCTATGGACCTGGAGGTCACCTATGAACCTGGAGGTCACGGTTCAGTTCCCAGCCAGGGAACATGCCTGAGTTGCAGGCTCTATCTCCAGTGTGGGGATGCAGGAAGCAGCCAATCAATGATTCTCTCTCATTACTAATGTTTCTATCTCTCTCTTCCTCTCCTTTCCTCTTTGAAATCAATAAAATATATAGGTATATTTTTTTTAAATGTGATTAATGTAATATATCTCCCACAGTTACAATTTAATATTTTGACTCTTTTAAGCTTATCTTTCTCCCAAATCTAGTATCATTCAGGTGCGCTAAGAACACAGAGAAGATCAGAACTATAGACCTCGAATTGAATTGCATGATTTAAAGAAATCAAAATGGGAAAGATAGAGTAGACACCCCTCAAGGGTAGTGGGTATTGCTTGCAAAAACTAAGGATAAAAAAAAACCAAACCAAACAAACAAACAAAAAACACCTGATTGATTAACTCAGGAGTGGGCCCAGGAAATATATTTATAAATGATTATGATCAGAACCAACTTGGAAAACTCTGAAAGAGATTGTAATCTTTGGAAGGTTCTTTCTCTTCTATGCCTTGCTTCTTACTCTACTTTAATTTCTTTCCCACCCAGGATTGCATATAGGATTCACCACTGATCACTGGACTTACAATGAGCTACGTTATTGAAAATAAATGTTATACTCTATATACACTCCCAGTCTTGTAGACATTCTGACAAGGAAAATTCATACAAATCAACTTCTTTTAAAATATTCTTTTTAGCGCTGGCCAGGTAGCTCAGGTGGTTGGAGTATTGTACTGATGTGCCAAGGTTGCAGGTTTGATCCCTAGTCAGGGCGCATTACAAGAATTAGCCAATGAATGAATAAATGGGTGGAACAACAAATCAATGTTTCTCTCTCCCCCACTTCCTCTTTCTCTCTAAAATTAATAAATAAAAAGTGAAAAACAATGCTCCCTTTAAAAAGAAGACATTTACAGACAAGCAGTTCAAGATGTCCCTGTCTCTGAAAACCTTGGCATAACACCAAGGTTTGCCCAAGACTTTCTCAGTTTTAGCACTGAAAATCCCGCAGCCCAGGAAGCCCTTTGCTGATAACCACAGTGGTTGGTAACCCCACCAATCACTCTGTGATTGAATGTTCATGTTTCATTCCCAGGTGCCTATATAGCAGCCGAAGCAATAAAAACAGACAAACAAAAAACTTTCAATCTAGAGGGGTTTTTTTCCTCCTTTTTCAATTGCACTCTTGCTTCTATTTTGCTGATACCCTTCACATATTTTTTCAGAACAAAAAAACAAAACATCAAACAGCCAGCAAATCCATGAGTGACCTGAGGGAAAATATAGCATCACATTCAACTTTCTCTCCCCAATGTCTAGCCGAGTGCCTGACACTGTGAGAAGCATTTGATAAACTTTTAATGAATGAAAGAGGTTGGAGGACTTTAAAATATTGTTTTCCATATACCAGAAAAAAAGTCATTTCCTTCTGTGAATATGCTTCGAGTCAGTTCTCCTAATCCCCATCTACCAACAAATGTATTTTAGCAATCTTAAGTCATGTTTTAGGTATATGCTTCATTTGCAAACTAGGCTTGCTTCTCCAAATGCTCTTTTTAAAATAATAGCTCTCAGATTTATTTGGAGGGGCACTGTTTAAGTGCCAGAGAAGAGATCTACTTATCTGTTGTGAAGTTTGCTTTAGGGAGATATAGAAATGCATATATTTGCACAACCGAAGATTGGGACATTCATCCCAAGCCTTTGTTTTTCATCAACAAGGATACCAGAAAAATCAGATTAAGTTCAGACACATTTCTCCTGATTCCTAGTGACAGCTGGGAGGCATTTAACAGCCATTCTGACAGTGAGGAAACTATGATGGAGAAAACTATAAGACCAAATGCCAAGCTACGGACACTAAAGTGAACACTCCAAGCTTTCTGGGGATTTTCCAGTGAGGCTTAGGAAGAAATTCTGGCTCTTATTAGAAACATGTATCACAGAAACATCAGCAACAATTAAAAATTCAGGAATCAAGCCCTGGTTTGTTTGGCTCAGTGGATGGAGCATCGGCCTATGGGCTGAAGGGTCCCGGGTTCAATTCTGGTCAAGGGTACATGCCCAGGTTGTGGGCTTGATCCTCAGGAGGGGGCATGCAGGAGACAGCCAATCAATGACTCTCTATCATTGATGTTTCCATCTCTCTCTCCCTCTCCATTCCTCTCTGAAGTCAGTAAAATATAGTCTTAAAAAAAAATTCAGAAATCAGTAAATCCATTTCTCCATTATCATCACCCCATATCAACTAAAGTTATAAAGACTCCAAATACCTAGAGAGAGGGAGAGAGGAGGTCAGGGAGGGGGTGGAGAAAGAGAGAGAGAACACATCTGGGCAGATGTGCTTAAGTTTGGGAAGGAAATATAATAAGACTTTGAAGAAGATGGACATCCCATTCCTACACAAAGAACAAATAACTGTAGGTGGAAGTTCACACTGATATCGCTGATTTGGGAAACTGCATTAATGACTCTTCTCCCCAAATCTTAATCTTCACCCTTGTGCCAATTTCACAGTCTCCTTTACATATTTCAGTCACCCATTAATAATAATAAAATGCCCTTGGAAAACATCCTTTGAGACATAGCCTTTCAACATAGTCTTTCGAATATTCCATTGCTCCTGCCTCCACCACTCACATTTTTCCATCACCTCTGCCTGCAACATCAAGTTCAAGGCCTTCCCTCTCCATCCCACCAATGTGTCATCACTTTGAAGCCTTTCCTAGCTCCTCTTGCCCTGAAAGACTGAAGAAAGACAGGAGCACATGGCTTGTACAAAGTCTTTTCACTTAGGCAATATTACTTAGGTGATGTAGCCCAGCCAAATTTTCCCAAAGAATTCAGTAGTCACTGAGGACATTTCTACTATTTCTTCCATTTCACAGCCCATCTCTCTGTCCTGACAGCTGGCTTTGACAGTGTGTATCATTTTAATGTCACCCAAGGCATGGGAGTGTTATGTCAAAGCTTTAACAAGAGTGATTCAATCCAGATGATGAGGAAACACATTTGTATTCAGTGTATATTGACTTGATAATAGCCTAAGATGGTGGAGCCATTTATTCTTAAACCCAAACACATCGTAAACAGAGCATTCTACCATTAAGAGCATTGCATTTATTTTGTTTTATTATGCTTTGGGCGGGGAGAGGGGAGGGGAGATTTTTGTTTTTATTTTGGTCTTAGCACTGGGTAATGTTTTGTGATTTTTCTTGGAAGAAAATTTACCATTTCCAATTGTGATTTTTTTCTCTATGTTTGCATTTAACATAGAGACTAGATATATTCCTAGTGATAGCTGGGAGGCATTTAGCAGCCATTCTGACAGTGAGGAAACTATGATGGAGAAAACTATAAGACCAAATGCCAAGCTACGGACACTAAAGTGAACACTCCAAGCTTTTGCATTTACCAGAACCAACTTGGAAAACTCTGAAAGAGATTGTTATCTTTTGAAATTTTTTATTGTAATGTTTGGAAGGTTCTTTCCAAACATTTACCATGGAGAATTTATATCTACATCTACTATATGATAAACATATTAAGACTAAAAATTAAATTGAAATCTCTTCATACATTTTTACCCAATTTAAGGGCATGGTATATGTTTGCATTTAACATAGAGACTAGATATATACACATTTCTCCTGATTCCTAGGTCTTAAAATTCAAGACTAGCACTACCCACCAAAGTTGATCCATAGATTATCTTTGAAGTTTTTCTTGCAAAATATGTCATTAGACTCTCTTGGGCATTCCCATGCTAAATAGCAGTTTGGGTTAAAAGAATAAATAAATAAAATTTATATGCACTCTGCAAAAGACACTGTACTTCACATGTTAGATATTTAAGAGTAAGTCCATGATTCCTTACCGTTACAACTATAAAATCATCACAGAATAAGAAACACCTTGAGTTGCAATGTATCTTATATGGATTATAGGCTTGTGTGAGTTGTGAATTTTTATAGATTTAGACATGAAGCCTTTTATGCTTTCATGCAGACTGGTTTAGGCAGAAAATGCCAGGTCATGCAGAGAAGTGACTGCCATTGATGAGAAGAGGTACAGGACTTTGGCGTCTGCCTGTCCACTCTTCACCATTCACCCTCTACTGGAGGATCAAACTGGTAAGTGACAAAGACCAAACTCTAGGCAGGTTCCTCTGAGCTCTTTTCATTGGGTCCTGTCTTTGGGCATGTCCTTAAATTCAATTTTAGCAAGAATCCTGTCCAGATGGATTAGCAGGAATCCCCCCCCCCGCCCCCCCCCCCCCGCCTTGATAAATCTTCTCATCCCTTCCTATACCACAGGTGATGTCAGATCGCCTTGCTGGGCCTGTTAGGTCAGTTTAGCCAGAATCTTGTCTTATCCCTGGTATTTTTCTCTTGGCAATTTTTCACCTGCTTCTTGACTATAAATTCCCATTTTCCTTGTGTTCAGCATGGAGTGCAATCTCAGTCCCTACTGCAAAATCCAATGGTCCCTGGATCTATGCAATAATTCTTAATAAAGTCTGCTTTATTTTCCTTTAACAAGTGCCATTAATAATTTTTCTTCAACATAAGACTCTCAAAAGATATTTTAGGGAGCAATTATTATTTTGTTAATTTAATGTTTCATCATACCATGAAGTTTATTCATCTGTGAAAAAACTACACTGATCTCCCTGGGTATATTTTAGTGGTCCAAGGAGAAGATGTGGTCCCACCCAAGAAAAACAGACCTGGAGAAGAAAAGCAACATACCCCCGAGGGAATGCTAGAACAGCAAAAGGCAGAGCAGTGAAAGTCAGAGGCAAAAAAAGATGAAAATTCATGATCTTGGGGATAGAGAAATCTGTCTTGCCCAAAAAGATATTCTGGGTGATTATTGGGATTTATGTTTCTATGTAAAAAATGATGCTGATTTGGAAACCAAAGGCTGTTACTAAAGTTCAAGTGGCATCTATGTCAACCCTCATATTTGATTAGATACTACAGTTTTGAGAGGCTGTTCCAATTTTTTTATTCTCTTTTTAAAATTAAGAGAATAACTTTAATTCTCTTTTAAAATTAAGAGAAAAATTAAGAGAATAAATTCAAAGCACACAAATGAATCAAAAATATGGTGGATCACACCACTGCTGAGTTCACATTGTGTTCCTTGCCTCAGATTATATTTGGGGGGAATTCTCCATTCAATTTTAAATAATATTTGGATTTCAAAAGTGAGATCATATTCCTCGGTTGGAGTACACGCTTGTGGATGGGTGAGACGAAAGCCCGGATCATTGAGGATATTCAGTCCTTGGCTCTCCCACTGCCTGTCACTATTCTGAATTGCTGGAAACACATTAAAAGAATATTTATCCTGTTCATGCCTTGGAGGTCTATTTTCTCTCTATTACACCTTTACCAAGAAGCAGCTCTGATTAACTTCCATTAATTTCTCCTTACCAAAGCCAATACTCAGAGCCAAGATCACTTTTGATTAACCACAGCTGTTCTAGCCCAAGCTTATTCCAGTATTTTCCCATTTGAGCTGTTTTCAATATCTAATGTTAATTTCATTGGATTTCCTGAATTACTTTAGGGAGGATGGAAGGGAATACTCCCATACACTATAAGAGTTTATTATAGGATGATAATTTGCATATACAGATATAGAGACAGAAATATATAGATATAAACACACAACATATATATAATATATATGTAGTATATCTGTATGTCTATATATGTGTGTGTCATTCACAAAATAATGAAATGTGGGTCAATTAAAATGTATTACAAAAATAATCTTTTATATTACAAAAAAAATGTATGCATTATAACTTTTAAATGGTCCTTTTGCTGAATTTTTTTCTAAAGGCTTTTTAAATAAGTCTCCTAAAATCTCTCTTTTAATAGGGAACATAAAATATGAAGTGTTGAACCTTGATGTGGAGTTGAATAGATAAAATATACACATTTAAACCAACTGAAGAACAATAAAATCAAGTTCGAGTTTCTATGACACAAAGTTCAGAAGTGTGCATAATCTTATTCCATAATGCCCTCCAGTTTGTCAAATCATAGAAAAGATATTTGACTCGAGTGTCCAGACAACAGTGCAAGTAAGAGACCCCATGTATGCAACTGCACGGGGGAGGGAACAAGCATGGCGTCACATTTTAATATCCTGTTGTACACAGGCACCAGAGCCGGTTGAAGAAATAGTGAGAGAGAAAGCTCAGAAGGGAGGAGAATTTATATCTACATCTACTATATGTTAAACATATTAAAACTAAAAATTATATTGAAATCTCTTGAGACATTTTTACCCAATTTAAGAGCATGGTATATGTTTGTCAATTAAAATTGTCTGGGTTTTTAATGTAGAATTTACCATTTCCAATCGTGATTTTTTCCCCCTATGTTTGCATTTAGCAGAATCTATGCCAGGTGTCCCCAAAGGTAAGAGTGGGGTACGTATATTTTTTTCATCTTAATTGTTTAACTGACAGCTAAAAGAACGCTCTCATTTCTAAGAAAACGAATGAGTGAAGTTGTCCATTCTTGCTCTGATTCCACAGTCAAAAGCAGCTGGAGTTTATACAAGGTTCACACAGTTCAGCCCAATCAGAGAAGGTTATTTTCCTTTTCCACTTCTGACTGTGAAAGACCCGGTTATCATTTCCAGAAAACATCTATGCCAGAAAAACCTGCAGATAGAGACTTTTTTTTTTCTCGTTCTGAATTGTTAGTCAGTCTCTCAGCACATTTTGAATGTAACCTTTTTAATCCCTGCATTTGCAATTAGAGATTAAAATTCCATTCCAAGAGCCATTCGGCAGATGGCATAGCATGAAAAAAATGGAGGTAGTTTAAAATTGTATTTATACAGAACACCAGATGAATTTGCCAGCCTGTTTCTTCCTGAGCTTATACATTTGCTTGTGAAAATTGATTGTTTAAGATGCAAATTTCATTTGCTGGGATTTCGAATTTTTATAGGATTTTAAAGCATCAATTAATCCATCTCTTTTGTTTAGCACAGTTGCTTTTAATATGGAAGTAAAAATCTATATTTTAAGAAACTGCATCTTAAGAAGATTAAGTCACCTGTGCCAGGGTCACCAAGGTAGGCTCGGAAAGGCCACATGATAATGGAATGGACAGGCCACTGAATCAACACACCTGTTAAGCAGAAATCTCATCACTTCTTAAACCATTTAGGCAGTTTGATTCTTAATTAAGATTTTTCCTTTAGCTTCCTCCAAGAGCTTTTTAAAAAATCCTTATAACTATTAAATGCTTATTGATATCTAAAAGATTCAGAAAAGCACACAAATCAAAAGTGTATAGCTTAAGGGTTTTTTTAAAATGAGCATACCCATGTAAACACCTCCCAGATGAAGAAATCAAAAATCGCTCACTCCCCAGAGGTCTCTCTTCTGCTCCTTTTCAACATAACCACTATTCTAATTCTAGCCCAGAAGATTAGTTTACATCTTACTGAAATACATGTAAGTAGAGTCTGTATTACTACTTTGTATCTGGCTTCATTCACACAACATTCTGCTTCATCCATCCACCCATTCTGTTGCATGTAGGAGTATTTGTTCATTGTCGTTGTTGTATATATATATTTTTTATGAATATGCCAATGAACTTTGGGGACTTTTCTAGTTTGGGGTGATTACAAATAGTGCTACTATCATTACTTTTATATGTGTCTTTTGTGAACATATGTAGGCATTTCTGGTAGGATTAGACCTAGCTGTGGATTATTCGCAATTCTCCAAATTAACCACATCCTCCACCAGGGTATGAGGGTTTCAGTCACTCCACATCCTTGACTGAACCTGACAATGTCAGTCTTTTTCACTTTAGCAATGTCATGGCCATGTGGTGGTTTGTATTATCATTGTAAGTGACACTTCCCTGGTGACTAATAAAACTGAGCCTGCTCCCATATTTATTGGTCATTTGTGAAGTGTTTGTTGAAATCATGCGACCATTATTCAATTGATTCATTTTTTTATTTACAATATGTGTGAATCTCTTATGAGGTGCATGTATTGCAACCAATTTATATCCTCTAGTTTCCTTTTCCACCCTCTTGGGTCCATAATTTTTAAAAACTTTAATTCATTAATATTTTTAGCTTTTTATGTTTTGTTGAAGAAATTTTTACTTCTCTTAAGTTCACAAAGTGAACTATGCTATCTTCTAAAATCTCTATTTATTCTATTTTTCAAACTGGGTTAACAATCCAAATTTATTTTTGCATATGGTGTCCACAGGGATTAAATCATTCATTTCATTTATATATACAATTGATCCAGCAACTTTTATTATAGAGACCACCCTTACCCGTTACCCTCAACGCACTGCAATGACATCTTTTTCATAATTCAATCGATCCTGTATATATGGGCCTATTTCTGAACTCTATTTGTCTCTCCTTGTATCAAGAGCACACCAGTTAATTGTATAGCTTTAGAAGTCTCAATATCTGGTGGAATAACTTCCCCAACTTTGTTCTCTTTCAATAATTAATTTCTAGGCTATTTTAGTCCTTTAAATTTCCACAAGAAAATGTAACTTGCAGGAATTTTGACTGAAATTTCATTGCCAATAAATTATTTTGGTGAGAACTGACATCTTCTTGATACTGAGTTTTCTGTTAATATGGTATGTCCTCCTACTGACATTTTTAATTTCTCTCAAAAATGTATTACTACATTCTGTGTAGACTAAATATACATCATCTAATAGGCTTCCTCTAGTTCTTTGCTTTATTTTGCTATTATGCAACTAAACTATTGGGTTTTTTAATTGGTACTTATTTTTAAGTTCTAGAATTTTCGTTTGATTCTTTGTTGTTGATTCTAATGTTTAATTCTCCATATTCTTTTCTATTTTCTTGAACATAATGATAAACTATTTTAAAGTCTGGAACTCCAGTTTTTGCATTGCTAAAGTAAGGATTCTGATAGAAACTCTATTTAGATTTCTAGCCTCCATTCCTTCCTGCTTGCCTTTTTAGCCTTCTGCCCTGCCCAGAATATGAATCAGTAAATGCCTCAGTTGGGAAAGAACCACAGAATGTCAGGTCCATTTGATTATTGTTGATCCCTACTCTTCAGAATCTTGACCTCTCAAGTCTTGACTGCCTGAATGCCGTCTTTTATCTACTCAACCACAGTGGACAGCCAAAAGCCTTGAGCCAGTATTCTCTGCCCATAAAACTTATGAAGCAGAGAACACTGTTAAGGAAAAGTGGAGAAGAATGTTAGGTTTACCTCACCCTTTTCTACAGCATCTTAAACACTCCAATCCTGGATATTTTGGTTGCTTTACTATGCTTCTTTATGACTGTTCTCCATAGAGGGTTGGTCAGATACAGCCCTTCTATCATAGCCAAAAGCAAAAATATATTATTGCAGAGCTTAACAAAACTTCAAAGTTTGAAGCTGTAAGCGAGACTTGGGAGAAAAATCAATGTATCTTTGGTCCTTTCTTGCCATTTAAAAATATGTGGTATTATAGATTCAAATATAAAGTGAAAGATTGCTAGATTCAAATTAGTAATTAACTTACTCATTATGAGAATGGGCGGAAGGGAGGAATTATGGGATGTGGAATAAAAGTACTTATTTTTAAATCCCATGAATGAGATTCACGAGCTCTAGGTCCATGGCTAGTCACATACGTTTTCTGAGTGTTGGTTTTCATCCATAAAAAGAAATAATAATTGAGGTTAATATTTTAATCTGAAAAAACATTTGTAAACCGAAATGCAAGAAGAAAATATGATGCCAAAGAAATACAAAAAAGTTAAGTCATATTTATATTTAAAAGCATCAGAGCATGGAAAGTGAGAATTGACATATACCAACCTGCTCCAAATAGAAGAGCCAGCCTTTTGTTGCTCTGAGAAGCTATTTTTTCAAAGGCTCTTTATTTAATAAAAACATACCTAACTAAAACATGATCTTTATAAAGGGGAATTTAAGATATGAATAGACTATGATAAGTAAAGAGATTAAACTAGTAATAAAAAAATACCCACAAAGAAAAGCTCAGGTGCAGATGATTTCATTGGTTAAAGAACAAAAAGATATAAAATAAGAAAAATATAGAATAATATCTTTTATAAATATAAATCTTCAAGAGAATTTTAACAGACCAAATGCTACATACAGCATATTAAAAAAAATTATACACTGTGACCAATTGGGATTTATGCCAGGAATGCAAGATTGGTTTAATATGCAAAAATCAATTAATGTAATAGACCATATCAACAAGTAAAATTAAAAACCAAAAACCACCTAATCACCAATAAATTGGAGAAAAAGCATTTGACAAAATCCAACACCCTTTCATAATAAAAAATCAAATCATTTGGGATAGAAAAAAACTCACTTGACATGATAAAAGGCATCTATGAAAAACGCACAGTAAACATCAACTTAATTAGAAAGACTGGATGCTCTTCTCTAAAGATCAAGAACAAGACAAAGATGTCTGCTCTCTCTACTTCTATTAAACCTTATAATGACAGTTGTAGCCAATGCATTAAAACAAGGAAATGAAATAAAAGCTATCTAGATTGGAAAAGAAGAAATAAAACTATTTCTATTTGTAGATGATCTGATCTTGCACAAGAAAATTCCAAGAAATCTACAATTAAAACTAATGAATGAGATCAGGAAATTGTAGAATGTAAGATCAATACAAAAATCAATCACATTATTATACTCCAGCAATGAATAATCCAAAACTGAAATTAAGAAAACAATCTCACTTACAATAGTATCAAAAAGAATAAAGTGCTAGTTGGAATAAATTTAACAAAGAAAATGTAAGATTCATACTCTGAAAACTACAAATTGCTGAAAGAAGTTGTAGAAGTTCTAAATGAGGGGAAATACATACCACAACCATGTTCAGAAGGCTTAATATTGTTCACATGGCAAGTGTTCCCAAATTGACCTGCAGATTCAATGCAATCTCTATTGAATCCCAACTAGCTTCTTTGTAGAAATTGACAGACTGATCATAGAAAATCAAGGGACTCAGAATAGCCAGAACAATCTTGAAAAAGTAAAAGCTTAAAAAAAAAAAAATAAAACCGTCTGATGTTAAAGTTGCAACAAAGCAGCTATAATCAAGACAGCATAGTACTGGCATAGGATAGACATACAGATCAAAAGAATAGAATTGAAATCCAAAAATAGCTCTGGATTTGGTAGAGGTTTCTTTAGGCATAACACCGAGCACAAACAACAAATAAAAAAATTAATTAAACTTTATCAAAATAAAAAACATTTTGCTGCAAAGGACAGTATTAGGGAAGTAAATGCACAATCCACTGAATGAAAATATTTGCAAGTCATATATATGACAAGGTAGCTGTACCTAGAATATATAAATAACTCTTACAACTCAATAAAATCATAAGATAAATAACAATATAGGCTAAGGATTAAATAGACATTTCTCCAAAGATATACAAATGATGAACAGACACATGAAAAGATGTCCAATATCATTAGTTATTAGGGAAATCCAAATCAAAACCACCATCAGCCGAAACCGGTTTGGCTCAGTGGATAGAGCGTCGGCCTGCGGACTGAAAGGTCCCAGGTTCGATTCCGGTCGGGGGCATGTGCCTGGGTTGCAGGCACATCCCCAGTGGGAGATGTGCAGGAGGCGGCTGATTGATGTTTCTCTCTCATCGATGTTTCTAACTCTCTATCTCTCTCCCTTCCTCTCTGTAAAAAATCAATAAAATATATTTAAAAAAAAAAAAAAAAAAAAAAAAACCACCATCAGATTTACTCACTTCACACCCACAAGTATGGCTAGAATCAAGAAGTCAGATGCTCTAGCTGGGTCGCTCAGTTGGTTGGAGCATCATCCTGTATACCAGTGGTTCTCAACCTTCCTAATGCCACGACCCTTAAATACAGTTCCTCATGTTGTGGTGACCCCAATTTCATTGTTAAAAATTGAACATAATTAAAGCATAGTGATTAATCACAAAAACAATATGTAATTATATATGTGTTTTCCGATGGTCTTAGGCAACCCCTGTGAAAGGGTCGTTTGACCCCCCAAAGGGGTCGCGACCCACAGGTTGAGAACCGCTGCTGTATACCAAAAGGTTGCAATTTGGATCTCAGTTGGGCATGTACGGAAGGCAACTGATAATGTTCCTTATACAACTCTCTCTCTCTCTCTCTCTCTCTCTCTCTCTCTCTCTCTCTCTCTCTCTCTGCAGTGTGTGTGTGCGTGTGTGTGTGTGTGTGTGTGTGTGTAGGTGTATGTGTATATCTCTTCCTCTTTCTCTAAAATCAATAAAACATATCCTTGGGTGAGGATAAAAAAAAAGTCAGATAACAACAAGAGTTTGTAAACATGGAGAGAACTTGGAACCCTCATGTATTGCTTGTGAGAATACAAAATGGTACAGCTGCTTTGAAAAAGTTTGGCAGTTCTTCAAAAAGTTAAACAGAATTACTATTGTACAAAGCAATTTCACTCCTAGGTTTATATTCAAGAGAAATTAACACATATGTTCACACAAAAAACTTACATTCAAATATAGCATTATTCACAATAGCCAAAATATAGAAACAACCTAAATGTTCACAATTATGTGGTATATGTACATAAACAAAATGTGGTATATTCTGAAATGAAATAGTATTCAGCAATTAAAATCTAAAATATTGATACATGCTTCAATGTATATTAACCTTAAAAACATTATGCTAAGTCAAAGACTTATAGTCATAAAAGAGTACATAGTATTTGATCCCATTTTTATGAAATGTCTAGAATAGGCAAATTTATTGAGACAGAAAATAAATTAGGGATTTCCTAAAGATGAGGGAAGGTGTGGCAATTGGAGAATGATAGCTAAAGGATTTGGGGTTTCTTTCTGGAGTAATTAAAATGTTCTGAAATTGTGGGGATGCTTGCACAAGCCTGTGAATATACTAAAAACCATTTCATTGTCTAGATGGGTAAATTGTATGGCATGTAAATTATCCTATCTAATACAGAGGGAATATGCTAATTGACTCTCACACTGTCGCAAAGATGGTGGTGCCCACAGCCAATAAGGAGGGAATATGCTAATTGACTGCCCTTCCCTCAAAGATGGTGGCACCCACAGCCAATAAGGAGGGAATATGCTAACTGACTGTCCCACCCTCAAAGATGGTGGCACCCACAGCCAATAAGGAGGGAATATGATAATTGACTGCCACGTCCTCAAAGATGGCAGCGTCCACAGCCACAAGATGGGGGCGCCCATTTCCCTCAGCCCCGCCAGGGTGGCAGGCCTTGCCACATGCCTGCCTCTGGAGTCCTCCAGTCCCCTCAGCCCCCCAGCTGCCTAGGGCTGGCCCAAGGCGCATGCAAGCCTCGGCTGTTGGCTGCCTAGCCACCCAGGGCCGGCCTGAGGCACAGGCAAGCCTCAGATGGCAGCTGCCCAGCTGCCCAGGGCCAGCCAAGGCTTGCTCTGCCAGTAGTGGCAGCAGCAGAAGTGTGATAGGGGCATCACCTTCCCCTGATTTCTGGGTCGCCTCCCGCCCCTGAGGGCTCCCAGACTGTGAGAGAAGGCAGGCCATGCTGAGGGACCCCCCTCCAGTGCATGAATTTTCATGCACTGGGCCTCTAGTATCTTTAAAAAGCTGTTACCCCTCCCCCATCCAAAGAAAGGGTATATGTAGTCAGCGCTGATACTAGGTACTATGAGGACTTAAAATATATTAATTCCCACTAAATATAGTAAGATCTGTAGAAAGAATATATAGATACATTTCATAAATTAAACATCACACCAACAAATATGTATTTGCCTCCCTTTTAGATCCTAAATATCAGTGGCTTTCAAAATCTTACCATATCTACAAGTAGGCGATATCTTTCCTTTGTCAACAACTTAGAGTCAGGAGAGAGAACCAAGATGGCGGCATAGGCTAACGCTGGAGTTTGCTGCCTTGAACAACTACTTCAAAAGTGAAACTAAAACACGGAACAGACATCACCCAGTACCACAGGAACGCTGGCTGAGTGGAAGTCCTACAACCAGGAGGAAAGAGAAACGCATACGGACACTCAGAGGAGGCGCAGTGCTGAAGTCAAATTCTGAGATGCAGAGTGCGCGGAGCAGGCTGGCGGCGGAGGGCGCGGTTGGCGTTTTCAATCGGGAAGGAGTCTCAGGCTCTGAGCTCCAGATACAGGCGAGTCTTTAGGAATTCAGACTCAAACGGGAGAAACGGGACTGTCTGGCTTCGGTCAGAGCAAGTGCAGCTTTCTCTCCAAGCTTTACAGCGGGTGCTGGGACTCAGAGAGGCAGAGCCCCGGGGGACAGGACTGAGAGCCGCCATAACTGCTCTCTCCGGCCCACCCTGTTGATCCTGTGCGACCTGCCCTGCCCAAGCCCTGCACAGAGGCATTTGCCAGATAGCCTCAGGCAAAGGCTAGATTAGCACCTCCCTAGAGGACAGAAGTTCTCTCTCTGCAGACACAGCTGATCCTCACAGCCACTTGGCCTGGAGGTCAAGCCCTCCCTGGTTTTTTGCTTCAACAATCAAGGTTTAACTATAAGACTGCGAACAAAGACCACTAGGGGGTGCACCAAGGAAGCATAACAAAATGCGGAGACAAAGAAACAGGACAAAATTGTCAATGGAAGATATAGAGTTCAGAACCACACTTTTAAGGTCTCTCAAGAACTGTTTAGAAGCTGCCGATAAACTTAATGAGATCTACAACAAAACTAATGAGACCCTCGATGTTATATTGGGGAACCAACTAGAAATTAAGCATACACGGACTGAAATAACGAATAATATACAGACTCTCGACAGCAGACCAGAGGAGCGCAAGAATCAAGTCAATGATTTGAAATGCGAGGAAGCAAAAAACACCGAACCGGAAAATCAAAATGAAAAAAGAATCCAAAAATGCGAGGATAGTGTAAGGAGCCTCTGGGACAGCTTCAAGCGTACCAACATCAGAATTATAGGGGTGCCAGAAGATGAGAGAGACCAAGATATTGAAAACCTATTTGAAGAAATAATGACAGAAAACTTCCCCCACCTGGTGAAAGAAATGGACTTACAGGTCCAAGAAGCGCGGAGAACCCCAAACAAAAGGAATCCAAAGAGGACCACACCAAGACACATCATCATTAAAATGCCAAGAGCAAAAGACAAAGAGAGAATCTTAAAAATAGCAAGAGAAAGAAACTCAGTTACCTACAAGGGAATACCCATATGACTGTCAGCTGATTTCTCAACAGAAACTTTGCAGGCCAGGAGGGAGTGGCAAGAAATATTCAAAGTGATGAATACCAAGAACCTACAACCAAGATTACTTTACCCAGCAAAGCTATCATTCAGAATTGAAGGTCAGATAAAGAGCTTCACAGATAAGGAAAAGCTAAAGGAGTTCATCACCACCAAACCAGTATTATATGAAATGCTGAAAGGTATCCTTTAAGAAGAGGAAGAAGAAGAAGAAGAAGAAGGTAAAGATACAAATTATGAACAACAAATACACATCTATCAACAGGTGAATCTAAAAATCAAGTGAATAAATAATCTGATGAACAGAATGAACTGGTGATTATAATAAAATCAGGGACATAGAAAGGGAATGGACTGACTATTCTTGGGGGGGGAAGGGGTGTGGGAGATGCGGGAAGAGACTGGACAAAAATCGTGCACCTATGGATGAGGACAGTGGGTGGGGAGTGAGGGCGGAGGGTGGGGTGGGAAATGGGAGGAGGGGAGTTATGGGGGGAAAAAAGAGGAACAAATGTAATAATATGAACAATAAAGATTTAATAAAAAATTAAAATAACAACTTAGAGTCAAATAAATATTGAGGAATGTAATGGAAAATCATTTGTATTATACAGGTCAACCCACATTGTGAATTCATGCAGAAGTCCCATACTTCTGCGGCTTGAAATGGTCAGCGAAACCTTTGTCAAGATTTCTGCTCAAAGAAGCCTTTGAAGAATAAGCAATGTATAGATTGGGGGAAGGAGGGAAGCAAGAAAAGAATTTTTCAAGCACTTTTTATGCAATTTCTGCAGATGCCCAATACTTTCATTCCCTTTTACTTGTACTTCTGTGCCATGGCTTTTCAACATATTGGGTGCACACATCTGCTACATATAATCATTCAAATGAAGAATGAGATCCATGTCTTTTCCTTTTATATGTCACACAGATTACCAGTACAAATATTTCACACCATTCAAGATAAGATGGATAAAAACAGAAGATTTTTAAAAATAAACGGTGAGGTGAGGGAATTACAATGAGGCTCTGATAGTCTATTGTCTTTTCCAGTGATGGCCAACAACTGTATTTATAGAATATCAAATTCATAGTGATTTTACATTGTATATAATTTATTTCATCCTCCTCAAATATTCAACTAACTAATCCCACAAAGCAATACAGGATAAGCTCAGGCATTCATTCCTTTAAAAACTAAATAGAATAGTGTAATTGTTAAGAGCTCAGTCTGGGTTCAAAGCCAAAACTTTGTCATTACTTTGTCAGTTGTGCGTGATCCCTAACTTTGAGTTTCCTCATCTTATAGTGAGAATGATAATATTTATCTTTGGGGAAATGGGTTTGTTTTCATGGTCTGTGTAGGAACTCAGTATCAAAACCACCAGGTAAAGAACGGTTACACCAGACTTGAGGGAGACTTCAGGGAAACAGGTCTCTGTAGTTCATACAAACTGAAGGAAGCTATACATCTACTTTCTGCTTCCAGACAAGGCTACAGATTTGCTATTACTACTAAGTTTGGATTCAGAATCACAACTGTCCCATCATAGTAAAGATTCCCTTTAGAGGGAGCACAGATATTGTTAGTACAGCTTTCTGAATGGTCACACAAAAATGACTGTGGCAACGATTTACTCTCGGATGTGGCAAGATGCTACCTTGTCAGTAATCTGAGTGATCTCCTGTTCGGGACTCAGACACAAGAGAGGCTCTGCTCAGATCTGCTGAAACTGGTTCTGCTGTCTCTCAGCATCCACCTCACTTACACACGATTTTGTATCCTTGACTAATTAACTCAGGGTCACAATATAACCTACAGAGGATGTTTGTGTAAGCACAGGCCTCTCCTAGGATCTGTAACCACATAGGCTGGTGTGTACACATAATCATATATAATATATTTAAAGTGCTTAGTAGGATATCTGTTACAGAGGAAAGCCCTAAATAATGATGTTGATTATAAAATGACTAGAGGCCCGGTGCACAAAATTCGTGCATGGGAGGGGGAGTGTCCCCCAGCCTAGCCTGCACTCTCTGTAATCCGGGACCCCTCAGGGGATATCCGATTGCTGGTTTAGGCCCGATCCCTCTCGCAATCCGGGACCGCTGGCTCCTAACCGCTTGCTTGCCAGCCAGCCTGATCCCCCTAACTGCTCTCACCTGCTGGCTTGATCCCCGTAACTGCTCTTCCCTGCTGGCCTGATTGCCCCTAACTGCCTCTGCCTTGGCCCTGCCACCATGGCTTTTTCCGGAAGGACGTCTGGTCTAATTAGCATATTACCCTTTTATTAGCATAGATGAAGTCAGTATTCTATGTGGGTAGGTGATCAATAGGAACAGAAGTAGGGGAGATGTTACTTTTATTCCCCGATTAGGCACTGGCATTAAAGAATGGGAATTTTAATCAGTTCCTAGAGAATCTTGTTTTGTTTTGTTTTCATTTAAGATCATTTAAGGCAATAAGATAGTCCAGAGATTACACAAAGGAGCATTTTTTCCTTTGTCTTTAAATTCAAAATGCAGTGATGGATATTAAATGAAGTTGGAATCTGACATTCTAAATGCAGTCTTCTTGTGTGATTCAGAGGGATTCTGTGTTCAAAGATCCATTCAACAATGGTTCCCTCACTTAGTAGACAAGCCTGCAAGATCATCCTGAAAGACGCAGATGGAAGATCTAAAGGCCCCTGGGAGTGAAAGTAATGCAGAGAGATGAAACAGCCTCTGTCTCCTCTTATACTAAAGCTAGGCCTTTATCAGCTCTGTGGCCTTAGGCAGATACTTAATCTCTAAATCTCAATACACTCACTTGTAAAGTGGGGAAGTAGAAGCCACCTCATAAACTGTGTGGGCACTAGCAAATGTCTTCATTAGAAGGAATGGAAGAAAAGGAAGCCAAGAATAATCCCAGGCCATGACCTTGTATCCATCTTCCTTCCTAGCTTCCTCTCTGAAAGAGCCTTCAACTCTTCCTACATTTCAGAAACAACCAGATATTAATTTTTCCTTAATTACATCCTAACTCATTCATTTTCAAACATTACTTTAAGCACCTACTAGCATTCACGGTCCTGAAATACAACGATGAAACAAGTTGGACCCTGTCCTCAGAATATTTCCAATCTGGTAAAAGACCATTGTTTGACATTTATCCCTTAATTAAGACATAACTCTCTACTACAACCTCGATGCAGGAAACATTTTCCAATACTCCCAAACAGTCTGAATCTATCAGCCCTTCTCTTGTTACATTTTTCTTTAACCTTGAATATGCACTTAAAACACTGGCTCATACGGAACAGTTAGTAACACTGGCTCATACAGAACAGTTAGTTGTAATTCTATTATGGAAAGGATACTGCTTTTTTTATACAGGGCCTCCTTTCTCTGTACCTAAAAGCACTAGCAAGCTGTATCTATCCACAGATATTACACACAAGTATATATACATGCACATAAATAAATAAAAATACTTTGGCATTTTGTATGTTCAAAATGATTTCTCACAAATCTCTTCTGTTAACTTTACAGCAACTTCTATAATGTACTGATGCAAAAGAAACAAAAGACTGCTTGAATGAGTCACCAAAAGATAAAGCTGGTGGAGTCTGGAACAAAAGACTTGCAACTTCTGTTCCAGGGATTTTACTACCATGATCCCACTGCCTTCCAATGCCCTCTTTCAATGTGTCCATTTTCAGATGGACTTCAAGGAGACATGAAGGCAGATGATTTGAAGTTAGATGTAAGAAAGATCAGGAGAGTGAAGGACTGCCTACCTTCTTGAGAAGGATGGAAAGCTATTTATTGTTAGCAAATGACAAGCCTACATTTGTCATGTAATTCTAAATCCATAACTTCTAGCACTATCTACCTACTAAGATATAACTTAAGTCAAAACCTTTTCACTTGTGGGAGCTGCCAACACCCTTTACTTCATCTTCATAGCACTAGGGTTCAGGGGTATGTTATTCTCCCATTAATAAACCTTACCTTATTGGTTACTATGGTCATAAAAGCCATGATTGGCTTCCCCACATATGTATGTGTATATACTTTGTGTGTGATTCTGTCCTTGTACCGAAGCAGTGCCGGATAAGCTCCTAGTTCAGAGAGCTCTCTCACCAAATATTCTACACTTTCGATATTATGATTCTCACTTGGGAAAAGGGGCAACTAGACAGAATCCAGTGACTGAGGCTGGAATTCATGAACTATCTTCTTTGATCCAGCCAATTATTTCTGTCATCTATCTTTCCTCTTCTTTTTGGTACATTCATTATGATTTAAACAATTATTTTTCAACTGTATGATTTTCTAGTTGATATTGGTACTAAATACATGTGCTGAAGTAGACAATTAGGTCAGTCAATGGGGACAAAATTGCCTAAAACAGACTGGGCTGAAGTTGTCAGGCTTCTCCATTATCAAAGACCAATAGATAGGAGACTATTCTGAATGCCACTGCGTGGCCATTACCTCCACAGCCATTTAGATAACCCCACGCAGTGAAGCAAGAACTTTCCACTGATGCTGAGCTCATCTCTTTCTCCTAAACTCCAGGGAGAAGGAGGAATGATATTTTATTGTCTGTAAAAAAAGGGGGGGCGGGGGAAGGGGAGAGACAAAAGGACAGCTTTTAAAGCAAGAAGATGTCCCTATTTGTTAAAAGTTGTTAAGTTCAAAATGTAGGCCCCACACGCACTAAATGTACTCTTTATTCTCCCTTCACAACTTTGCATGTACACTTTCTAAAAGTCTCCTGGTGTTTGTTTGTTTTTTATAAGCTCTCCCAAGGTTTAACTATCAAGTCACATGATAGGTCTAAAACCAAGTGCAGAACCAGATGTATTGCTGTGGGGACAAAGCTCTGTGCATAAAATATCAGTCCCAGTGGCCAACTGGCAGCTCTCTTTGTTTGCACACTCGTGCAATTACTTCAGGTCATTAGGCCCATCTTGAGTGGATATTTTATTATCATTAAGAAAAGTGGTGTAATGACATTCAGCGATTTCATGATTACAGCAATAACAGAAGGTGGGGAGGTGATGCCAACAGGGAAGACCTATAGGCATTGACTCAGAACTATATTTTATATGAAAAATAAATTAAGAAAAAAAACAGCATTTCCATACATCGATTATCAATAGATTTGTTTCATTACCAAAAATATACTAGGGCCTACAATGAGGCAAATACTCTTTTAGGTGCTAAAGGACAGAGCTTTGCATAAGACAGACAAGACCTCTAGCTAACAGAATTCATTTTTAAGTGGGATGAAAGACAAATGAACAGATGTACCAGAAACTATTAGCTAGTTGTAATGAAGAAATTAAACGAGGTGATATAATAGAAAATGACCAGGGATCAAATAGAAGCTCTTCCTAATACAGAAGTTAAATCTGAATGACAAAAAGTACCGAGTCATTTGGAAATCAACTAAATGTCAAGACAGCTGGTACAAAGGCTATGAGACAGGAATAAATTTAGAATGTTTTAGAAACAATGTTTATAAAAATAAAAAAAAGGTCAATGTGTATAGAGAATATTAACCTGGAGGAAAGTGCTAGAGAATTAGTTAGGTCTAGATTATGTAAGACCTGATAAGACCAAATATTGTACAATATTTACTGAAAACCTAGTATGTGCCAGTCACTATTCTAAACTCTGGGAATGTATCTGTGAGTGGACAAATTTCCTGACCTCAGGACCTCACTTTCTGGTTGTCAGAGACAGATAATAAGCAAAATGTTAAAACTACAAATGCTATGGAGAAAAATAAAATGGGATAAAACAGATCATTAGTATGTGGTGGGGTGGGAGGTGTGCTATATGATATAGAGTAGTGTGGTAAATGAAGAAAGACTGCAAATTCTTTGCAATTCCTTGCATTGAAACATGAATCTGATCCCCTTGCCCTGGAACCTGGGCTACCTTTGATGAGTTACATGAACCAAAGAGTGCAGTACAAGGGATTTTCTGAGGGTTGAGGCCAGAACATAAGAATTCTTGCAGCTACGACCCAATTCTCTTGGAATAATCTCCCTAGTCACTCTGAGGGCACCAGGCTGGAGATGTCATATGTAGACCCTCCGGCTGTGGTTGGCAGCATCTAAAAATCTCAACATCCTAATATTCATAACCTTGTGTCCCCCCTCCCCTTGAGTATGGGCTGAACCTAGTGACTCACTTCCAGTAAAGACAATACCACAAACACGTTGAGATGTCACTTCCAACTTTAGGTTACAAAGAACTAGATTTTCTGTGAGGTGGTGTGTTTTTTGGGGTTTTTTTGGTGTGTATTTTTAATCCTCACCTGAGGATATTTTTTAATGGGTTTTTACTTTTTTAGAGAGAGAATAGAGGGAGGAAGGGTGGAGAGAGAGAGAAACATCGATGTGAGAGAGACACATCAATTGGTAGCTTCCCCCTGCACCCTGACCGGGATCAAGCCTGCAACTGAGGTACGTGCCCTGGACCAGAAATTGAACCCGAGACCTTTCGGTCTGTGGGCTGATGCTCTAACCACTGAAACCAGCCCTGGGCTAGATCTTCTGTTTTGTTTGACCTCTCTTGCTCTCTCTCCCAGAGTTCTCACTCCAGAAAAATGCCAGTTTGCTATGTTGGAAGGTCAACCAGGTTGCAGGAAACTCAAGTCTCTGAGCAACAAGCAGCAAGGACTTAAGAGCTGGCAGTAGCTGAATGAGTTTGGAAGCTGCTCTTCCCCAGCTAAGTCTTGAGATGACTAAAACCCCAGAAAACACATTCATCACAGCCATGTAAGAAACCCTGAGCCAGGGGACTTAGCCAAGTCCCACCTGGATTTTTGACCCATAGAAACTGTGAGCTAATAATGTTTGTAATTTTAAGCCACTATGTTTTGGGGTAGTTTGTTTCACAGCAACAAACAACTGATGCACTGAAAGACAATCCCAGCTGAGGCCAGTCTTCCATCCATCCCTGCCAAAGTGCTAGGCATGTGAGTATAGCCTCCTTGCAAAGCCATCCCCCAACTAAACACCATTGAATGATCTCTGTCAATGCCAAGTGCAATAGAAAATTCATCCAGCCAGACCCTGCCCAAATTTCTGACCAAAAAAAAAAAAAGTGCACTATAATAAAAATGGTTGCTGTTTTAAGTCACTGTGTTTTGGGGTAGTTTGATATGCAGCAATAGATCAAAGGAATAGGTAGGGGGTCAGGAATACCTCTTTGATAAGGCAGCCTCTGAGCAAACATGTGAAAGACATGCCAATGTTAGGCAAAGGAAATAAGTAGGAAAGGACCTGGTGAAAGCATGCTAGTCAAGTTCAAAAACCATCAAGTGGCCCTCTGCCAAAGTAGAGCACAGAGTGGCAGGAGATGGGCTCAGAGTGGAAACAGGCTAGCAGATCAAGAAGATCATGTCGAGGACTGACATTTACTGGGAGTGAATTGCAGAGTTTTGATCAGTGGCTCAAAGTTCTGAGCAGAATATTCTGTCATGAAATTCGGTCTCTGAGTCGTCTTCCTTCACTTACAGTAGTCGTCCGTGTCCAAGTGGTGAAAGCCTACAGCCAACCCTTCATGGCATCAACACCCAGTAACAACCGGTCATCTTCCAGCTGGTCCCAAGAGAGGGCCTCATGGCCTGGAGCCTGTGTGTGGCCGGTGCCTTCCCCTCCCTCCATCCCCCTGCTTTGCCTGGCCATATCTGCAGTTCAGTGTCAATGCTTTCATTTTCCAAGTTTTTACATTAACTTGAAGTTGTTAACGCAGTTGTGTTGCAGAATGTCTCAGACAATGCCAGAGGCTATAAATAAGTAACAGTCACTTCAGGTCTGCCAGGCAAACAAGCACCTGGATTCTGCGGAGACCCCCAGAGACTGAGATGGCTGCGGTGCCGAATAGCTCAAACAGGGCTAAAAGCTGACAAACTCCAGGTGACAGTTACATCTGCCATCGACACACGTCTCCTGATTGCCACCAGGACCAATAAATGGTGATGGAAGGAGACTTGATTTGGGGTGGTGAACACACAATACAGGGTACAGATGATGTGTTGTGGAACTGTGCATCTACATAATTACATTTTATAATCTGTGTCATCCCAATAAATCAATAAAAAGCGGGGGGGGGGGGGGGAGAGTTGAAAATGTCACCCAATCTGCATTTACAAGCATAGCAACAAAATTACATAATATACTATAAATTTGAATTAAGGCAAAGTGTTAGATACTAGGTAATAATTTTCTTTACCTAAATTGATTTCATTAACATGTTTTTGGACTTAATTCTACAAAGGTAGTAGAGAGAAATATCCTTTGATGAACTGCAACGGAACAGGGTTGTAAAGGAACAAAATATAATATTTTAGGAAAAAGGGAAAGAGGATAAACTAATATTAACATGGGGACTATTTATAGTTTCACTAATGAATCTACCCATCTTTTAATAATTTTTCTTTCATAACCATTTTCACATTTGCCTTTCTTAGGGACATACACCAGTCCCTGGAAACAAGCCAAAGTGCAAAATTAAATGCTATCACAACATCTAATTACTAAGAATATTTTTCTTATAAACAAAAGAACATATTACTGCTAATCTTTAGTACTGAATCTGCATCAAAATGTTCACTATCTTTTTGCCCAGATTAGCTGAGTACACCCATTTCAAGCCCCTGCCTTTGTTCTATGGCTGGTGTTAGAATTCACAGGTTACCTAACTGCCCTCTGCGGGCTGAGGTTGGACTAGGAATCCTCGCCCGCTTTGTACTCTGTGAAACTCTTGACAGTACAGGTTAATGATCTCACCACACCTCCCATAACTACTCACTCCATTAAATACAAATTTGAATGGAAAGAGCAGTTTTCTTCCCATGCAAATGTTTGTTTTTAGCCTAATGCACTTTCCAAATAACTGGTTGCCATGGTGGCAGGCACTTTGGACAAAGTGACACAGAGTGGGTAAAATTGACTAATGGTCGTGGGATAGGAAGCTGCTATTTTTATGACCAAGTGAGAGCCAGGATTCGCTGTGCAGATTCCATATACATGCACACAAAGTAGGAGAGAGGTGAAGGTGAAGAAAACAATGTTTTCTTTTATGCTTCTTCCTCCCTAGCAGGACGCTTTTTGAGAAGTATATTATAGGCTACAAAAATTGCTTGATCCTCTTGGTTACCTGAGTACCAATTACTGCTGTTTTTTGAGAATATCCATCCAGTGTCTGTCCTTTCATGGGTCAGTTGTTTGGGATGTCCATGAGAAGAGTGCAGCCATGGGGAGTTCAGCCATTAATTAGATTCTGCTGTTTTCCCTCACCAATTCAAAACTCATGATTGTATTTCCAGAGAAATGTTTTCACACACAAGGTCATAAAACACTACCAATTTCTGTTTAACCTGCCTCTTCAATTGACTACTTAAACTGACAACTCTAATTGTCTACAAGTGGGCACGTTTATGCATTAAAATGTCTAGTTACATTGTTCTAAACCAAAGGATAAGCTGACTTCGATTATCAGGTCTGAATTTAGAGGCTAATTGCATCTCATCCTTTAACCTTTAAAATGAGTTGCCCTTATAATTTAACAGGATCCTCTGCACATTTGTCTAAAACTATAGGTTCCAAAGAGGACGAAAATGAAAAGATTATTATCTGTGACTGAAAAGTGACAAAGCAATGACCTCCATCATGGCCCCCAATTCTTCAAGTTCAAATGGGTTTGTGAAATCAATGTTCATATTGCATACTCACCAGATTTATAATTCTTTCATTGACCATTGCTCTCATTTGTGTGAAAAAAGGAGGGAAAGGTCAGTATGGTCCTTTTCAAATATGTAAATTTTGATTCCAGAAAGCACTGTTAAATGATGACATCTTTCTTTTCTTCTATCCATCTCTTCCTCCCTTCCTTTCTCCCTCTCTCTCTCTTCTCTCTTTTTTTCTCTCTCCACAAGATATAATCCCATAGTGTAGATTTGTTTTTGGTTTCAGAAAAATCTAAGTCTTGATCCTAATGCTATCCTAAGAAGTCAAATAACCCAAGGAAAACATTAATCTTTTATTCAATATTATTTATTTCCTGATTGTAAATATTATTTTTACAACCTACTCTGTTTAACAGATAGTTCATTAGATGTTTGTTTCTTGCCATCATTTGGTACATTTATACTAGGCTAAATAGAAATAAAATGAATTATGTTTATTAGGGACTACAGTCACTGTCCTACAAGAGATGATAAGCATACATCTATCCAGCTTAAGGAAACAATTAAAATGTGTCCTCAAAGATAAATCCATATGTAAATACTAGAGGCCTGGTGCACAAAAATTTGTGCACTCGGGGGATGGGGGGGTGGGGGAGTCCCCTCAGCCTGGCCTGTGCCCTCTTGCAGTCTGGGACCCCTCGGGGGATGTCCACCTGCTGGCTTAGACCCACTTCCTGGGCCATCGGACATAAGCTGGCAGTCAGACATCCCTCTGGCAACCTGGGAGCCCTCAGGGGATGTCCACTTGCCAGCAGGGAGCAGGCCGAAGCTGCAGTCAGACATCCTTAGTGCTGCTGAGGAGGCAGAGAGGCTCCCACCACCACCGCTGTGCTGGCAGCCATCAGTCTGGCTTGTGGCTGAGCAGAGCTCCCCCTGTGGGAGCACACTGACCAACAGGGGGCAGCTCGTACATTGAGCGTCTGCCCCCTGGTGGTCAGTGTATGTCACAGTGTCTAGTCATTCCCAGTTGTTCTGCTGTTAGGGTCAATTTGCATATTACTCTTTTATTATATAGGATAGAGGCCTGGTGCATAGGTGGAGGATGGCTGGTTTGCCCTGAAGGGTGTCCCGGATCAGGGTGGGGGTCCCGCTGGGGTGCCTGCCCAGCCTGGGTGAGGGGCTGAGGGCCGTTTTCAGGCTGCCCACACCCCTTTCAGGGTGGGGGTCCCAACTGGGGTGCCTGGCCATCCTGGGTGAGGGGCTGATGGCTGTTTGCAGGCTGGCCACACCCCCTTCAGGGTGGAGGTCCCAGCTGGGGTGCCTGGTCACCCTGGGTGAGGGGCTGATGGCTGTTTTTGGGCTGGCCACAGCCCCTTCAGGGTGGGGGAGTCCTGCTGGGGTGCCTGGCCAGCCTGGGTGTGGGACTGATGTCTGTTTGCAGGCTGGCCATGGCCACGGGCTGGAAGCAGGTATCTGGGATTTATTTAACTTCTATAATTGAAACTTGGGAGCCTTAGTCCCCCTCAAAGCATGGGTTGCCCCTGGCAACCTAAGGTACCAGCTCCTCCTTGAGCAGAGGAAACGGCAGCTGGAAGTATCTGGGATTTATTTATCTTCTATAATTGAAACTTTGTAGCCTTGAGCAGAGCTCAGAGCCGGTAAGGCAGGCGGGAAGCTTGGCTTCCTCCATTGCCAGAGGAAACTCCAGCTCCGTGGCTGCCGCCATCTTAGTTGGGTTAATTTGCATATTTGCTCCTGATTGGTTGGTAGGCGTGGTTTGTGGATGTCACGACAGTATGGTTAATTTGCATGTTTCTCTTTTATTAGATTAGATCAGCTATTATTACTTGCTTAGATTCTCTGCCAGCTTTCTATCCTGCTTTTTAAAAGAACCAGTAACTCGAAACTCATGTTTATCCTCTGATTCCTGGACTGACTAAATTGTAGTTTCTATTCACATTCAACACAATTTTCAATTGGGTAATATTGGTGAAAAGATGATAATTCTAAGAAAAATAAAGTACAAATGTGCTTATTTATGCCTATTTGATTGCACCATTGAATTGAATCTAATACCCCCGTGGTCGGCAAACTGCAGCTCATGAGTCACATGCAGCTCTTTGGCCCCTTGAATGTGGCTCTTCCTAAGCTGTTAGGAGTACCCTAATTGAGATAATAACAATGTACCTATCTATATAGTTTAAGTTTAAAACATTTGGCTCTCAAAAGAAATTTCAATCGTTGTACTGTTGATATTTGGCTCTGTTGACTAATGAGTTTGCCGACCACTGTAATACCCTATATTTGAATTTTTTGACATTTTGCCAATTTGAATGGAATGATGGAAATCCCTCTTGTCCAATCAGAACTGCTCTGTCAAAAGTCAAGAAAAAGCCAGAGGAGAGGTGAGTTGCTGTGTAATAAGTGTAAAATTTCAGTCATGCGAAACGAAAAAGTTCTAGAGACCTACCTATCATTAACAATAACTATACTGTACATCTAAAATTTTGTTGAGTAGATCTCATATTAATTTTCCTACAATAAAAATATACAAAGTCTAGAAAAGTCTCTACTCCATGGGTGATTAAAAACAATGAGATCTGAAGAAATAATTTAAATAATCAGCTATTTATCATTCATATATTTAATGATAACTTGCTGACCTTTTTAAGTGTAAGTGCTATTATTGTGGTCTCTTTACATTAAGCAGACTAGATTTGGGTTGCTTGTTTGACAAGCAGTTTCTAGGACTCCCAGAGATTCTAATTAAGTAGATCAGCCGTCCCCAATATCTGCATTTGTAACAGTAGTTCAAGGATTCATAGGCAGGGGTCCACAGAAGTCAGGAGTGGTGTGCCCCTCCTACATCAAACACCACTGATGAATCTGATGGACTCCTTTATAATACCTTTCCCAGTCTCTGTTGAAAATGCACTTGGAAAACATTGGCCTGGATATAGTTGGAAGCTTAAACAGTATAATATTGAGGGGTCAATTCTAGAAATAAAAATCCATGACTCTAGCACTATTAATAATAATAACTAGTTGCCATGATGACAGGAACTACAGCCAAAGTTCCCCCATAGAATGTAAATTTCATTAAAAATGACTAATACACCATCAACAGGAAATTTACTAAAATAGCTATAATTCATAGTCAAGTTAGCATAACAAAGGAAGAAATAAAGAAGAAAAACAGCTACCCTCAGAGCCGGTATTTTTTTTTAAGCTCCTTACAAATATAATGAAACATCTGAATGGAGAAGCATCAATTGTAGCCATTCCTTTGGCTTTTAGTAGGGCATCACGAATTGTGATTAGAAGATTAAAATTCCATGAATTATTGCAATTTTAAAAAAAGTCTGATGATAACAAAGACATGGATAAAATATATCCCCAGGCCATAGCATATTCCAAGATTACAATTCTCTTCCTTTTGCTTTTATTAGAAGGAAAACCTTTTTCCATTCAAAAATTTTTAAATTGCGCAATGTTCATGACATCTTGGCATTCTTAGAATATCCATTGTTTCTATGTATGGTCCAATGATTACATATCAAAACCATCAAATAGAATCATACTCCCAGACAATAATTTCCTGGATAACTAACCTTGTATACTTTAAGATGTCTTTGAATATGTAAAAATCCTCTTTCCCTAATCAGACTTGCTTCAGGAGGAGTCTAGGCAAGTCTTTCATACTATGGGTGATTAAGAAACCATTGGTCTCTTTACAGTGAGCAAACTAGATTTGGTTTGCTTGTTTGACAAGCAGCTTCTAGGACTGAATATGAAGGGAGGATTTAAATAATACAACCTCTGTAATGCTGGAATGTTGTCAAATCATCCACAGATCACCTGCATTTTGTATTCTTCTTCTTTGTATATGTGAACTGTAACAACACTCATAATACCAAGTTATCAAGCAAAAAAGTGAAACTCAAGTGAATTTTATATATAGACTTGGATGAATACACTAGCCTGGTTAATTCAGATCTGTCAGCATTTTTAAAAGTTTGTCACAGTTTTATGCCTGTCAAAAATACAATACTGCCATCAAAAGAGAAGTTGCAATTATAAGTACTGTAAATGGAGTCCAAAACCATGTTCCATCTCTGCAATCCAAAGAAATGATTTCGCACTAAAGACAACAGTTTGAATAACTTAGGGATTTTGCTTCCATTAATGTAGCAGATTCTGACTAAGTGATTACGGGTCTTAGACTGCATGTCAATAGAGATGCATTGCTAAACAGAAGAAGTTTGCATTCTAGCAGGTCTGACCATCACAGGGCCAGGTTCAGTCAAAGTGATGAGAATCACAACCCAGGTGTGTGAAAATTGGGTGGACGCATAGCTGAACATGAGAGGGACTCTCTCTCTGTCTAGACTAGTCACTATTTAGTAAAATACTTATTTTACAAACCCCACTCTGCCCCACAGCAGGAGTAGATCCTGGGTAAATAGAAAATAATCAAATGTATGGGGAACATTTGTCAAGTGGGTGGACTGCATCATAGGGCTGAAGAATGGAGTAAATGGTGGGCATGGCAGGAGGTGATAATCGAAAAGTCTTTCCAACCACAAGTTTATCTTTCTCTTCAAGTCACCTGCATTTTTTGAGGGCCATCCATTTTTTTTTCCAGCTGTTTCATGTTCACACACTCACACACAGACACAGACACACACGAAAATATCTGTATGGCACAATGAAGTAAAAAAGTCCCTTCCAGGACTGAAAGAAGCAAAATTCCAGCATATCTGAAACTCATTCCCAGCCCACCAATAGGAAGGTCCGAGTCAAAGAAGAGCAAGCCCTGGTTAAGGATCAGATGTCTCAGAATGAAACTCTCTAGATTCAAATTCTGATTCACTAGCTGGGCAAGCCGGAAGAACACTCTTAACCTGGTTAAGTTTCTGTTTCTAAGTCCGTAAAATGGAGTTGATAACACTTAATTACCAAGTTGTGAGGATTGAATAGTGGACATAACAAAATATATGTAACAACAGCTCAACAACTCTTAACTACTAATACAGTGGGTCCTTGACTTACGAGTTTAATTCGTTCCATGATGGAGCTCGTAACTCAAATTACTCGTATGTCAAACCAAAAGTGAACGAGTGAGACACGTGATGCTGGGCTGATGTTGTGGCGTTCACTGTGACGTTCGCTGTGCCAACTAGCAGTGAGGTATCTGAAGCTGGCTCGTAACCCGAATTTTAGCTCGCAACTCAAAGCAAAAATCGGCCCAGAGACGGCTCGTATCTCGAAAAACTCGTTAGTCGGGACACTTGTAAGTCAAGGGCCCCACTGTATTCTCATTATTAGTTACTATAGGGCATGCAGAAAAAAATAATAAGATAACTATTATATGCTGAACTCCTACAAAGAGTTAAGAGCTGTTTAATCTTCATACATCCTACTGAGGGAGGCACTATAATCATTTCCCTTTTACGTATGACAAAACTACAGCACAGAGAAGTTAAATAATTGCAGAAGGTTGCACAATGAACAGTAATAGTCATGTGAAGCATGTTAGGAAAATTGTTATTCCAGAGAGACCTTCAAGCCAAGAAAAGAAATGGGTTCTCTTCAATAAACAAAAAATAGGTATATTCTCAGCTTCTCTTAAGAGGCATCATGCCATCTTTGAATTTATCTAAACCCTCTGTATGTTCAGGTATGTTTTCTGCTCAGCTATCTGCTAGTGATTCCGTACTTTTCCTTTATTTTTTCCTACGTTTACTTCATTCAAATCACACTTCCTATCTCCGTGGGTTGACATTTCCAGATTTAAATAGAAAGTACATTTTCCCCTTTGACTAACTGTTATTTCAACTCAGAATTCTTACAGTAACCCCTGTCCCCAATCCTTTAATAGAGCATTTTAAGTGATTGTCTTTTGAGGTATATCTGCTAAGTTACACCCAGTATTTCAAGATAATTTGGGAAGTTGTGTTGAGTGTGTAAGTATTCAGTCCTATAACGACAGACAAGCTTGGCTAGAGTGAAATATTCACATTCAAGACGTGTTTTTGCAAAACAGAGCTCCTGGCATTTTTTTCACTATTGTGTTGCATGGTGCAAGCATAATCAAGGTGAGACATCTGGCTCACTGACATCATTAATTTCTCACTTTGCACAAATAATTTCTATAAATTAAACTGACACCCAGAGAAAAATTGTGTTGTCTGTTCAATGGAAATTACATTTGACTTTATTCAAAAAGGTTGAGCTATAAATTAATTTTTCAAATCACCAAATGAAAACTAGGGATTGTTTTCTGAAAATAGACTGAACAGACATGCATGATAGAAACTTTCCAAATTGTCATCCTTGCTGTAGCACACCATTCCCCCCCAAAAATGTATGAAGGATTATCTTGTCATTCAAGAACATGGACGTAAATGACAGATGAAACAGCTAAAATAGTTTAAAATTGTTTTTCTGAAGAATACTGTAAGGGCAGGAGGTTGGTAGAAAGGAGCAGGGGTAGCTGTTTTTAACTGTGCCTACTGTTGGTACTTGAACACTTGTGTAAAATTACTTTGTCAAAAATATTAACATTATTCAAATAGGACATATCTTTTCCATTTAATACTCACTTGCTAAAATCTATAAGCACAGAAATGAATATTTAACCTGAGAATGATTCAACCATGTTATACAGCTAACACTGGGACATGCTGTCTATTCAATGTTTGATTACTAATAAAGTATCCACCCTCTACTTACCAAGCAGAGAGTTTAGAATAAAGTCACTGAAGGCAAGTCTAAAAAAATTCAAAATATTTCTAGCACTCCAATCACTTTGAATGGGGTTATCCCCCTTGAATTTCAAAATATAATGTATCTTCTTCTTCCCTGTGGCATTTATTATTTGTGTTATTTATCAGACAATCCCATACAACCAGTCCATAAACTCTGATGGAGGGTCCATATTTTCTGTAATTCTTATTACAAATAGTCACTCATACTACTGGTGCACAATGAAGGAGAACAGAAAGGTAGCGTGGGGGTGGTTAGAAGAAACAAGTGGGGAGATTCTTATTCAAGGTTTTTCCTAAACAAAACTGTTTAAAACCATCTTGAACTCTGGCAGCATTGATTTTCTGTTCTCTGGGTGTTTTTATTTAATTATACAAGAATAACCTCAGACGCCCATGATTTCCATTTATCTGATAGAGAAAGCTAAAGAATTACCCTTCCTGATATTTAATTAAACATTTCTATCAATTACACCAAATAAGTATACGGTCATAACAACCACTAATTCAGGTGGCGTCTAAAAAGACAGCACATATTAAAGCTCCAGTTTGGCTGTGGAACACATTAGATCCAGGTAGCAAACATAGCAATTGTTTCTCTGAAGAAAATTGTTCCTTTTAATTAAAGAATTTGCTCTTCTCTTAGCACTTGACATTGTGTGATGCAAAACAAACATAAAGCAGGTACTTCAGATTGTCCCTCAGCTCGATCAGTCCAGATTCAGAATCATGTGATTCAGAATAATTTCTTAAGGTTTTATTTACTTGCAGTGAAAGGATAAAACACTACCAGCAATTTTGGTAACTGGAAAAGGTACTTTATCAATGAATTGTACTACTTAGAAAGCTCCTATAGAAACCATTGATTTGATTTGTTAGTCAAGTCAATGAATAACAAATAAAATCTCCAGTTATGTATTAAGATGAGTGTTGCAAAAACTGTCATGTGGAAAATGACTGATTCCAACATTGAAGTAAAAATAAAGAGCATGGGTCTTCAGTCTAAGGTCATTTCTCAGAACTGGACATTTATTTTTCTCTTTGAAATACTGCAATTAGCTAATAAGGGGAACTACTTTTTAGTTCATTTTGATTTTTTAAACTAATCTCTGAGTATAATATAACTGACCTATGCTTCTATTATAGTTTTACAATATTGAAATGCTTCTCTCTCACACTCTTTCTCTCTCTTTCATGCAGTAAGTGCTCACTTAAAGTCATCCATAGGCTCTGTGACTTTAAGCAAAATGACATGTAACAAAACCAATTTAAGCATAGCCTCCAGTAGCATCTCATCAACGTTATAATGAAACTAGTGGCCCAGTGCACAAAATTTGTGCATGGGGGGAGGGGTGTCCCTCAGCCCAGCCTGCACCCTCTACAATCTGGGACTGCGGGCTCCCAACCACTTGCCTGCCTGCCTAATTGCCCCTAACAGCTTCTGCCTGCCAGCCTGATCACTCCCTAACCAATCCCCTGCCAGCCTGATCAACGCCTAACTGCTACCCTGCCTGCCCGATTGCCCCCAATTGCCCTCCCCTGCTGGCCCAATCACCCCTAACTGCCCTCCCTTGCCAGCCTGGTTACCCCTAACTTCCCTCCCCTGCTGGACTGGTCATCCCTAACTTCCCTCCCTTGCCAGCCTGGTCACCCCCAACTGCCCTCCCCTGCAGGCCTAGTCCCCCACAACTGCCCTCCCCTGTAGGTCTGGTAGCCCCCAACTGCCCTCCCCTGCAGGCTAGTCACTCCCAACTGCCCTCCCCTGCCAGCCCAGTCACCCCAACTGCCCTCCCCTGCTGGCCTGATCGCCCACAACTGCCCTCCCCTGCTGGCCATCTTGTGTCTGCATGGGGGCAGCCATCTTGTGTGTTTGAGTGATGGTCAATTTGCATATTACCTCTTTATTATATAAGATGACATTATTCAAGAACCTGCTGTATTTTTAACTCATACCCTGGATCCGCTTTTGTTTTTAAATGAGAATTTGAACAAAGAATGTTCATCTGGTATTCCTAAATCATCCACACACAAAAAAAAGTGTGATTCTGATGGAGTTTTCTCTTCAAGTTAAAGTTAGCAGAGATTTTAGAAGCTCTGGAAACAATTCCTCCAATAGAACCACTTCCAGTGGAGTCTAAGTATAGAATTGTCAGCCTATAAAATAGATTGGTAGCTAAAATTCTTGATGAGAAATTCAATGAAACAATTTTATGGTCTAAACTAGATCTTTAGAATTCACTGGGTGTTTTTTACCCATGACTGAAAGTAAGAAAAGTCCACCCGCACCCAAAAAAAAATGTGTGTATGTGTGAAAATTAAAGGAATAGGTAACAAAACTAGAGACACAAAGTTTATCTTTCTTCATGAGAACCCAGAATTACAAATCGACAAGAAACTACCCCTCTGTCCACCCCTCCTTTATAGTTGCCAGTGCCTCAGCCACCTGCCTCATGTCTTTGTCCCTTTCCCCACATTCCTTCTGACATTGGGAACCCAGTTGACGAAGCATATGAAGCAGATACTATTCGCAGCAGCATCTGTGCTATCATGGGTTCAGGACGAGCAATTATGGTCATAAAAAGACTCTGCAGGAACTCTGACACCTGCCTGGCTGTGGTCTGTGTGGCCATTTGCCTTGGGTCTTCTGTCCATGTCTTTGATCCTATGAACTGCACCTTTTTCTATAAATAAAAAGTCATTTTCTTCTTAAATGAGTCAGTAGTAGTTTCAGTTGTCTACCACCAAGCCACCTCAATGATAAGGAAAGAACTCAGATTTTTAATAACTGGATGGTCAGGTGAATGAACTGATATACAAATAATTAAATCAACAAATAAATGACTAGAACAAAAAAATCAAATGAAGACTGGGCTCAATTTCCATGATAGTTGCCATTCTTTCTCTCCTTTTTCCTATGGTCTAGCCTCCCCCAGTCTTCTCCTTAACAACAACTGATTTTTAAAACAAACATTCCAGTTTCCTAGAATCCCTAAGGTCCTCACAAAACTTATAATTATGATTCCTAAGATATTGGTTTAGTTATTTTCAACTAGACTGGGAACTCGTTGAAGTAGAAGCTTTATATCCTCTCCTATAAGCTCACTTAATTGTTTTGAAACTAAGAAAGAGATTAGAAGAAAGGAAATGAGCATCTTTGCATTTATAGAAACTAGCTGAGCTTAGTACTATATTAAATTTTGAGCTTCAATAAATAATTCCACTTGTGATTCTAAATAGCAATTAAAAATCTTCCTGTGAATTTCCCTCAGGTACCTTAAATTCAACATCTTTAAAAATTAATTTACCTCTTTATTTCTAAAGATGGTTTAAAACTTTGTTTATTCTTCAGGTTCCAGATAAAAACATGAGCCCTTATATTGACCTACACCACTTTTTACCTTCAAATGTCCTTAAAATTAGGGGGAAAAAATGCAGTTGCACAAATCTGTATTACTACAAGAACAAACTTTTACACTCTTTCATACAAATGCCAGATGTTTTGAGGCAATTCTAAACAATGGAAGGAAGGACTAGAGAGTAGAATTTCATTGACCTCGCTAAGGAGACTTCTAAAGAACGTTTGAGATGCCATTCTGACCTGTTCTAGATACCTATAATAAAATGAAAGAGCAGAGCAATGAGTCAAAGCATAAACGCTTCAATTTTTGAATTGGATTTGGGAAATATAAAGGGCTCCAGACATTCTATCCAAGCAACTCAATGCTTTCAAAGATATAGCCCAAGGGAAAAGGTCAAATTCATAGCACTGCAAATAAAACACAGCCTCAAGGAAGCCAAGTTTTGGCTGTAAGATCCTTTCTTAAGAAGTGAGAAAGACTTAAGTAAGCACCTCAAGCATTCTTTCACTAATACTGAAAGGCCTCTCAGAACACGGAGAGCATGCCTCAGAGGCCCTCTCAACTAGACAGTGGTGCTTCTGAGACTCATAAGAACCCCCAAATCTATGACAGAAAACAAACTAAGAAAGCTGCAATATTAGTTATATTTTAGGTGAAGAAGGTATTACTGAGGGCAGAACCAAGAGTTGCAGAGAATCATGCCCAGAGAGCAGGGTCGAGCCCTATTCATCAACTAAGAATATGCACACAGATGAAATTCGGAATTGCTCTACTAGTGTACCTCCCGTTTCTTCCTTTTTGTTCTTTTTTAAAAATATATTTTATTGATTTCAGAAAGAAAGGGAGAGGGCTTCCTTCACAACCCCCATTGTGGACTGAGCCCGCAACCCGGGCATGTGCCCTGACAGGGAATCAAACCCTGACCTTCTGGTTCATAGATCAATGCTCAATCACTGAGCTGCACCAGCCCAGCCAGTTTCCACCTTTTTGGACGAAGAGTATCTAGTGTCTCTTTTCAATCACTGTACCTTGCCTGTGTGTGCATATGTTGGGAGGAGAGGGAGGCAAGAAACTGCTTCTTAAGTTCTCAATTCTTCAGAACAAGAGAAATTGTGCCCAAGTAACCAGATCAAAGAGCTTCATCTATTCCTGGACATGATTTAATATGTAACCAAGAGGAATGACTTCTTTTCTGCCCCTATCGGATGACAGGCACTAGGAAAAAATTGTATCCAGAATTCTAGTTGGGTGAAAGAAGTAAAAGGATTAAGCAAAAACAAAACAAAACAAAACAAAAAACTCATAGACGCAGACAAAAGTTGGGTGATTACCAGAGGGAAAGGTGGGGAGGGGATGGAGAAGAGAGTGAAGGGGGGATAAATGGTGACAGAAGAAGGCTTAACTTTGGGTGGTGAACACACAATAGAATATGCAGATGATGTTTCATAGAATTGTACATCTGAAACCTTTATAATTGTATCAACCAATATCACCCCAATACATTCAATAAAAACATAAAAATAAATAAATAGAGAATACTCTTGTTTCTAATGCTGTCATGTTGACATTTGTAAATATTCCAGCCAAATATATTTAGAGGTACTGACTTTCTGCTTCCATTATGACTATATTTCTTTATAACCATTTTTACAAAATAAAAATCTTCAAATAAATCTTGTCTATTTTTATATATGTTTATGTTTTTCACAAAATGTAAATGCTAAAAACTCATAGAATACTTAAGCCAATCCTTTCCAGTATAGAATATAAATTTATTCCATTAAAAATGGGAGCTCCATCAAAATATTTTTCCACCCTTTGAAATATTCCAATGTGCAATTAGAATTTCAAATTTAAAACTTGTACACCATTTGAGGAATAATATTTAATTTGGTCTGAATGTCCCTTGTTCTTGGAGAGATTTATTGCAACAGTTTCCTGTTCTTAAGTTTTGTTTTGAACAATAACAAATTGCTAAAAAGCATTAAGAGCTGATGTTTCTTGGTGCTCCATTAATAAATATATACATTGATTAAATATTTCTGAACTGATTTTGAATAAAATATAATAAAAATTTTAGGTGACTCATAATAAAAAAAAAAGCTTAGTATCATAGGAGATCTGTTAGATTTATTTCTAAAGATTTTAGAGCCTAAAACATTTCTAACATTTTTCAATGGTGGGCAGCAGAGATGGAAAGCACATCTGCCAGCTAAAATTATTTTTTTCTTATTCAGAGGAGCTTCTCACATAAAAACAAACTTGTAGCTCAGTTACTCTTAATTGTGCATGAGTTTAAGACTATAAATTTGAGCACTCTTGCTTCTGTTACCATTAATGGAATGAGAATAATGATATGTTATGTGCTCACCTGATGCACACCAAGAACATTGCTACAAGTCTTCTTAATTTAATAAAAATAGTGTTTTCCTGTGATACTTTACTCCACCATTTTAGCAATGCAGCAAAACCCAGTGATTTTATTGTGACTGGTGAAACTTTTAACTAAATTTTATTAAAATGTCTACCACAATAATATTTCACATTTGACAGAAGGAATATCCAAAGCCTTGACTCTGATTTCATAAATTGGGTGGGAAAACAAATTGTTCCATTATTGAAATTAACTAGTTTTCTGTTTGAAGGATCTGAACGTTCTGATATAAACCTGCCATCATTTAACTATGGGAGATATTCTTCTGTTAATGCAGCCAACACGGTCACAGCTACTGCTTAAGTTTTCATACATGCACAAAAAAGTCTGAAATAAAAATTGCATAAAAGCTATTTTAAACAGTCATTTTATCTAAATGATGAATGATGTTTCACAGAGTGATATATAAACATACCATCCGCAGCTGCATATTAAATCACAGTCTTTGCACACATTTTTCTTAATATAATTATGAATGTTTGAAGTAAATTCTGATGCTTCCTCAGCATCTTTGTCTTCTGTATCCTATGTAGTCATTGATATCATCATGGTCCCTCTAGCAGGGAGTAACTGTCAACAAATATTTTGCTTATGCTAAATGCTCTTGATCAACTTTTTTGAAAATCAGAAATTTGTACTTACTTTTTTTAAGTATGCTCTTTTAGTTTTTTGGTTCATTGCACCCAAAAGAATTAATTCCAACATTAAATGTATCGCCAAACAATGACATGCATCTTTGTATATTTTTCCATATAATAACTATCACTATCAATATAGAAATAATGTTTAAAACACTCTCAATATTCTCACCCTTGCCTTCCTGAACATTTAAACCAGTAACTGTTCATTTCACCCACTGATTCCTCCAAATGGTGACCTGATGACTTCATGCATCTCACTCCATAGCACAATTTCAAGTTAAAGAAATAATGTCATATATAATAGCTTCAAAACAGAAAACACCTAGGGGTAAATTAAATAGATAGTGTCCAAAGGCGATACAACAAAACTACGAAATACTGCTGGGAAAGCTTTTCAAAGACCTAAATAAAGACAAAAGATTATGATCATGGTTTAGAAAACTCACTATTGGTAAGATGTCAACGCTTCAAAATTAGCCTATAGATTCAATGCAATCCCAATCAAAATATTGACAAATCCTGTGTAGAAATTGAGAAGCTGATTCTAAAATTAATATGCAAAGACACGGGATATTTTAAAACCCCCAATAATTTTGAAAATGAAAAAAAGAGTTGGAGAAGTTACAACAATGGATTTCGAGACATCTTAGAAAGGACAGACACGTAAATCAAGAAACAGAATAGAGGGGGTAGGAAATACACATGTGTCTTTACGTATGTGTAAATTCATTCCTGTGACATTCTGAAAAAGGCAAGGGCACCCTGGGCCTCAAGAGTGGGAGTCACGAGGTTCCATTCCCAACAGTGTCCAAACTGATTCCCCAGGAGTATGCGGGCACGCCGTTGGTCACACGCAAGAGGACGCTGGACAAGAACAACAGCCACGTCAAGCTGATGCTGAAGGGCCTGGTGAGCCAGGGCACCCTGGTGCAGAACAAGGGCACCAGCATCTGGGCTTCTTCCAGCTCAGCAAGAAGGCTGCTCATGAACTCACTAGGTCAAGGTCAAGAAGTCCACTTCTGCCAAGACCAAAAAGCTGGTCTTGTCCAAGGAGTCCAATCTCCAGAGAAAACCAAGACCAACAAGAGAGCCCAGAAGCCTAGGGCATCAGCAGTTCTAAACACTGCCCAAGGGGACATGAAGGCTGCAGGAACCAAGGCAAGCCCAGCGGAAGAGCCCTGGCAAGGTCAGGACAGAAAAGCCCACAGCTGGGAGATCCAATTTGGCCCAGCAGAAGACCAATCCAAGGAAGGCAGCACCTAAGATGAAGAGTCCAATCTTCAAAATCATCCAAAGGCTCTTTTAAGAGCCACCCAAGTAATATTAAAATAGCATGATACTGTCCTGGAAGTTTAAGACCCTACAGGGCAACTGTATTTTCTGCTAACAGTCAACTTGTGATGAAGTTGAAAGAAAGGATTTTGTCACACGTGCACAGATCTACAGAGATTCAGATACTTAAAACTACTCTAGTATTGCCCAATCCCAACATGCTAGGTTGTACTCTCTAGTTAGAATACCGCTATATATGCCTTGTGTAAACTTATACTTTATTAGAAATACCAGTGTTATGCAAAGGAAGGAGTAGAGATCAGCTCAGTGCCCCAAATACTTCCATTTTCTGTCTTTTTTTTTTTTTTACAAATGTCACATTCAGTTTTATACTTTTTTATATGGTACCATTCTAACAGGGTAGTTTCTTAGATTTGGCATCCATGGACTTTGTACGGGTTATAAATAGAAATCAAGGTGTCAGAATATGGATTGTAGGAAAAATTTTTACCTGTTTATTTCAAACTTTAACTGAAGTTTTTTTTACACTATGCGTGTGACTAGCCAGTAAAAATCATAAATATTCATAGTTTGCAGTTGCTTCAAGAATATTGAAATGCTATGTATCCTCATTATTTACAAAATACTACAGTTACCATATGTCATTTATATTAAGCACATATATCGTCACGCTTAAATTTTCTGGTTTGATGATTAATATGATTGCTCTAATTATAATTCCATGTGCTTTATTTATGAAGAGAGTGTATGGATGGTGCTCCACAGCCAGAAAAATGCTAAACCTAACGCCTTTGTGGAAATGTTGGAGGTTACACAGTTGTTAGGGTCTGAATCAAACATTTGAAAACAAAAACTGCTTGTATTAGAAAACGCTCAGGGTCCAAATTAATGCACGTTTCTCCTTTTAAACAAAATTAGTTTATTTCCATTTTCACTTACTTTGTGATTTAGCATTCTTATTTTAAAATTGTCGTAAATATTAAATTCATACTGTTGTTAATCCTATTTTGGGCGTTGGTATGTGAGTGCAAAACAATGTAATGCATTCTTTCAATTTGAGCATCTTCAGGTGACTCACAAGGACCTAGTCTTTCAGAACCCATTTGCATAATTGGGCCTCTGAGGAAAAAAAATTAATTGTATCCTAACTGGAAATAATGGCTTTGATTTCTACAAAACCAGCTCCAGTCCCTGCCTTGCTTGAATATGGTGTCCAGTTTCCCTTGAGGCTGGGGCTTTTCTGCATCAGAAATAGGCTTTGCTTGCCTGACAAGCAGTGGACTGACCTCAGGTCCTCAGACCCTCCAATCACAGAGGAAAAGGATGAGCTGGCTTTGTCCAGCCAGCAGCCACCAGTCTCCCAGTGTTGCTCAAATCGCCTAGAATCAGTTCCACGGGACTATGCACCCCGCTCCTCTAGCCTTTCAGGGCCTGGCACACACCAAGCAAAAAACAAAGTTAACCACCCAACGTCTTTCCTCCAGTTCAGGGAACAGCAATTAACCCCTGCCTTTAGCCATGGGAAATGGCCCTGTGATTCCACCCTCCACAATTTAACATGCTTTCCCGCACAGCACCCTGTATGGCCCCCTGGAATCTTGTCTCCAAGGGGCTTCATTTACATACCCTGTGTGTGTCAGGCCATAGGAGTAGACCTTTGTGCCACCTGGGCCACTCAATATCCCGCTCAATCCGAAGGACCTTACTTGGAATTTTGCTCCTGCTCACTTTACACTCCTTTTAAAAAGACCTACTTCTTTGTTTTGGAAAAAAAATGATCACATTCCATGCTACTTTGGGTGAAATAAGACATTATAAGTGCACACATGATTTGATGCAAATTTTCCAGATTAATACACATCAACACTCACTCTTCAAATATTCATGTCTCCAAGAACTTACTACCGGGAATGCCTTCTAAGGAAATAATCTTGTCCTACAGAAATCTGGAGGAAGACTTATGTATATAGATGTCTGTATTACCAAAGCTATGGTGACACATTACAAGCCATCTGGAAAATAAAAATGACTTAATTAGACAATAATAGGGGGAAAGTATGCTTAGTATACTACATACACATCAACATTGATTAAGGAAGAAATACACCGAATTTTAACAGTGAATTCTCTCCATATGATAGGACTGTAGTTACTTTATTTCCCAAACTGCCTAACATGCATCTATATTACCTTAACAAGCAGGGAAGAAAACTCTCATATTTTACCTTGAAAAAAAACTATTTCAAATGTTTAAGAAAAAAGAATAAAGAAAATATAGTTAACACAATTCCTATAGTATCTTTCCTATACACATTATGGTTTATTCCATAACTTTAGAATAAAACTGTGTGTGTACTGCTGGTTATCTAGTTGCGATCGCTATTTTTGAAATCAGTCTAACATCTCTCTAAATACCAAGTGAAGAATGGCTTAGATGATGTGCTGAGGCATAGTCCTCTATATTCTGCAATAAGCACTATGTAAACATGGAGAGAGATATTTAATTTGTGTACGGAAAGATGGATTACACAGTCAACTTCTTTAACTTTTATTTCCTACTGTGAATCAACAAAAGCCACGCTTACTGCCTCCCGGGATAAGTAATAGAAAATGCCACAGAGGCAAACTGCTGAGTTATCTTCACCCTTGTTCTTTTATTTGATATTATGTCCATGTTATTTTATTTAATGAAAGATACAAGGCCTGAGAACACACAATAGGGTGTCTGAGCATGTAAAGATATAGGAGAAATCAATTACAATACAATAGAAAGTATTACATTTTCTTACATACATTTTGTTTCAAGTATTGGGGGAAAACCACATGGTATTAGACCCCAAAATATATTTACCTTAATATAAACTCTGCTATAACAAAAGAACAAAACATGTATCACTGTTCTAAGATCACTATTAGATTTTCATTTGAGATCTCTCTCCCACATATCTGCTTTTGGCATTATTCAGTGTTAAAGTTGGGAACCGTAATTAAATATAAGCCATCAAATACTTTTACCATACGGTTCTCTCCTACTGGGTAAGTGCACAAAATAACATATTCATTTAGGAAATTGTGTTTCGTGCCTGACATGGTCTCTCTCAATTGCCCTGTCATTTCCAAAAATCTTCTATATTAATAAAAGTATAATATGCAAATCAACCGAATGGCCAAACAGTGGAACAACTATCTGGATGAAGCCAGGGCCACGAGGGCCACACCTGCAAAGGCCTACTCTTGCACTAATTTCATGCATCGGGCCACTAGTATAAATATAAATGTTGGATAACTCTAAAAAGAGTTTTAAAACATAACCTATAACAACAATAGTAATATTAAACAGCTAACATTTGATACCTAACTATATGAGCTAATTAAGTATTTGACATACATTATCTCAGTTATTCCTGCAAACACCGCCTGAGGGATGTACTTATGCCATCCTCGTTGGTGGATGAGGAAACTGAAGGACAGAGGAGCTAAGAAAGCCATGCGATGATTCAGCTAGTAAGTGGTAAACCCGGGGTTTTAGTGAAGGGCTCTCTTACCCTTGGACCTAAGCTTTTAAGCACTCTATTATGTTGAATCTTGAGTATAAGCTGCTTGTTGGTGCATTTTTTTCCTAAAAAAGCATGCTTTATAGATCAACGGAATAGAATAGAGACTCCAGAAATCGGCCCGAACCAATATGCTCAATTAATATTTGACAAAGGAGGCAAGAACATACAATGGAGCCAAGATAGTCTCTTCAATAAATGGTGCTGGGAAAATTGGACAGATATATGCAAGAAAATGAAACTAGACCACCAACTTACACCATACACAAAAATAAACTCAAAATGGATACAGGACTTAAATGTACGACGGGAAACCATAAAAATTCTAGAAGAATCCAAAGGCAACAAAATCTCAGACATATGCCGAAGCAATTTCTTCACTGATACAGCTCCTAGGGCACTTGAAACTAAAGAAAAAATGAACAAATGGGACTACATCAAAATAAAAAGCTTCTGCACAGCAAAAGAAACCATCAACAAAACAACGAGAAAACCCACTGTGTGGGAAAACATATTTGCCAATGACATATCTGATAAGGGCCTAATCTCCAAAATTTATAGGGAACTCATACAACTTAACAAAAGAAAGATAAACAATCCAATCAAAAAATGGGCAAAGGACCTAAATAGACACCTTTCAAAAGAGGACATCCAGAAAGCCAAGAGACATATGAAAACATGCTCAAAGTCACTAATCATCCGAGAGATGCAAATCAAAACAGCAATGAGGTACCATCTCACACCTGTCAGACTGGCTATCATCAACAAATCAACAAACGACAAGTGCTGGAGAGGATGTGGAGAAAAAGGAACACTTGTGCACTGCTGGTGGGAATGCAGACTGGTGCAGCCACTATGGAAGACAGTATGGAGTTTCCTTAAAAAACTGAAAATGGAACTCCCATTTGACCCTGTGATCCCACTTCTAGGAATATATCCCAAGAAACCAGAAACACCAATCAGAAAGGATATATGCACCCCTATGTTCATAGCAGCACAATTCACCATAGCTAAGATCTGGAAACAGCCTAAGTGCCCATCAGTAGATGAATGGATTAGAAAACTGTGGTACATCTACACGATGGAATACTATGCTGCTGTAAAAAGGAAGGAACTCTTACCATTTGCAACGTCATGGATGGAACTGGAGAGCATTATGCTAAGTGAAATAAGCCAGTCAATGAAGGAAAAATACCACATGATCTCACTCATTCATGGACAATAGAGGCCATTATAAACTTTTGAACAATAATAGATACAGAGGCAGAGCTGCCTCAAACAGATTGTCAAACTGCAGCGGGAAGGCCGGGGAGGGTTGGGGGGCAGGAGGGAGGGGGGTAAGAGATCAACTAAAGGACTTGTATGCATGCATATAAGCATAACCAATGGACATAAGACACTGGGTGATAGGGGAGGCTAGGGGACTGTCTAGGGCGGGGGGATAAAATGGATACATATGTAATACCCTTTGTAATACTTTAAGCAATAAAAAAAAAAATCAAAAAAAAAAAGCATGCTTAATGGTCCTATGAGTACCCACAAAAACACTGTATCCATAGAAAAGTATGACTACTGTGATACAGAATCTGACCATAATCTGTAAAGTTGCTTCTGCGAGACAATCTATTCTAACATTTTTATTCTCAGCATAACAAGAATAGATTTTTTATTTATGTAATTGGACAAGAGACTCCTTTCCCTCTCCCCTGCTCTGCATTAAACCTGAATACAGCTGATTATGTGGGGGTTTGTGATAAGAGTAAAATAAGAATCATTCTCACCATTGAGAGGACAGAGATAGACAACTGAAGAAAGACTAAAATAACTACAATGGGTGGAGTAGTAAATGAGAAGCAAAATTTGTTTTCAAAAAAATATATTTATATCACACATTTGTGCACCTATAGTGTCTAAACCCTTGCTACATATTTTATTTATTAACTTTCAATTATAGTTGACATATATTAGTTTTATGTGTAAAGCATAGTGATCAGACCACCTTACAAAGCAATCATATTTTATAGATATCACCTCTAATTCACACAGCATCCTTGTGAAGTAGATATAAAAATTCTTACTTTATAATTTAGGGTCAGTTGAAACTAAAAGTGGTTCACACAGCCAGCAGGGAAGCAGGTGAACCAGCCTCAGAATTCCTGGAATGTGTAGATCCAAAGTCTCTACTATGTGTGGTCATTGGTGATGAAAAATTTCTGAGAGGTTCTGAAGGTCAAGATTGTTCCACAGTCATATTCCACATGGTGCACATGGTGTCTTAAGGAGTTTTGAACTTAAGTTCCTATGCTCAGCAATTTGTTAAAGTTCCCCCACGCTCCATCTCTTCAACTCAGCTTCCAACAGTTACATTAATTTCATGGCTAAGGAAGGAATTTTAGAACCCTGGTGGAAGATGATGAGGATAACGATTTCAAGAAATCACAGAAGCACTTCACTAAATTTTTGTTGTTGTTGTTAATCGTCACTTGAGGGTATTTTTAGGGAGAGTGGAAGAGAGAGGGAAAGACAGAGAGAAACATCAATGTGAGAGAAACACATCAACTGGTTGTCTCCTGCACGAGCCCTGACCAGGGCCGGAGCCAGGGAGGGGCCTGCAATCAAGGTATGTGCCCTTCACCAGAACCGAACCCAGGACCCTTTAGTCTGCAGGCCTATGCTCTATGTACTGAGCCAAACCGGCTAGGGCTTCACTAAATTCTTTACATATACTATCCCACATTTAATCACAAAAGCCATCCAATGTGTTAATATAGTCATTCCCATTTTATAGATAAGGAAATTTATTAATTTGTCTACAGCAGCAACTTTCAAACTTTTCCATTTCACGGCACACAAAAACTAATTACTAGAACTCTGCCGCACACACACAAAAATAGGTATAATTTTGATTTATTCACAGGCTACTTATGGGTTAGCTATTTTCTTACTCTTTTTTTTTTTTAACAGTCTAAGGGAAAAGAGGTCAGTGCCCCTGATGAAATAGTCAGGTATTACATGTTTCTTTTTTTTTAATCTGTACTGTTGAAAGGTACTGCATGTTTTAAAAATTCTTCCGCACACCAGTGTCTCTTGCAGCACATGGGTTGAAAAATCACTGACCTAAGGTCATGCAATACTCAAGTGGTAGAACTGAAATTTGAATCCAAGTCTATATTACCCAAATTGTGTACTCTAACTACTAACTGTATTGCTTATAGAGGACTAAGTTTTAAATGTTTCTATGAAAAACAACTCCCAAACAATAGCTACAAGCATCAGGATAGGCTCTAAGAGCTAGCAAAGAAAGATGGTTACCGTGTTCATCAGTGAACTCCTTCTTTTACTTCCAAAAAGAATCAGCCGAATTTTCAATTCAACTCAATTGCATATACCTCATATTGAGAGAACAGGTTCACCGCAGGAGGTTGGCTTCATTGTCCAGAAGATTTGAGGCTAGACTGTCCTTGGATTTCACTCTTAAATTAATGGCCCTCAAGTCCTTCTCTCAGTGTGAAGACTACCGCTTCTCATCTCTAGACAGCAGAAGAGCGAATGTGCCCAAAGGGAGGTTTGCTGATGTATTAAAGAGAACTGCAACCTGGGCAGAGGATTGATGGTGGCTTCAAGGGAATGTGCTCTCCCATCCACTCACAAGTGTAATTTAAGGAGGATTTTTCAAGGCATGGATAGACACCATTACTCACATCAATTCCCACTGCCTTCTCCCTCTATAACTCTTTACAGATTCTGGTCCACAGCTACTCTGCCCTGTTTAATCAACAGCATGCATTTCAGGACTATTCTCCAGCATCCCCAAATGAATCCCTTGTAACGCAAATTGAGTGAAGTGGTGAAAATGATAAATATGTCTGCATGCAACAGATCTGTTCTGAGCTGCATGATCTGCCTGAGAGTAAAAGGGACTTCCCAAACCAACTATGCCAACCTCAGATTTGAAATGATCTATTTTGACCATGATCTTACTCTGTTTTTATCCCATGAATATTTTTTCTGTGAAATGTTTTGTTTTGTTTTTACCTACAATGTTTTATGATATTGAGGTCAAGTCTTTGCTTGGAAAGTAAAGCTATAAGTGCATTCAAGGACAGGAGTGTATGCAGGACAAACATTTCAGACACTAGGGTGCATTTGTGATTTCTGATGTTTTTCTAAGCCTTTCCCATATAACCGTTGTGGTAGACATAATAACATACACCCTAAAGATGTCCAAATCCTAAATCGTAGGACCTGGGAATATGTTGTGTTACATGTCAAGGGTATTAAGGTTGCCAGTCACGTGACCTTGAGACGGAGTCATTAACCTGGATTACCTGAAATAGTACAATGTAATCCCAAGGGACCTAATAAATGACAGAGTCTGGAAATTATGTGTCAGAGGGATGTGATATGAGAAAGAAGGGCATGAGCCCAGGAAGGTGGGCAACCTACAGAAACTGGAAAAGGCAAGAAAACTGATTATCCCAGAATCTCCAGAAAACAATGCAGCCCTGCCAACAACTTAATTTTACCAAAAGAGATCCTTTTTTAAGAGGTCTGACCTTCCAAATGCTAAGACAATACTTTTATGATTTTTTTAACCCACCAAATTTGTGGGAATCTGTTATAGCAACAAAGGGAAACTGAATACAAACTTTGGTACCTGGAAGGGGGGTAATGCTATAACAAACATCTAAAAATGTGCAAGTAGTTTTGTAATTAGGAAATGGAAATAAAATGAAAAAAATGGGGGATCGTGATAGAAAAAGCCTAGATAGCCTCAAACACAGTGTTAGTAGAAACATGGATGATGATGACTCAGCTAGTGAGGAACCAGAGGAAATGAAGAGAAGTTAGAGAAAATATTGTCTCAGAGGAAACATAAATTGCCATGAACAGACTACTGTCAACAAAGCTATATTGCATTGTTATATGCCTGTCATGTGTGGGAGAAAACTTTAATATATATACAAACTCATTAATCCTTTCTAAGAATTATTGAGAGGCCAATAGGAATATGGTGAAAACTTAGGAAATAGAAGTTCGCAGGGTAAGAAATCAAAGGTATAATTTTTTTAAAATAGGTATGTTGCATTATAGAACTCCAGTTCTTTTTTTTAAATATACTTTGTATTGATTTCAGAGAGGTAAGGAGAGGGATAGACAGAAACATCAACGATGAAAGAGGATCATTTATCCACTGCCTCCTGCACATCCCACACTGGGGATCGAGCCTGCAACCCTGGCATGTGCCCTGACTGGGAATCGAACCATGCATGACCTCCTGGTTCATAGTTTGATGCTCAACCACTGAACAACACCACCTGAGCTCCAGTTGCTCATAAAGAGAAGGCCTCACCCAAACTCTGTTTCCAGAGGGGTTTGTGTGTGCAGGTTGGAATCAATGCTTGGAAGATCAGAACTACTCTGTATAGCTATGGGGTGAAAATATTTTGGGGGTGTGGAGACCTCAGAATATGGGCCAGGTGGTGGGACAATGCATGGGAATTGGTGGGGCGGGCGGGGGGGGGGGGCGGATATTTGAAGGCATTGAGCCAGAACAGGCCAAAAGAGACTTTAGCCAATAAAAATACTAAAAATCTGAAAACATATCTAAATAGCCAATATAAATATGGAAAGGTGTTAGACCTCATTAGTGATCAGGAAATTGCAAATTAAAATCAGAACTAGATACATTGCACCAGTTTAAAAAAAAATTGACAGTATGAGGGTTAACAAGAAAGGGGAACCATGGGAATTCTCACAAGTGACCTTTAAGAAGGAAACCCCACAACTCTGACTTAGCAATTTCACTCCAAAGTCTATGTCTAAGGGCAGCATCAGATGTCATAGCTCCAACCTGGACATAACCTTAATGTCCATCAGTAATGGACTAGAGCCCTAACTGGTGTGGCTCAGTGGATAGAGTGAAGGCCTGCGGACTGAAGGGTCCCAGGTTCGATTCCAATCAAGGGCATGTACCTTGGTTGCAGGCACATTCCCAGTAAGAGGTGTGCAGGAGGCAGCTGATCGATGTTTCTCTCTCATCAATGTTTCTAACTCTCTATCCCTCTCCCTTCCTCTCTGTAAAAAATCAATAAAATATATATTTTTTTAAAAAACTTAATTGTTTAAAATAAAATAAAATAATGGACTAGATATCTCACTTATGTCCATAGAATGTAGTATTATACAGCAATAAAAACATGTGAAATGCAGCTACACACAACAACTTGGTTATTGAACATATACTCACAAACGGATTACTGAGCTAAAGAATCCTGATTTTAAAAAAATAGTATATAGTGTGTGACTATCCATATCAACTTGGACAACAGGGGGGAGAAAGCTATTCTACAGAGTTTGGGAATGCATACTTAGGTGTAAACTTAAAAGGGAAAGCAGGAAGTAATTCCCACAGAAGTCAGGATGCTAGTAACCTTTGAGAGACATTGCGGGAAACAGGAAGGGGGTGGACTCATGGAATCCTGGTGATGATCAATTCCCTTGACCTAGGGACTGATCATACAGGTTACCCATCATTGTTTTGTGTACTTTGCCGCATGTGGGTTATATTTCATAACAACAATAATGGCAAAGAAAACACTTAAAGCTGCAAGTAGAAGATTACAGTGCTAAGGTTCTCAAAACCACCACAAATAATTGTTTACCTCTCAGCTACTTTTTCCCAAACAACATGGTTTCTGAGCTCAAGTCATCATTTTTACCCCATGGATGTAAACCATTACCAATGTGCATTACAACGCATGTGAAATGACTTGCCAGAAACATGCATGTATGTCTCTGTCTCCTTTTAAAATATATATTTTTTTATTGATTTTTTACAGAGAGGAAGGGAGAGGGATAGAGAGTCAGAAACATCGATGAGAGAGAAACATCGATCAGCTGCCTCCTGCACACCCCCCACTGGGGATATGCCCGCAACCAAGGTACATGCCCTTGCCTGGAATCGAACCCGGGACCCTTGAGTCCACTGGCTGACGCTCTATCCACTGAGCCAAACCGGTCAGGGCTATGTCTCCTTTTAAAATATTTAATTCAGAAAGCATTCCAGACTTAGAAACAGCAGCACAGACTGACAGCATTCTAATGCATGCCACTGTGTCCTTAGTCTCTGCGAGGCTGGCCCTGGCCGCTCTAGTTATGGACGCCCCCTCACCCCCCCCCCCCCCGCCCCGACCTAAATTACGGAGGGAGGAAAACAATACATTTTTAAGCCATCTTCCTTCCACATATAGTGTGCTTGAATAAATGAATGATTATAGACTAATGGAATCATACTTATTTGTCCTAAAAGTTACTGCAACTAATTCTTCCACATTTCACCAAATAAATATTACATGACCATTATAATTGCTAGTAGCAGTTCCAGGTGCCCAAAGAATCAACCCAGAAACCTAACCCTCTGATGAGACCTTCAGATGTGTTTCCTTGGTACAAGGGGATACAGTATCTGTATTCCATGTGTAAATAAGTTCAATTAACAACGAGTTATAATTGCACAGGGAGATGAAAATTAGTTTAACAAGTCAATTAAATCATAAACATTTCAGAAATAAGAGGATGTGTTTGTAATCCAATTAGTGTGTTAATATACTAATAAATTTGCTGATTTGAATGGTGCCTTAATTGTCTGGTAGGGCACCAGACGAGAAAAACAGTATATCTTAATTGTCATAAAGGGAGCTTTGGCTGCAGTATGACTACATAAGTTTGGAAAAAATTATCCATGTTAATGAGATCAAAATGCTTCTATCTAGAATAATAAATAAGGTTACTTGGTGGTTTGGCTAATAAAAATGCATCCAAGGGACAGGCTACATGACTGAACACTGTTGTCTGCCAGACGCTAATTACACTAAGTTCCTGATGGGAGAGAATGGGGCATTTTATACCATGACCAAAGAAACCGCTTTCATATTTTAAACACTTAGGTAATCATGGGAATAAAATATTCCAGGGATAATTCTTTATTGCTACCTCAATTACCACAAATTAAGCTGATATTAATATACTTTACTGCTGCTCAGCCTTAAGTGAAATCAGTTGCACTTCATAGATAACTCGAGGGAATGAGCTGATCTCCTATTTCAGCGTAATTACCTATAATTTATGGAGCACAGAGAGACCTGTAAGCAGCCTACTCAAGGTCGCCTAAGAAGGTTGAATCGCATTGTTTTTGATCACCATCTGTGATCTGGGCTGAGGTTGCCACCTCCCCAACTGCTGCAAGAGAAAGGGACCCCTCCCCAGCGCAGGAGTCACAAGACCAAATCCTCAGGCCAAGGGTCAGAATGATCAAGAGCACTATACAAAGTGCGCATTTTAATGAGTACATAGCATTCTGATGAAAATGCTGAAATAGATAAATAATGGGTTTTAGTGCTGATTGCACCATTTTAAATCAATTGGAATGCCTGAAAAGAATTTTGAGAACACACTTTGGATGAATTCCAACTTCTGCAAATTTGTCAGCTCCTCAAGCCTTCTCCTCTAGTGCTATCAGTACCTATAGCATCCTCTCCAGGTTTCTCCAATTTGGTCAAATCCCCAGCTATTTTTAACATCACCAAGAGCCATTATTACTCCACTAATATTGCTCAATACTTACCACACCGAAAAAATCTCATTGTGAGGATGTTCTGTTTGCTTTTATGCTGTTTTCTTGCTTTAAAAAAAAAAATCAGCCTGGCCAGTGTATCTCAGTGGTTGAGCATCAACCCATGAACCAAGAGGTCTCTAGTTTGATTCCCAGTTAGGTCACATGCCTGGTTGTGGACTTGATCCCCAGTAGGAAGTGTACAGGAGACAGCCAATCACTGATGTCTCTCTCACATCGATGTTTCTATCTCTCTCTCCCTCCCCCTTCCTCTCTAAAATTCAATAAAAACATTTTTAAAAAATCAAGTGAGAAAGCATTTGGGAAATAACATACAAGGTAAATCACCCACGCCAGTGATAAACTGGGAGTAGCTAAATGTGAGAGAAAAAGACAATCTGGGGTTTCTTGGTGAGCACTATATGTAAAATTTTAATAAAACAATTGCATTTTTAAGCCAAAATCAGGAAAGTAAGATAGAGAATGATCTCATATTACTTAATTTAACAAAGATGTAATAAGCACTTGCTTTGCGCTGTCCACTAGAATACACAAGGCCCCCAATGGCCTGGAGTTCACAATTACAAGTTCATTGCTTGGAAGACAGGTGGTAAACAAATAAACAAGAGCAAATATAAAATATAGACTAAGTGAAAAATAAGACAAGGAAGAAAGGGAAAGTAGTGGGGGGAGGGAGAAACATTTATTTGTGGTGTTAAAAGAAGGCTTAACTAATAAATATTTGACCACAAGTAAGAGAGAGACTATTAAAGAAGTAATGTTTCAGGCAGTAGGAGAATGTGTGAGGTTAGGCCATGATGTGAAGGTGTGCTTGACATGTTTGAGGAAGTAGAAGGAAGCCAGTACAGTCGAAGTTTAGAAAGCACAGGGGAGAGCTGCAGGACATGATTTCTCAGAGATTACAATGGTCCAGATGTTAAAAGGTATTATAAGCCACTATAACAAAATTTGCTTTTGTTCTGAGTGACATTCCTGTACCACTGGAAGCCACTGGAAGATAGCGTAATATGACATATTTCAAAAGAATCATTTTGATCACTGGATTACAAGTGGGTGTTAGTGTGTCAACATAAGAAAGAGAACAGTTATAAGGCTATTGCAATAATCCAGGGGAGAAATTATGGCTGTTAGAGAACATATTGGTGGCTACCAGAGGCAGTGGGTGGGGGTTTGACAAAAAAATTATGGTTGTTGAATCGGTTAGATAGCAGTTGAAGTAGTTAGAAATAACCAGGATTCTGTATATATATTAAGAGTAGAGCCAAATGGTGGAGGAGGATAAGAAAAAAAGACAAGAGTGATAGACCAATCCAAGACTTTGGCACAAACAATTGGAAGGATGGAGTTATTCTTTACTGAGATGGGGAAGACAAGAAGAAACAGGTTGAGACAGAGAGAAGAATTGGCAGTTAAATTGTAGACAATACATATTACATTTGTGATGCCAATTCGCCATCCAAATGGAACCATTGAGAGAGCAGCCAGATAGATGAGTTCATATTGGCCCAAGCTGGGGATATAAATTTAGAAATCAACAGTTTGTAAAAGCAAGAGTCTGGATGAGCTCCCTCTGGAGTGAGAGTAAATTGAGAAGGGAAGAGATCCAAGGACTAAGATGGGAATGAAAAAACAATAGCAAAGGAGATGGAGAAGAACCTAGTTTCTAAGAGGAAAACAGCCCAGGATACAAGTGTTACATCTGAGGTCAAGAAAGATGAGAACTAACATGTGACCACTGGATTTAGCCACATGGAGGTCACTGGTGATTTTTGACACAGACAGTATAGGATTCTAGGTTGGAGAGTAGGAAGCAGTGGGGATTTCACTGGATGATTTCACTTTTGTCTCTGTAACCACTCATACCAAAGTAACAAATGACCTTTCTGTTCTTAAATCCAATGGACACTTTGCGGCTCTTGTCTTCTTTAGCCTCTTAGCACCAAGTCACATGTAGACTGTACCCTGTTTCTTGAAATGCTCTTGCTCTTGACTTCCCTGACATTTCATTCTGCTAGATATTTTGTTGTGCTTTTATCATTTATTTAAAAACAGCATGCCAATTAAAACCTCAATGAGATAACAGTACGCATTAGTAGAGTGGCTAAAAGTGAAAAGATCAACATAGTGCAGTGTTGGTGAGAATGTGGAGCAGCTAGAATTCTCAGACTATGTGGAGAGGAATGGAAAATAGTATAGCTGCTTAGAAAAGTCTAGCAGCTTCTTAGAACTAAAACATACGTGCTCCACATGATTTAGCAATTCTACTCATAAGTCTTTACTCAGAAAAATTACTTTGGCCCATAAAATGACTTACACATGAAAACTCACAACAGTATTATTTATAATAGTCAAAAATTGAGGAAGAAAAAAATTTCATCAGCATGTGAATAAAAAACCAATCATGATGCATCCATACAATGGGGCACTAAGCAGCAATCAAAAGAACTAAACCACTGGCATGTGATCTCAGTGGGCAACATGGATACATCTCAAAAACATTATGTTAAGCACAAGAAACAATGGGAAAGAGAGTATTATTACATTTATATAAAATTCTAGAACAGGCAAAACTATTCTACAGTTTCAGGAAGCAAGTCAATGGTTGTTTAGGGCCAACGATTGGGGTATGTAGCAAAGGGCATGAGGGAAGTTTATGGGAATATGTGTGTTCAGCTCTGTGCTGCTAAATGCTTAACAACCAGCTCTCTGATAAGAAAACATATGTGCATATGCAATGGAAGTTTTACGATATAAAAAATGTACAGCACACAGCTTACAAATAAAATATACAATACAGTTGATAGTAAATTCCACATAGCGAATTAATTCTCACAGAAAGCTTTCGTAGATTTTGCTCACCTCTTACAGCCCTAAGTCACCTACAATTCCAATTTACCAAGTTTTCACAAATGAGGTTGCATTCCAATTCTCTAATTCTTTTCCCAATAAATTTATTTTCATTACATCTGATATGTGACATAGTGTTAAACTCTTTCTCATTCTCTTGAAAATTACATTTATTAAGCTTCAGCATTATGTATGTTGGAACCTGACTTGTTCATGAAAGACATGAGTGATTTCCTTGCTGAACCAGATAATAGTTTTCAAATAGAGGAAGAAAATATACTTAATTTTTGTGTTATTTATAATGACAGCTACAGACAGGGAACTTTTACATTTAATCTACATTATTAACAGTTTATCCTTCTCTTACTCGTGTCTAGACAACTAAAAATTAAGTCAAGCCCTGCCCTACCTGGTTGGCTCAGCGGATAGAGCATCAGCCTGTGGACTAAAGGGTCCTGAGTTTGATTCCAGTCAAGGGCATGTACCTCGGTTGCAGACTCAATACCTGGTGCATGCGGGAGGCAATCTATCTATGAGTCTCTCTCACATCAATGTTTCTCTCTCTATCTCTCCCTTTCCTTCCACTCTCTCTAAAAATCAATGGAAAAATATCCTTGGGTCAGGATTAACAAAACAAAAAAAAATAAGTCAAGCCCTGATTTGTAGCGTTTGCCAATTCCATGAAATAAATACTCTCCCGTGGCTCAATTCAAGTTACCAACATGACATCACTGAACACATACCAATATATGGTATCGCCTCTGTTCAAATAAAACACGTGTAAATAACCCCAAGATCACAGATAGTGTTAAATATATACTAAATAACTAGGAAGTATCAAGTTTTAGAATGTTTTGTTTTTAATATAATTGATTTAGATATAAGATCATATACATATTTTGAAATATTTTTATTTTTTAGAGATAGAGGGAGAGGGAGAAAGAGAGAGAGAGGCATCAATATGAGAATGAAACATCTATCAGCTGCCTCCTGCATGCCCCCCCTACCGGGGATGGGCATGTGCACTGGCCAGGAATCAGACCAGCAACCTTTCTGTGCACAGAACGATGCCCAACCAACTGATCCACACTGGTCAAAGCAAGGTCATATAATTTTTAACTAATGACTATATTTAATAACCAGCATCCAAAATTCCTAAAAATTAAATAATCAGAAATTGCAAGCTAGATCCAGCACAACACTAGGTATTTCTGTATCTCAATTACCGTGTTGGTTACAGGGTGTACACATTTGTCAGTCATTGAAATGTTTGCTTAAAATGGGTGCACTTTGTTATATATAAACTAGAGGCCTGGTGCACAAAAATTTATGCACTCGAGGGTAGGGGGTCCCTCAGCCTGGCCTGTGACCTTTCGCAGTCAGGGACCCCTCAGGGGTGACTACTTGCTGGCTTAGGCCTGCTCCCCAGGGGATTGGGCCTAAGATGGCAATCAGACATCCCTCTGGCAGCCCGGCAGCCCTTGGGGGATGTCCACTTGCCAGCGGGGAGCAGACCTAAGCTGCAGTCAGACATCCTTAGTGCTGCTGAGGAGGCAGGAGAGGCCCCACCACGACTGCTGTACTGGCAGCCATCAGCCAGGCTTGTGGCTGAACAGAGCTCCCCCATGTGGGAGCACACTGACCACCAGAGGGCAGCTCCTGCATTGAGTGTCTGCCCCTGGTGGTCAGTGTGTGTCATAGTGACCAATCATTCCCAGTTGTTCTGCTGTTAGGGTCAATTTGCATATTACCCTTTTACTATATAGGATAGAGGCCTGGTGCATGGTTAGGGGCCGACTGGTTTGCCCTGAAGGTTGTCCCAGATCAGGGTGAAGGTCCCGCTTGGGTGCCTGCCCAGCCTGGGTGAGGGGCTGATGGCTGTTTTCAGTTGGTCACACCCCCTTCAGGGTGGGGGTCCCCACTAGGGTGCCTGGCCAGCCTGGATGAGGGACTGATGGCTGTTTGCAACTGGTCACACCCCCTTCAGGATGGGAGTCCCCACTGGGGTGCCTGGCCAGTCTGGGTGAGGGGCTGAGGGCCGTTTTCAGGCTGGCAGGCAACTGAAGCTCCGAGCTCTCATGCTGCAAAGCCTCAATCATTGGTAGTCGATATAAAATACACTGGGGGCAAAGGGAAAGGATACGTGTGTCAGATGAATTTTAGAATTGACCAGGCACACAGTAAATTGTTTGCAAGCATTTTTTTTTCTCTTCTATATTCGGGCCAAGACAATCTGTATTCCAAGCTCAGGGGCAGAAATGAAATCCACAGCTGCCACCTCTCCACTCCAATATGTTCATACATCAGACCCAAATTTTTTCCTCGTTGTTACATTTATTTGTTTTGTTTGAAGTGGGGTTGGGCATGTGTTTGTTTAATGCAGAAAAGTCCCTCAGGGAGAAGAAAGAAGGAGTACCACCTCACCTGCTCCTGTAGGGAATAAGCCCATCATTTTCCCCATTTTTATTGGAAAGGGAGCCTGTTTCTTGCACTTCTCAGTGTAGACATGGAGGCAGGCAGATAGGCCAGTACAGACTCCCTCATCCTGCGGGCACACCAACCACACACAACACCACTGCCCAGTGGCCCTTCTGCTGCTTTCACTGTTTGCATGAAAGAAAAGCTTGAAATAAAATTTACTCTTTGCTCTCAGCAAGAACTAATACTTATCAAATGCCCTGGTCAAATACAATAAAATCATACTGTGTAAGAAAATTGCTTTTGTAATTGATTTACTCGTTTTCATGGAGGGAAATGGATTTTAGTAGCATTTTCATGAAATTGCTTGTCTACATCAACCAAAAAATATCTAGTTTTCAGTTTTTAAAGACCCAGTATCTCTGTCATTGGGATTTTTTAAGTAATAGAATAAGGGGAAATAGTAAACCTAATGGTGAACTGTATGGTAAATAAAAGATCTGGACATGTCATGTTCTTCATCCTAGAAAAGCATAAACCTAGAGATTATTTGTAGGAAAGAGTGTTTGGTTTTAGCTGCTTTAGGCTGAAAGACAGGACACTAAAGTGAGAAAGCAGTAGTTTGGCTTTGTTTATATTTTAAAAGTGCCTTAGCCACTCCCCTGAGCCTCGAAGGTTCCGTCAGACTAAACAAATTGCCCCTCTCACATTCTTCTCCCCTGGATTCTGTATGTCACTCAAGGCCCCATGATGAGCCCAGAGGCGCCAACAGAAAAGCTTTTAATCACTTAAAATACACTTGGTTCAAAAGAGATCAAGGTAATGAACTACATCCAAGTTTCCTGTTGGTGAATTTATTTTGTGTAAAACCAAACTACTGAGACTTTGGATAAAAATGTGTATTTAGTCACTTCCATATTAAATTGTAAGCACCGTAAGGACAAGGTTTGTGTGTGTGTGTGTGTGTGTGTGTGTGTGTGTGTGTGTGAAGCTGTGTCCCCAGGGCCAACCAGAGAATGTGGCTCACAGTTAATATATGCCTTTTGAATAAATAAATGAATTTTAATTTCCCATTGAATCAAATAAAAAGTGTCTTTGAATGGATGTGAAAACAGTATATCTTTCGCCATTCACTTTTCAGGCTAGAAAACTTCCCAAGTTCCCCCTTGCTCTACCATTTTTAGGGAGCATCAAGAGGAAGAGGAAGAGATTGGGGAGCCAGGATAGAAAAACGGGAGTAGAAAGAAGAGCTATAGGAAATGGGAAAGTGTCAGGTGGCACCATCGCATCAAAAGCTTGAGCTTCAAATCCCAAATGGCAACCTTTGCTTACCTATAAATCTAAATACTGTTGATTAAACTGTAGCTAGATTTAGTGAGCACTGCAAGAAACTAGCTAAGTAGAGAATTTTCAGTAGGACAAGGTAGAGTTTTTTAGGAAACTCAGTTGATATGCTGACATAACGAGAGCATTCATTTATCCAACAAATATTTAAAGACCTGCTAGATGCTCAGCACCGTACTAGGAGCTCTGGATTCAACAGTGAACCTCCAATGCACGCATCAGATTAGTTTTGAAGGCCCTGCATAAATTTAAGAATCTGATATATAGGACTTCTCCCCCTGTCCTGCATACAATTTCAGGGAGTTATAGATCCACCAAAGACAATTCACATACCCAGGTATATACACGTCACAATTCTACCTATTCCATTGCCCAAGCAATAACCTAGCACACTGCTGTATTTTGTCTGGTTGCATTTAAATTGCACTCGGGCTGTGTTCTGAACAGAAGCCTCTTGAGGAGAACAGTCACAAAGGAAGGCTCGCGGAGACAGGGCAAGGTGGCGGGTGATCTCAGCCCTCTCCCCATCTCAGGGAGCTTTCTGATGTCGATTGCAGACATTAAATCATTTTAATACAGTTTTTAGAAACCTTCCCTACCTTGATGAATCAGCTTAGAGTACTTTCTAGTTCAAAGGTTTTACTCACTTAAAATACTTTTGCATTTTAATATGTAGGTAACAAGCCATATACGATGCAGAATTTTTAGGAGAAATCAAGCTGAGATGTCCAATTCCACATAGAAAGAGAACAGTAGGTTAACACTAAAAATATTTGTTTGCACAAAGGACACTTGAGTGTGTGTGTTTTAAATTAATTATCCTACTCTCACTGGCTTCATGTATTATAATTCATGGATTACTGGAATTCATAATTGACTAATATGTAGATGTCACCTAGATGTGCTAAATTAATTCTGCTACTTGGAATTGCCTGTCTAAATAAGAATGACACTAACTTTAGCATTTTCCCTCTGATTAGAGACCCTATAGATCTGCAGTCGCCTCCATGTAATATAAATCAATAAAGAATAATTTTCCAGGCAGTAAATCAATTGTCAGTTCACAGACCCTAATACCCTTGTGCAGGATTTATTGAAAAAATGAATGGCAGGCTTGTTAGGAGATGTACAGCATGCTTTATAGGGACATAACAGTGTAAACCCCAGATTATTACATTCACTACAGTGAGGGAGCCAACAGAAATAACCCTTTCCTTTCCATGGAACACACACTCCAGTGGATTTTCTAGTGACAAAATGAAAAAGAAAAGAAAAGATGATAGAAAGGTATTTCTCTAGGAGGGCATGCCAGTCTTGGGGACACTGTATCCCCTTTGCTGGGACTTCTTGCACTTCTGGTCTGGTGGAGCTGAAAAGTTGATATTCTAAATCTTTGCCATCCAATAGGTTATCCACCAGCCACATGGGGTTTTGAGTTCTTGTGATGTGTCTGGTCCAAACTGAGATAGACTGTAATGTAAAATAAGCACTGGATTTCAAAGACTTAGAATTAAACAAAAAATATAAAATATCTCATTCATAATTTTACACTGGTTATTTTTAAATGGTAATGATTTAGTTATATTAAGTTAAATGTGTTTTTTTCTTTTTTCATGTATTTTTATTGATTTCAGAGAGGGAGAGAGAGATAGGAACATCAATGACGAGAGAAAAATCATTGATTGACTGCCTCCTGAACACCCCACACAAGGGATCGAGCCCACTTCCCAGACATATGGCCTGACCAAAATCGAACAGTGACCTCCTAGTTCAGTGGTCGGCAAACTGAGGCTCGCGAGCCACATGCAGCTCTTTGGCCCCTTGTGTGTGGCTCTTTCACATAGTACCGACTTCTGCGCATGGCCCACGAAGTTTCAATCACACTGTACGTGCATGCCCGCATGTGGTATTTTGTGGAAGAGCCACACTCAAGGGGCCAAAGAGCCGCATGTGGCTCGTGAGCTGCAGTTTGCCGACCACGGTCCTAGTTCATAGGTCGATTCTCAACCACTGAGCAACACCGGCTGGACCAAAATGTATTTTTAAAATTAATTTCAACTGTTTTTTATCTAGAAAAATGTTAATTACATATGTAGTTTGCATACTCTTTCTGTCATGTAGATTTGCTCTACCCAGTAAAGTGGCTCAAGAGATTTATTGAACATTATATCCTGGTTCTCCAGCAATGAACCAGCAAATACCCAGTTGAGTAGGGGAATGACAAAACGAGACTTCACTCTGTAGAATGGGACAAAATGTGGGTCCTCTGAAAAGCAGGAAGAAGACAGAAGATGTTCATGGGTGGAGAGGCGGGTCCACAGGTCATATGGTAAATAATATTATGATTTTAAATGCTTGGCAAATGAAACTAGAGAACGTGAAAGGAAAGAAATCTCCAGATCTGCTAGTGGCTACGTAAACAGATTTCAGCTAATGAGAGGTACAGGGAAGAGGACGCCAAGGGAAGTTTGATTAATGCCATACAAAGATATTTTAAGTTTGTTTGTGTCCAATGTTATCTTTGGTTCAACAGTTACAAGCAGTCTAACTTTTTATTAGACTAGAGGTCTGAAATTCAGGCACGGGGTTCGGCCCTCACAGCCACAGCTTTGTCTGGAAGGTCGTCTGGTCTAATTAGCATATTACGCTTTTATTATTATAGATTCCCCAAATCTTACATAGGGCCTGACTTAGAAAACAATGAAAACTTTGCTAAATGAAAGAATGAATGAAATTATTAAATAAAGAGAGAGGGGAAAAAACTAAGACCTAACACCTACTGTGCTAAACTAGCAATGCCCATGAAGCAAAGCAGAAAGATTGGAAATCCAGACAATGAAGAAGGAATTACTAAAAAAAGGAGAAGAATGATGGAAAGGTTTTAAGACATAAGAGTCAGGGAAAATTTAAATGCATAGTAGTATTAGTGACTTTTTTTCTTTTACTTCTTTTTAATCTTTATTATTGAAAGTATTACATATGTCCCCTTTTCCCCCCATTGATCTCTTCTAGCCCCCCCCCACCCACGGCCCCAGGTCTTCACCACCCTATTGTCTGTGTCCAGGGGTTATGCATATATTCATAGAAGTTCTTTGGTTGATCTCTTCCTACCCACCCACCCTCCCCCACCTTCCCTTTGAGGTTCAAAGTCTGTTCCATGCTTATTATGTCTCTGGATCTATTTTGTTCATCAGTTTATGAATGAGATCATATGATACTTATCTTTCTCTGACTGGCTTATTTTGCTTAGCATAATACTCTCCAGGTCCATCCATGCTGTTGCAAATGGTAAAAGTTCTTTCTTTTTTACAGCTGCATAGTATTCCATTGTGTGAATGTGCCACAGCTTTTTATCCACCCATCTGCTGATGGGCACTTGGACTGACTCTTAAATCGGTGGAAGAGAGCCCAGCTAGTATGACTCAGTATATGAGTGTCCACCTACAAACCAGGAAGTTACAGTTCAGTTTCCGGTGACCAGGTTGTGGGCTTGATCCCCAGCACAGGGCCTCTTGGAGGCAGCCAATGGATGATTCTCTCTCATCAATGACGCTTCTATCTCTCTCTCCCTCTCCCTTCTTCTCTCTGAAATCAATAAAAACATTTTTTTAATAAAGTAACACCTAAATACATTATTCACCGCTGGCTGTCCTATCTCAATTATCTCTTTAGAAGTTTTGCTAGAATTCCTCTTAAGAAATCATCTCTAAGAAAATGAGAAAAATAATTCAAATTTACATGGGAGATGTATGGGCATTTTATGATGAGGAAGTAAAAATTATGCTTTCTTCTATTATAAGTAAAAAGACCTGTCATTAATTTAGACTGTGTTCATTTCTTTATGCTTAATAAAACCTGCACACAAGCACCTGAGGAAAAAAATAGATAGAAAATGTATCCATTAAAATATTTACCCTTCCAAGTAACCTAAAGTGGTAAGAAATATAGACTTAATTATCTTTGATTTCCAGCTAGCACGGGAATTTTCAGGCCTACAATCCTTGAAAAATAGAGAACACATTCAATACCAGATTTAAAACTACTGCTTTCAAAATACTTGCCTTTGGGCTGCAGACTATAATCAAGTATTCCATATCATCATCAGTTTTAGTACATTAATGTGATGTAAAAATGCTTTAAAGATAGATTCATGATTTATAATAATTGCAACTCCCAGAAACTAATAGCCAGAAGCATTTGACTTTTACCTTCAAATACACTAACTCAAATCCAGTTAAAACACTGTCCGAATTAGCCTAAGAGCTTTTAGAGTAAAACGCTGGAAACAATCAGCATTTTTTAAAAGAACTCTGCTATTGTGTTCATGCTTGATGTGTTACTCTTCCCAGATAACATATATTTATTTTGATATTATTACATTAAGGATATGCCTCAATAGAATTCTAGTGGTAATATTTTCAGAGGCCCAATGCTGCAAAGCATATACTGTATATGTATATTTGGGGGCGGGGTAGGGGAGGAGGAGAGGGAGACTTATTTGAGTGCCTCACCCCCTGAGGCTGCTATAACCAAGTACTACAAACTGTGCAGCTTAAAACAACAGAAATTTATTCTTTTACAGTCATGGATGCTAGAAGCCTGAATAAAAAGGTGTCAGCAGGGTTGGTTCCTTCTGCAGGCTCTCAGAAACAGTCTGTCCTGTGCCTCTATCCTAGCTTCCGTAGCTGCCAGAGATCCTCATCAGTCCTTGGCTTGTGGCAGCGTTTAACCCCAGTACCTGCCTCTGTCTTCATATGGTCATCTTCTTTATTGCTCTACTTCCTCTGTGTCTGTGTGTCCTCCACGCTTAGGCAATAGTCATTGGATTTTTTTCATTCCGTAATGATTTTATCTCCAGATCCTTAACTAGCTACCTCTGCATTTCTATATCTCTAACTAATTATAGCTGCAAAGACACTATTTCAGCGGTTCTCAACCTGTGGGCCGAGACCCCTTTGGCAGTCGAACGACCCTTTCACAGGGGTCGCCTGAGACCATCCTGCATATCAGATATTTACATGACGATTCATAACAGTAGCAACATTACAGTTATGAAGTAGCAACGAAAATAATTTTATGGTTGGGTCACAACATGAGGAACTGTATTAAAAGGGCCCGAAGGTTGAGAACCACTACCCTATTTCCAAAGGGCACATCCTGAGCTTCTGTGTGGACATCAAATTTTGGGAGGATACTATTCCACCCACTACGCTCATCATACCTTATTTGTGGTCAACTACTTGGTTTAAATGAAAGTCTGTCTGTGTCTCCCTCTGTCATTTTTCTTCTGGCTCCAAGCCTGAAATTACATACAGATAATTCTTCCCACAGACCCATTGTCTCATCTATAAATAGATGTCAATGAAAGAATCCAGACTGACTAGGAATAAATTGGTCAATGTACCAGTTTGGGCTTTTTCAAATTTTAGAGCTTACTGATTTAACGTCTTAATGTTTGTGTTATCAGGAAGATAAAATGAATTAACCATGATATAACACAAGTGGTATTTGATCCTAGCTCTTTCACAGAAGAGCTATTTGACTTCAGACAAATTATTCACCTTCTCTTAATCTCGGGTCCAGTATTTCTATAAGCAGAATAATGTAATGCTGATTTTAATGATAAAATAAAGATCCTGTATATGAATATGCCTACCAGTAGATCCAGTGTTTAGCCTGATGACAGATTTTGTTTGGCCAGCACAACGGACTTTATTTTTTATTTGAATTTAAATGACATTTAAGCAGAGAGAGAAAAATTTAACCAACTGGCCATAGGTACCACTCTTCACTGCCTTCAAATAGCTTTATCTATCCTGGGAAGACTAAGTTTATTAGTACAATGCAGATAACAGCAAATATTCAATAAGTGAGAATGATAACAGAAACCACTTGCCTCAATACTGACTGTCTAATTCTAGGTAATAATTGACTACCTAGCCCTAGCTGGTTTTGCTCAGTAGGTAGAGCATCGGCCTGCAGACCAAAGGGCCCAGGGTCAGATTCTGGTCAAGGGCATGTACCGTGGTTGCAGGCTTCTCCCCAGCCCGGCCCTGGTCAGAGCGCATGCAGGAAGCAACCAATCGATATGCTTCTCTCACATCAATGTTTCTCTCTGTCTTTCCCTCTATCTTCCACTCTCCCTAAAAAAATCAATGAAAAATAACCTTGGGTGAGGATTAACAACAACGGAAGGAAGGAAGGAAGGAAGGAAGGAAGGAAGGAAGGAAGGAAGGAAGGAAGGGAGGGAGGGAGGGAGGGAGGGAGGGAGGGAGGGAGGAAGGAGAGAAAGAAAGAAAGAAAGAAAGAAAGAAAGAAAGAAAGAAAGAAAGAAAGAAAGAAAGAAAGAAAGAAAGAAAGAAAGAAAGAAAGAGAAGGGAGGGAGGGAGGGAAGGAGGGAGGGAGGGAGGGAGGGAGGAAGGAAGGAAGGAAGGAAGGAAGGAAGGAAGGAAGGAAGGAAGGAAGGAAGGAAGGAAAGAAAAGAAAGAAAGAAAAGAAAAGAAAAGAAAGAAAGAAAGAAAGAAAGAAAGAAAGAAAGAAAGAAAGAAAGAAAGAAAGAAAGAAAGAAAGGAAGAAAGTTCACTACCTAGAGATAGCTCTAATTCCATTTTTTAAAATAACTCCATTTTCTGATAAATTCTTCCTTCTATTTCTATGAGTTTTATTCGCTGACTTTAATGTTTACTCCTAAGATAATATTAAACAAATCAAATTCTGCATCTAGTCAACTGTACCGGGAGCCGGTCCATCCTTGCTGTTTCAAGGGACCTGGCATATATGGCATGCGGTTCTTAATATGTTTGCTCACCTTCTTGGCGCTGTGTTTTAACCAAGGTCACCTCTCAGAGAAAGGTTGAATCCCCAGGTAGGGATTTTCCCCTGAAGTTAGGGAGGGAATAAAACCCCTCAACTAAGTGCCAGGTGGGTAATTAATCCCTTTAACTATGAACAATCATGCTTAAACTACATAATCTTTTCTCCCTGGAATGGAGATAAGAAACGCCCTAACCTTTGTAATAGAGATTGATAGGATTGAATCAACTGGTATAAATACAGTTGTAACAAGACAGAAACAGACAGAACTCAGAACACAGAACTGAGAACACAGGGCTTGGAAGACAGGACCAAGAGAGACAGAGCCTAGGCCCAGAACCTACACAGAACGTTCTCTAGGGACAGAAGAACTTCGCTGGCGAGAGCATGCCGGAGGATCCTGGACAGGGACTGGCCTCGGAGCCTGGAGGCAGAGCCTGGCGAGAGAGCATGGCAGGGGATCCTGGACTGAACCTGACTGCGGAGATTGGCAGGAGAGCCTGACTAGAACCTGGTGACTGAACCTGACTGGAGAACCTGAGCAGAACCTCTCTGGAGATCCAGACCAGAACTTGGCTGGAGATCCTGGCTAGGCTGCTGATCAACTGAACACTGTCTCCGTGTCCTTCCTTCTTCGCCGACTCCATCTACGCCTTTGGGGACCCCTGGACCCGCTGGGGCTGGACCACGGCACAACTGTCTCTCATTTACGGGAACACATCTATTATGACTCCCCAATACATGAGGTCATTTTGATGACAGCATTCAATTAGTATATATTGAAGATGCTAACTTGGAACTATTAACCAGTGGGCATATGTCAAGAATCCAGAGCACTGGACAGGGGCTCTGAGTCAGCCCTGGTATTCCTGATATTCAGAAACATATGAAAGAAACACCAGTCACCTTAGATAGCGACATCTCACATGAAGGCTGTAATTGCCAAGCGACCAGATGTCGATATAGTCGGCTTTCTGCAACAGTTATCGAAATTCTATAAGACCTGGAATGCTGAGATACGTATCATGTTGACCACATAAAAAAAAATTTTTAATCCTACAATCACCAAGCCCTTGATATTTAGGTGCTGTAGAAGCTAATTCTCTTTAAAGATATAACAATATAAAATGCCCTGTACAAAAACTATTGGCAATAGGAAAGACAAGGATGTCCTTGCCAGTAATTTCCAAAGTAATAATCTTCTGATTATTAGCAAAAGTCTATGAAGTTAGTTGGATTGTGTTAACCTATTGATTACAATTTAGAAAACAGATTCTGGTATGAACATAGGGTTTTTTAAATTAATTTGTTTTACAACTCACATAAAAACTACATGTGCATTGTATACAAATACAGCAAAACAGGAGAAAGGGGGATAAAAATCACTTATAATCTGAAGCATGAGAGGTAACAGATGGTGAAATTTTGAATTTTGCACGGTACCTTTCAGACAAGCATACTTATAACGACGGAAAGTAAAATGATTATCAACCTCATAAGACATGAATACAGTTCTAGTCACGGCAGCATTTTTCACAATCATTCTCTCCAACTGGACGTTCTGCCAACGGGTCAACCTTGCGGATTTCTCCTGTACCGATGAGCTACATATATTCTCCAAACTTCCTGACCTTTGTTATCATGTAATTCCTCATACATTTAGAATGGCTAGTAAAATTAGCCTACAGTCAACCACATTTTATTATATGCAATAACTAAACTCATTTAACTCAGCCTCAAACTCCTCTTGTTTAAGAAATTCAATTCAATATAAATGAATTTGGTCCAACTTGATGTTTGATACTCAGTGCATTTATTTAGTTTTTTTAGAACAAGAGATCCTTATAAGGCAAATGTAATCAAATACATTGCAGAGATTTTTAAATGTTAAAATAATAAGTGCATTGTCATAGTAACTTTTCTTAAAGAAACAAAAAAAATAACCAAAATTATTCTCAGTTCTAGTGTGCTGATGACAACAAGTGACAACAGGTGAAATTTAAGAATTAAAACGACTTAAAAAGACTTGGCAATTGTAGTTATAGGCTTTTGGAAAATTATGTATCTTCAGTTCAAAACTTTCAGTTTATAATTCAAAGAGAAGATGAATCAACCCTAAAATGGTATTTAATGGTATTTAATAAGTATCAACCTATAACTGTTCTAAAAATAAAGTTAATCCATTTAATAAAAAAGTGAAAGCAAAATAAAAGCTTTTTCAGATATACAACAGTTGAAAGAATTCATCATCAGCCAATCTGCACTACAAGTAATGTAAAGGAGATCCTTTTTAGGCAGAAATACTGGTAAATACCAGATGGAAATATGAATCTCCACAAATGAGTGAAAAATGCCCCAAATGGTAGCCATATAGATAAATATGGAGTCCTTGTTATTTTAAAATATATAAATGATTGACTGCCTAAACAAAAGTAATAATTACCAACATAGCCCAAGGTTTATAACATACTTAAAAGTAAAAGTTATGACAAAATATTTCGCAAAATATATAGGCTGAAACATTATGCGAAGTGGCATATCACTTGAAGGTATACTGTGAAGAGTTAAATATGGATGCAATAAATCCTAAAGCAACCATTAAAATAATAAAGCAAAGTATCATAGCTAATAAGTAAGTAAAGGAAACAAGAGGGAATCATAAGTACTACCCAATTAAAGCAGAAAAAGGAAAGAAAAAGCAAGTGTGACAATAGCAATATGATAGATTTAAACTTTATTAACAATAACATGAACATAAATGTTCTAAGAACTCCAAGTAAAGGCACATTTGGTCAGACTCGATACAAAAGCAAAACTCAATTATGTTCTTCATATAGGAAATGCACTTTAAATAAAAAGTCGCTAATACATTAAAAACCATGACAAAAAGAAATGATGGTTTTGTCATGGTAACTCTAATTAAAAGAAAGCTGGTGTGACCCTGTAATATTGGACAAAATTGAGACCAAGGGAAAGAATAATACCTGGAATAAAGAAGTTGACATCAAAAGATAAAGAGGTGATTTCGTCAGGGATATCTAATGTGCTAAATAACTTTGCACTTAAGAAAAGAGCTTTAGAACACATTATTAAAAACTAAGTTGCAAGGAGAAATACAAAAATCCACAATTTCAGATAGAGAAAAACTGTTAGTATATAAAAGACAAAAAACCACTACAATCAACTGGACCTAATTGACATTTATAGAACACTTCACCCAGCTACAGAACAATACACATTATTTTCAAATGCACAAAAAAATTACCTATATGTCATATTCTGCATAATAAAACATTATAAACTTAAAATTATTCAAGTGATACAACATATTGTTCCTGGCCATAGTAATACTAACTCAGAAGCAGTAAGAGATCTTAGAAAAATCGTCAAATATTTGGAAACTAAATAACATACTTATAAATATTTTGTAAGTCAAAGAAGAATGTATGGTATGTTAGTTGTATCTCTATGAAGTTGTTATAAAAAATTATAAAAGAATATTATGAACAACTTCATGGCAATAAATGTGAAAACAGATTAGATGGGCAAGTTCTGTGAAAGACACAAACTAACAAAAACTAAGAAAGCTCACTCAAGAATAAATTGATGACTTCAATAACCCTATGTCAAAAAAAATTTCATCGATAGTTAAAAATCTATGCAGAAAGTAAATACCAGTCACAGATAATCTGGTGAATTGTACCAAACAATTAAGGAACAAACAGTCCAAATTCTACACAAAACCATCCAAAAATTTAACAAGAAAAAATACTTCCCACTCACAGATATTACAAGAAAAGTAGATTACAGACCAGTGTCTTTCATGATCATAGATGTAAAAATCCTCAGCGTAATATTAGTATACCAAATCCCACAATACATAAGAAGAATAAGCCCAGCCCATGTGTCTCAGTGGTTGACCATCCACCTATGAACCAGGAGATCATGGTTTGATTCCCAGTCAATCCCCAGTGTGGGGTGTGCAGGAGGCAGCCAATCAATGATTCTCTCTCATCATTGATGTTTCTCTCTCTCTCTCTCTCTCTCTCTCTCTCTCTCTCTCTCTCTCTCCCTTTCTCTCTGAAATCAATAAAAATATATTTTTTAAAAAAGAATAATACACATGACCAAATGCAATACTTTTTCACAAATCAATGTAATCTACCATATTAACAGTGTAAAGAAGAAAAAAATCACATGGTCTTATCAAATGATGCAAAAAATATTGGACAGAATCTAACATCCATTTGTGATTTTTTTATATTTTTTTATTGATTTCATAGAGGAAAGGAGAGAGAAATAGAAACATCAATGACAGAAAATCACCGGTCAGCTGCCTCCTGCACTCCGCACTGGGTACCTAGCTCGCCATCCCGGGTATGTGCCCTGACTGGGAATTGAACCGTGACCTCCTGGTTCATAGGTCGATGCCCAACCACTGAGCAACACTGGCTAGGCCATCCATTTGTAATTTTAAAAATTTCAGAACTAAAATTAAAAAGGAACTTCCTTCATATGTTAATAAAAGCAACTAAAAATAATCTGCAACTAACATTATTCTTAAAGGTAAAAGACCAAATAAAATGCTCTCCACCTCAGATGAGTAATAAGACAGGGATGTCTACTCTCACTATTTCTATTCAATTCTATTCAATATTGTACTAGAGGTTCTAGGCAGTGCAGTCAGAAAGGAAAAGAATGAAATGCATCAAAATTAGAGAGGAACTAATACAACTTTTCACAGCCAACATGATTGTCTATATAGAAAATCCATTGGAATCTACAAAGAGGTATTAGTTTACTACAAGCAGATAAAAGATCTGAAGTACAAATGTGAAAAACAATTGTATTTCTATATTCATCAGCAATTAATCAGAATTTAAAATTTTAAAAAATACCATTGACACCTAAATAAATATTTCTCCTAAGAAAACCTACAGTTGCCAACAGGTATATGAAAAGATGCTCACCATCACTAATTATCAGGGAAATACTAATTAAAACCACAATGAGATAATATATTAATTTTTAGAAATTAAACCAAAAGCAAAGAGAAGAAAGTTCTTATTCAAAGTTAATTTAATAGTAAATATTATAATCAACATCTGGGAATATGCCAGGGCTAGATTAAAATGCAATAATAATTTTTAATTGATTAGAGTGTTGAAAAGTTATAGTTCATTTATATTTACTTTTAAAAATTACTCTATCAGAAACACCTGCTTCATCTAATTAGGAATTCATAGGTTCTGCTATATTTATAAAAACTCATTATTTTAAGAAATCAAAATCTGACCTACAACCTGACAATTATAATATTTTACTTCTGGTTATTAACATATATTTTATAATTTTTATAGACATTTGGAAATGCAATTCTAATTTATGTTTTTTTTATTTTTAAGATTTATTGAGTATTTTGTGTCAAGGGAAATCTGATCCAAGCACCTAACATTTTGTAATATGTATTATACTTTAATATAGATAATACAATTTATATGTTTAAAACCATCATTCAATGTAAACTGAATACAAATAAATTTCACCTTTACTCACCATGTTTCTGTATTTTATGTAGATGGAGAATTGGTTATGCAGTGCATAGGAAAGATTCCCAAAGGTAAAATATAGCTCTTATAAATTTCCAGGTATTTAATATGTACTTTTTATGTAAAATATTGTGAGCTAGTAGCTATCCGGCCTCTATAAAATATAAAATATATTCTCTGCCCACAAGGGGTTTGTAATCTAATAGAGGAAATAAGAAAAACACATACTAGTAAAATCTATAGAACGGATAAAAATTACTAATGTAATAAGTGGCCAATGAGTAAGCTCTATGGGTTCAGAGGAGCTACTAGTAAAATGGTTCAGGATGGTTTCCAGATGCAGGGATGGAACTTTACCGCTTTTTACCATAATTGCCTGCTTACTTGTCAGATTGGCTGGTACAATGTAAGTTCCTTGAAAGCAGAGATCCTGTGATGGTATAAGCTGAGCACTAAAGACATGGGTGCCCAGCTCAATCCTTGCATATACCATGCACTCAATAAACAGTTGATTAATAAAATGTGAATAACACAATAAACCATAAAGGATTTAGGCATGTAGAATTTGAAAACACAAGACAATTCAATTTTTGACAGAGCTAATAATGTTAAGCAAAAGCACATGGTTGGGAAAGCAAGAATGGGTAGCCCAACTAGGAGGGTAAGATGCAAGCAAAACCGTCAACTGAGCTGGAATTGAAGTGGTTAATACAACCCCAACTGAGACTGAAAGGAATAGCCTCAATTAGTGGCCAAAGAAGACCTAAGCCAAGGTATGGACAGTGGAGAAGGAAACTAGTTGTAACTAACATCCATTAGAAAGAACAAACTGCTCACCTTGGCAATAGGTATTAAAACTGGAATGACACAGAGAAGATTAGCATAGCCCTTGAGCAAGGATAACATGCAAAGTCATGAAATGTTTCATTTAAAAAAAAAAAAGAACTTCCAACATTAGTTGACTGAGGTGAGAGGGAGCATAAAGTGTGGAAAGTTAGGATGACCAAGTCTTCCATTTGGGGCAACAGGAAATACAGGGTGTGCCTTTTCAACATAGGATGGGAAATTAACACTGTGTACATCAAACAAAAAGTTTCAAGGAGAAAATGTGAAATTTTAAGGCAGACCATTGGAGAAATTAGAATTAGATATATTTTCTTATAGAAAACATAAATCAGGGCTTTGGGCTCAATCCAGAAGACTAGATCTGAGCTGTAGTAAATATCCATAGCATCATGGGCAACTAGAAAGAAAAGACCAATGGGAAAAGAAGGAAGACACTGAGGATATTGGAGCACTTAGGAGGCTAAAGAGTGGTCTTCAGGAAAGGACTGATCATGGTGCAACTACCAGAAGATTAAAGAGAAACATCTGCCCTCTGTGGAAGACATTGGTAAACTTTAAGACTATAATTCAGGGGTAAACATTAGGTTCCTAAGTTTAAAGAAGAACAAATAGTAAAGAATTTGATTCAACATAATATGTATATAGTACTGCCTCAAGAAGTATAAAGATAACAGAATTTTAGTGCTTAGTGATAACAGCAGAAATAATGGGGAATTGTGTGTATATGTGTGTGTGTGTGTGTGTGTGTGTAAGACCAGACAAGGAAGGGATACACAGATGAGTAGGAAATGATGCACATTTTAAACACAAGAAAATATACTAACAACTAGTGGCCCAGTGCACGAATTCATGCACATTGAAAGGAAATTAATTAGAAGAAATATTTTAATATCGCTATTCACCCTTTCTCTATGATAGAAGTGTCAACCAAATTCACAACCAACAATGACAGATGGAAACACATGCATGCAATTGGCACCAGCAAAGCTTTATATGTATCGCGCGTGCATGGGTCAACTTAGCCTTTTATATACTAGTATATAGAATAAATTTGCTTAATTAGACTTGCTTTCTGATGTAGCTAACTTTTTCTAGCCCAGTAAAGCACCCCAACTTCTCTCTCAGGTAATTGTCAGCAACACAGCAGTAAATATCAACACGAAGCACATTATTATTCCAGAGCACACAGGGAGAACAAAGGGTAAAACATTTAACTGCAGCAGTGTTTGACTATATTCTGTGCAGTGAGAAAACCTGAAGTCACTTTCAAGGTCTACCATTTCTTACTTCTTTTCAGTTGGGTCAAGTTGCTAAGTTTTCTAAATCTCCATTTTCTGGCTAATGAAAAGAAAATAGGATTCCACTGAGTCTCCTTTCTACCTACTCCAGGACTTCTGTGAGGATCAAATGAGATGAGGCATGGGAAAATGCTTCACAGACCTTTGGTTACAGTGTAAAATGTTTCCACCTGGTGATAAAGCAAGTCGTGTTCCTGGGTTGAAGAAACTGCAAGGAGGCTAGTCGCTAGGGAGAAGAAGCAGAGCATTGCTACGTGACGTCATTACCTGGATGGACACTTAGCATATTAGCCTTTAATATATAGAGATAACAATTCAAGAGGAAAATAATCTAATTGGCAAACTGCATAACCAGATGATGACCTTTTGAAAAGTATTTCCTCAACATCTTATTTTAAAAAAAACCTGCTCTGTCCAAAATGACAGCCCTTAATAAACACATTTGGCTATTTAAATTTAATTAACTTAAAATAAGTTTAAAATTCAGTTCCTCATTTCAACTGCTCTTGACTTTCCCAGATTGTTCACTAGAGTATGTGTGGCAAGAGAGCAAGAGTTTGGCCATCAGTTCATACTGCTATATTAGCAGTGCCTAAAGATAGTGCCTAGAACTGATTAGATAGTCACTCAATATTTGTTGAATGAATAAATTGGCTGCATTCCAGTAGAATAATGTTTCTCCAACTTCAGCACACATCAGAATCACTTGGAACACATCCAAAACATAGATTGTTGGACCTTACCCCTAGAATTTCTGATCAGTAGTTCAGGGGTGTGGCCCATGACTATGCATTTCTAACAAGCTACTACATTAATGCTAATGCCACTGGCCTGGGAACCACATTTTTAGAACCACTGCTATAGAAAATATCTTTTTAAACTTTTCTCTTGCTTCAATAGCTCCTGCTTCAAAAACGAACATTGTACTAGGCAGTTCTTTTGTATGATACTTAATGCACCTTATTGTTTATTTGACAAATAATCTTCTTATGGTATTATAGGAACATTTCAGCTTGAGTTTAGATTACTCAAAATTCAGACACTTTTCCCATCAATCAAGCCAAATATTTACCATAAGCATTTTTCTCCCTGCCAAGAGAAGCTAGAATTCCACATTAGCAGCTCAGCATACTACTCCTCCAGCTCATATTTGCACATTTGGAAGAAGGCTGCGAAAATACACACTATCTCTTCACTGCATGATTGCTCCATGAAGCATGTCTGCCCCCAGAGAAATCAGGTGCCTCATGCACTGCAGAAATTTATGTGAAAGAAAGTCTGTTTATGAGAGACGAATGTGTACCCAAATTTATGTCCTAGTGACAACTTCAGAATTTGAAAATTTCCAACTTCTCCCCTTGTGAGTTGCCTGAAATTGCTGTTTTTCAAGTCAAGAACACCTGTTTAGTGTTTTCCTCCTCGCCCTCCCTGGTAAACAGAGCTGCTAGGAAAACAGCATCTGAAGGTTTTAATGAATAAGAAATACAAAGTATTGACAGATTTCAGCACATTATACAACCCTGACCCTGTCCCCCTAATGAGGGAAGATCAAAAAGGAGGAAAGCAGTTGTGCTGCTGGGTTCTGAGTTTGTTTTTAAACTGCTTCTAATGAGCTCAGAAAAAGGACCATCCTACTGAGTACAGTCAGAAGCAATTTGCATGTTGCTGTGAAATAACATATACAGACATGACTTTGGTAAGTGAACAACTAAAGGTTTGATGTTCAGCATCAGGCACCCTTCCAAATAACTTTCCATCTCAGCTACACGACACTCTAGCAATCAAATTTCCACTTGGGCTAAATCTCACTATACTAGTATATGGTGTCCCAAAAGAATGTATAAACACACTTTGAATACTTATAAAGGCAGTGATTATTAAAAGACATTTCATTTTCAAAATTAAGCTATCAGCTGTTAAAGTGTGTTCACTATTTGGGAGAAAACGGGGAAGACCAGAAAAACATGTGACTATAGAACAGCATGACAAAAAGATGTAGAAATACATATACTTTGACACCATCAGTAAAAATGAAAAAAAGGCAGAAACTCACTGAATAGAACTGAGAGCTGCTGATTGCTATGTTTAGGAATTAAAAGTCAAAGCTGGCCTCGCATCAGGCACCATGTCTCCCACCCTTACAGTCTGACCTCTGCTCACCTCTCCACGCCAAACATGCAATGAATGTCTTAATCTTACAACTTTCCTCCTTCCTCACTCTTCCCCTCTCTCCAACTGCTTTTCATCCCATATTCAACTCATCCAACAAAGCTCCCCTTAAAATAGTTTTTTCAGGTAAATTAACATCTTCTGCCATCCTCTCTCAGATATCATGGGTGGGTACCACCACCACCATCAGCGCTGTTCATGTCACACTACATGCTAATTGCCTTATGTCAGTCTCTCTTACACTGCAACAGTCCTGCCTTCAAAAGTTGGTGTTCACTGTTTTGGGGGAAAGAGGGAAGAATGAAAAGAGGAAATAAGGAAAGAAACCTTCTCACACAATACATTGTTCTGCCTCTGCATTCTTTGTCCAGTTTTCATCACAGCAAGTAGAACGGATAGGTGTTTTGTGGTTTAAACCATTTGGGTCTTCATCTACCACTTTCTTAAGAAACCCAACTGCCATTAACAACTTTGTTCTTCTGGACTATCAAATTGTTATTTGATTTTTGTTGATGTATTATGAACACATCCAACCTTACTCACTCATCTCTAATGAGAATGGTGTCCTTGGTTGGCAACTAATTGAGGCTGCTCAACGATATCTATTTTTCTTCTATTTGTAGAAATGGGTAGGGGAAGGAAGAAATCGGTAAGTATGCCATTACTACTAAAAGTTTTTCTTCCAGAACTCCTATCCGTAACACATCTCATCGGACATGGGAACCATTTTCTCCAGGCCAATCGGGTCATTGGTACTGAGTTTCTCTTCACAGCAAGGTATCCTAATAGCATTTTGTTCTTTCCTTCGCGAAGGGAGCCAGATTATCTGCCTCATTTTCTCCAAACTATTTACATCTCAGCCAGTGTCAGATTATTTCTTGCTCTCATGCTTGGCTACCTCCATGTTGTTGACAATAAATCAAACTTCCCTGAAAGTCCCCAAATGTGGCCAGAAAGAAGAATCTGATTTTTTCTTTTGTAATAAGCACCCACTTGCCAATCACTGAGACTCCTTTGCACTTCCAGAGCTAAGGAGACATTCCCATTACCTCACAATGTCCCCTATTAGTTCCCTGGTTTTATTAAAACCTTTTCTCTTTCATTAAAATAAAAAGCCTCTGAAAAACTACAGTTACAGATTTTCTGAAACCCACAATTTATGGCTGCTACTGGCAACCTTCAAAAGCTTTTAAAAATAGTATGGGCTCTATTATTCTATATTATGGTAATTGTAGTAAAGATTTAAGAGGCACTTTAAGACTTTTTAGCTCTACAGTCTATTTCTGTTCCAATTTCTTGCTTAGGCATTTGGGAAAGAAGCCTTATTTAAAAGCTTTACCCTCTGCCCTCTGATATACAGCTTCCCTCTTAACTACAGTAACTAGACCTCACCACACAATTAGGGAAGCTGGGTGTCCAATTAGAGCTCAGCAAAACGTGGGGCAAAGCACATCTTTCCAAAAGCCCATTGCATTTATATGCACCTGACAATAATCAAAATGTGTCTCCTGTGCTATGGACCTTTGACCCTTTTGTTATGCTTCACATCCTCTTGTTAACTCCCTATCCCTCCTCTGGTCCCACAGGAAATCAGTGAAGATAATCATAAGATTAAATAACTCCAATGCCACTGCTAAAACGTTCAAAGCCATTAACATAACAAACGCCCAAGTGGCCACAGGGATGTATGTGGTATTGAAATTAAACTGACCTCGCCCTGTCCTCCACATAGATCTGTTCTCGCTAGTTAACCTGTGTGTTTCTCTTCTTGTCTAGTCTAGGATGGTTACAATTCAAAACAACCGAGGAAACAGCTAAGAGATTTCCACAACCCTGAGCATGCGCAAAAAATCCCAGTCTAACGGTTGCCCCCGCTTTGTCCTTTGTGTTCAATGCTCCAAATGGGATGAGCATTTTAAACACAATTCCCTCCACATGCCACACTGCTCAGGCATTTTTCTTGGGCGCATACCATATGGAAAACCACACATTCTCTGCTCCTTCCTCCCCCTCCTTGAGGATTTCAGCAGCATCTGGACAGCATAACTCTGCAACAGGCCGCACCTCTGCAAAGGACAGAGCCAAATCCCAGACCTTCCTCGTTCTGACAAGAGCCCTCCCACTAGAGCCCCAATATTTTATTGTGTCAACAGTTACAGCTAGGGAGCTTTTCACAGGAATTTCCTCACTGAGCACGCCATCCCCCAACTGCCAGCTTGCTCCCAAAGCAAAGGATAGCTCTATTCCACACCCGCGGTAAATAATCGTGTTTCTGCTTTGTTTCGCCTTGCTCCAACTTCCCATGTAAATTTCAGAATAGTGAAACACACGGTGCTTCCTGCCCACTGGTATTTTATGATTTTAATTTGCTCGAAAAGCTCTGAATTTCATTATATTTTCCCATTTGGTGCATGGGATTTTTACAGTTAACAGATGTTCACTTAATAGAGCCTCCTAGTGAGCAAATCCGTTTTTTCCCTCCGGTATTCATGTAACTTTCTAGTCCTGCGGTAGCTGTTTCTGGGGCCTGCCAAGTTTTCCGGCAGCGGAAGCACAAATGGAAACGTGAAGCAGCTCTTTGAAAATGTATATTCTCAGTCCTTCAGTCTCGCTCATCCACTGAACTCCTTCCTCATTAACACCATGCGAGAGAGCCTGCAGGGGAAGCACCAGCTTCAGACACTAGGCAGGTCTCGCTCACAGATGCAAAGATGGTCTGCACCCAGTAAGTATTTTCTTAGCCTGCGGCCACTGCAAATGCCAAAAATTTTTAATGCATCCAAAAGACTAAGAGTTTCCCAAACAACTGGTCCTGACCAATCTCTAACTAGTGAGTCATTTGGAGCTTTTTACTCCAATATATCTCAGGACATTAAAATAAGTCACAACACAGAAGCAAGGTTCCTATCCCAGAATTCTGAGATGTCGCTTAAAGTTTCTTACTTAACTAGGAAATTCAGGTTACAAACACAACCTAAAAATTTGAATATCCACTGTCCCATCAATTTGATTCATGATACAAAGAATGAATTCTCTTGAGAGTCCATTTGAAACCCACAAATTATCCCAATAAGTAGCACATTTACACGACAAATTTTTTTATAAGGAAACTGAGATCTCAACTTGCAAAAGGTCCTCCGGGTTATTTCTTGGTATGACTCTTAAGATTAGGGTCTGTGACAAATAAAGAATTAAAAAAAGGGGGATGAGAGGGACTTGGGAATGTCATCAAATATTTTTTATTGATTTCAGAGAGAAAGGGAGGAGAGAGAAATAGAAACAATGATGAGAGAGAATCATTAATGGCTGCCCCCTGCAGGCTCCTTAGGGATCAAGCCCACAACCCAAGCATGTGCCCTTGACCAGAACTGAACCTGGGACCCTTCAGTCCACAGGCCAATGCTCTATCCACTGAGCCAAACGGCTAGATTTGTCATCAAATCTTATTCCTTCTCTCCTGATGGAAGATCCCTAAACATCGGCAATGGACTTGCTTGACCTTGGAGGCCATCAAGAGCTATCTGGCTTTCTAATGTGGTCTGTGCTAATGCTCTCATCTAGATGTTTATACGCCAACCAGCTTTCCATTCTGGCTGTGACACTGACAGTCTCTAAATTAATCATCCCTCAGGATTCGGGCAAATGTCCCCTCCTTCATGCAGTTCCCCAAGATCCCCACCACTTACCCTCAATTAAATTAATATGCATCTTTTTTGTAGCTTAGAAACCCATTATTTTCCAAATGCCTCACTGAACAGGTAGGTGTGCTGAGGTTTTTAGCATTTTCACAAGCTGTGTCACCCTAGGCTGGTGAATTTTCCTCTCTGAGCCTCAGTTCCCCTGTGAGTAAAATGAAAATAATAGGACCTACCATACAGGGCTGTTAAGAGGACTAACTTGGATCAGTTACATAAAAAAATAAGATGATGCCTAACACAGTTCAAGTGCTCAATAAATATTAGGAGAGATGATAATAATAAATGTTCAGAAAACCATTCCTCGGGAAGAAATACCGCTTTCCACAGAGAAGAAATACCACTTTCCACAGAGAAACCAAACACAATCGCTCCAGCAATAACTTGTGGTTGTGTAGTGATTAAACAATACGTTGGCAGTATCGAACCAGCGACCTGGGTCATCACCAAATCCCAGGGTCTCTACTGCTACTATGGGGGCATTTAGATGTTTGTGTCTTTGATGTTTTTTTTTTGGGGGGGGGGTCTTTTAATTGGCAACACGTTGGTAACTCTAAATTATAAAGAACTTTATCTGCACCAGCTAATCAATATTCTCTCAGCATGCTCAGCTCCTTGCCTCTCAGACGCATAAAATAAATGGTTGGTCAGCAGCACAATTTAGTTGTGATGGCGGCGGTAATTTTCCCCCCTAAATTATTCACCTTCTCAAAAAGCAATTTGATAAATGTTTATTTCTTCATAATAGATTCTAACAACCGCTGATTTGTGACCCTTGCCTCGGACTGAATTTAAATTGGGGAGGAGGGAAGGACTCCAGGAAAATGCCAAGACAGACGGGGTCATAGGCGAGGTCTGGGGCTGCCTCTTCCTTGCTCCCTGAGAGCACGCTGGCCTCCCCCGGCAGGAGGGCACTAATTGGATTTGAGAGAGTAATGAATGAGAAGTGCACAGGAACACAACCTACAGTGGGAACGCCAGCACCTCAGGCTTGGCAGGAGATTGGGGAGCGCAGCCCGGGGAGGAGCCTCCCCGCCAGGCCAGAGACCAACACGTGGGGTTGTCCTGACAGAGATCAGGGTGATGAGGAGACAGGTGAGAGGCGGGGGAGGGGGAATTCTGAGTGCTTTCTGGCATCAGCAAGCTTTCTGACCAGGAGACCTCAACTTAAAACACAATCGAGTATATATGAGGTGGTTCTCTTCTCGCTGCCTCTTCTGAATAATCTCTCTCCAATGGCACCAGACTACCATTTAGCATCTAAACGGTTCCTATTTGAGAAAAAGCAAATGCTTCTTTCAGGTTGCTGGGTAGGAACGTGGTACACCCTAAGAACCCTTCTCCTGCTGCCCTATCGTCTTGATCTCCTTGATGGCAAATGACTGAGGGTTTCCACAGCCTTTTCTCCACACATCTAAGAAGAGCGTTATTTTCCTGCACAGGAAAAAGACAGGCGTTAACGCATGCTGTTGGCTCTTGTCCCAGCCGTGTAACCATGTGATAGAAAGTCCCTCTCAGCGAAGGCACAGGGCACACCCTGACTTCTGTCCTGCCTGCAGCGTGAACAGATTGGTGGGCTTCAGCTTGGTTGAGACTGCAAACTTCTAATCAATCACTCAAAGTTCAAAGTCTCTGCCTTGGAAAATTCTGGAAAAGGACCCACATTAAATTCTTTAATGTAGGTGATCCTGAGCTTTGACACTGTTTTATTTTTCCAACCACCATGTTTAACATACATAATTTTTAAAAGAATTCAGAATTTATTCCTAAGCGAGGCAGATTCCCAGGCTTTTGTACTCATGGTCACTATAATTTTAGGGCTCATCTTTTAGATAAAGGCTGTAAACTCAAATACCTACAGTGAAGGGATTAAGCAGTACAAACTGGCAGTTATAGAAGAGTCACAGAGATGTAGATTACAGCATAGGGACTATAGTCAATAACATCGTGATAGATATGTATGGGCCAGGTGGGTACTTGAAGCAGCAGGGGGACCACTCTTTAAAGTACAAGATTTTCTAACCACTTTGCTGTACATCTGAAATGGATACAGAGTAAAAGGAATGTAAACTATAATTTGAAAATGTTAATGGGAAAAAATGCCTACAATAGTCAGGAAAAATAAATGAGCGAATCCACAGAGCAAATGCAGCCATATGTCAGGGCTGATAATCACACTCACCCTCTCAACCTAGTGTTTTTAAGCTGAGTACCAACTGCATAACCAGACCCAGCAGCCCCGAGTAAAGCCTGAGTGAGTTGAATGAATTGCTCAACATCAGAAAACTGGGAAAAAGATGTAAACCACAACCGAGATCTCCAAAGGTCCATGACAACCTAAGGGGCAATTCAACCTTCTCCTGGGTCCTTCCCACCCAGCACTGCTCACACACTCTCAGTATTATAATTATCTGCATCATGTTTTTACTCCAGACAACTTCACAGAGTGAAGGCAGCGAGTAATGACGGACCGACCTAGGGCTTTGCTGTCTGGTTTTAATCCCACCTGTTTCTCTTGCTATTTGTGTGGCTTTGAGCAAGTTGATGAAGTGTCTAAGCATCCATCTGTTCTTCTGTGAAGTGGAAATGAATGTCTAATCCATTAGGATGTTGACATATAGCAAGAACCAAACAAATAGCAGGTCTTCCTTTCCCTCTTCTGCCCACTCCCCAGGCTCTCAGCTGAGCTAGACTTTCAGGACAAGGCACACACCTTGGGAGCAGTCAGCAGTGAGGATCCCCTGACTCCTTGCTCTGATTAACAAGAAGCATGCAAAGCTCAGTGGAGCTATGGCTAGGGCGCTTGGCTATACCGAAGGCATCCCTCCCTTTTCTCATTTATATTTTACAAGACCCAGATCTGTCACTCCACATCTACTCTGCTCCCACAGGACAGAGGTGACCTAAAAGTGTAAAGTGAGAATATCAGTGATCATTTTGCCAGATATAATAGCAATGATTAGTCGGAGAAGAGAAAGGGTACTTCTCAGCTGACAGGAGAGGGCAACTGGCAAAAAAGATGGAATAACCAAAAATACTCTTAGAACCTCCAGATACAGTAATAGAGAAGTTCAAGAATCTGGTTCAGTGCTATTAGTTTGTATTCAAGGAGGAAAAAAAAAATAAAATAAAATACCTTTCCAAAGCCCTGTATGGCAAGTAGCACTTTTTCTCCAACAAAAAAAGACAAAAGCAAAGATGAAAGTAAATGTGATTCCTTTTGAAGGGGAAAAAAGAGTATATTCACTCTTTTTCTTTTTAGCATCCACTATGTGCTTTCTGTGGTGCTACATACAGGGTGAGGCAAAAGTAGGTTCAGAGTCGTTCCTATGGAAAATAATACAATAATTAGTGAATAATAATGCAAGGACAACTTGTTTCACATACTCACAACTTTAAACCTACTTTTGTTCTACCCTGTATAACACAAACTGCTCCCTGTGCCTTATGAAACCAATGCTTAGATGGAGAAAGAAGACAAAAAGGGAAGATTATTAACTTCATTAGAAATATATTTAGTCAGCAGACACTTGATAAATTGAAAGGTTACTGAAGACAACGTGATAGAAAATTCATTCAGATCTCCCCTCCTCCCTTTTATATATACATCCAACCAAACACAAAACCCCATCTTTCTTCCTCTCCTCCATGTCTCCCCAACTCTTTCTTTCCATCACCACTCCCCTAAATTGGGCACCAACATCTCTAGCCTTGACTATTTCAAGAAGCCTTTGTGGCCTCCAGCCTTGCCCCTCTCTATCTTTAACTTGGAAGGATGTTTTTCTAATGAAAAGTGTGCTTCAGCCACATTGGTGAAGCTGCATAAACTTCAGAATAAAATCAAAATAACTTTAAACAATATGAGAGTCCTTTATGCTTTGTCTGCCTCTTCAGTCTTGTCTCCAACAAACTGTCCCTGGATTCAAGGCCTAACTGAAGGATGAGTCTCCTGCCAGTCTTTGGAATACTCTCTTCTCTCTGCACAGAATAACCTCACTGTCGTTTATTTTCTTATATCTGGGTTATTCCTGTTCACTTTTTGGATTCAGCTTTAGATGTCCATCTCCATGGTATCTCTGACCCTTCACACAGACCGACAAGCAGAGATATCACAAAACTAGTCCCTAGGTACTCTACCTGGGTACTCCCCAGAATATAGTATTTACCCTCGTCATGATATTATATTGGAATGTCTGTTGACTTCTCTGTCTCGCCATTAGACTCAAAGATCACTGAGGCTGGAAGTTCTCATTGTAGTAGATTTCCAGTGACTAAGACACGGGGCAGTCTAAGAAAATCCTTATTAAATGAATGAGTATATTAGAGTTACTGGGTAAGATGTTAGGGAGGAGATGAAGTTCTCAATAAGTTTCAGAGGAACTTAGGTAAAATGGAATGGAGAGACGTCCCAAATTGTTTTCTCTTCAATAGAGCTTCCCAAAATATAAATTCCTTAATGGTTAATACCAGAAAGTATTAATTTTTTATCACGAAGAATGTTCCAATTTAAAGTTAGTCTCCATATAAAATAAAATAGAGTATTGAAGGGGATAAACTTTTGGAGGATAGAACAAAACTCATTCTTTTTTTATATACTAATATATATTTTTTAATAAATGTTATTGACTTCAGAGAGCAAGGGAGGACAGATAGAAACATCAATGATGAAAGCGAATCATTGATTGGCTGCCTCCTGCACACCCTGCACTGGGGATTGCAACCTGGGAATGTGCCTTGACCTGGAATCAAAATGTGACTTCCTGGTTCATTCATTGATGCTCAACCACTGAGCCATGCCAGCCTGGGAAAAGTCATTTCTAGACTCCTTCATTTTAGTCTATTTACTCAACCAATCAGCAAAACTATACTTCAGTTGGGGGGGAAATGCCCTAGATGAGAAAACATATTTGTTTCCAAAACATGAAGTGCTAGATGGTGATGAAAATAAAATTCATGCTCCACAGAACAGTATTTAATGGCTTATCACTAAAGCATGAGCCCAAGTGTCTTAATCTGACACTTTTAATATCCCCATCTTCTTTTCCTTTCTTGTCTCTTTCCTGTTACCATTTCTTTCTGTACCTTTTGCAGTTCCATGGGATCTTAATTATTCCCAGATAAACCATAGGTTATTTTTATACCTCTGCCTTCCCACATCTTACAACTTTTTCCAGAATTGCCTTTTCCTTTCCTGAGCTGGTGCACTCACTCATTAGTGCTTGATTCAAATTCTTACCTCCCCTGTGAAGCCATTTCCATCCCCTCCAAAGATGAATTAATTCTCCCACTCCATTCTAATACTTTCTGGGGAGCACTAGTTTTATGGAATGTCAATAGGTTATATAGGGAACAAAGGTTCCCATTATCAATAAGTTGTGAAATATTTGGCTAATGATGTACCATGTCTGTAGCATGTCTTAGTTCTTATGTGCAGTGTGAAACTTAAAAAGAGATTATGGTTTAATATAATTTTCAAATGTATGTAACATAAAATTCTTAAAGCCAGGAATTCCTTCCTTCACAAAATAGCTTGAATGGCTAGTGTTCTGAAGAATATTTTAGGAATGTGACTTATTTTGTGTTATCTACATGTCAGTCTCCCCAAAGAATCTGTATGCTCATTGAGAGTAGAACTGATTTCTTACTGGTCTTTGCAACCAGTAATTATTATACAGTAGCAGTAGTTAATGTATATTTCTTGAATTAATTTACAGAAAGAAGGGTGCTAAAAAAAGTAGTAGGGATGGCCAGTCTCATATAGCACTCATGATAGAAGTAAATACACACTTATGTATACCCACCCCCATTCATACAAGCCAATGTAAAATGACTTAGTTGCAAGTGACAAAAACCCAACTCAAACTAACCTTTCCAAAAGAGAAATATGTTGGCAATGTATCTGGAATGGTGGAGTAGGTTAGAGAACTGATGGAAGGCCACAGAAATCAGGACCTCAGGAAAAGAATGAGTAACTCCATGCTGTTGGGACACACATATTCTCTCTATATTCATCTTCCATCACTGCAACACTATGTCCTCTTTGCATTTCTGTGTCCTCTCACTAAAATAGGGTAGTCAAAATAGTAGGAAAAACAGGAACCATAGCCAAACAAGTACCCTCAGCAGAAAGTGTGAGCCTCTTTCTCCCAGTGTCTATATATCAATATCACTTAAGCACTCTGCTGGTCTTTGCACAGTCCACGAGCCCACCCATGCCTAGGACCAATTTCTATTGGCAGGGAGATGGATGACAGAACCAAGGCCCTAACCCCAATTCCAGCCATCCCTGTGTTCAGGAGCCTTGGTGAGTTACCAAAAGGGGAGATAGAAAAGCTTGATGAGCAGACCAGTGAAGTACTACTACCTTCCACTCGAGCTGGTTAAACATGACTCACCTCTAAGGCTGTCCAGATACTCTACCCTTGTAACACAGGAAAAGGACGTATTGTTGTTGTTATTGTTGGGAAACCTCTGTCCTACTTTCTATTTTGGCTGCAAGCATCTCTCCCCCACTGTGAAGGAAGAGCTTTCAAACAGCAGAGCAAAGGGACATAGAGAATATATATTTAGTTTATTGAAGCAGAAAGATGCTACGTTTGACTTTAAAATGCAAATATCTGAGCTCTTTTAAAACCCGTGGAAGCGAGGTAACAAGAGAAACACCTGTCTAATAGGTTAATCATGTGAAGGTAGGCCTTTATTTCATGTCTTTTTCTGGTAGAGAAATACAATTTGTCCCCCAGACTACTCATGAAATCTGGGTAGAAACAGGCTGAGTTATATACAAAACTAGTACAATCAGCATAAATCTAACATTATTTAATATTTATCTTTTCCACTATATCAGGAAAAAGTTTGGCAGAACCACTTCGATCCTACTTTCCTATGCTCCTTACCTAGAGGTTTCTAGTCACCAATGGAGCAGTTTGATTTTTTGAGAGACAGAGAGAAAAATGAAGAATTAAAATTATAATTAGAAAAATTGCCTCAATCAGAGTTGCACTTCAAGATGCTTGAATGGATGGGCTAAGTAAGTTCAGACATCCATTAGTTCCCAAATTGAATTAAAATATATTGAGTGCTAATTTGGAAATCTAAAAGCAGCCAGCTGGAATAGAATGGAATTGTCTGGGTCTAAAAGGGTAGTGCAGGCAACACAAAGCGAGGAAAGATGATGGCATGTTTGCTGACCTGAAAGAACAAAACAGAAGTCTTAAAAACCACTGGTAATTTATTACAGCCCATTATACTAATATTGCTGTTTACTCCAAGCCTGCATAATGGGGGGTCGCTTTTGATTCTGCACAGCACAATAGCCCAGGCCTAACCCTCCTCTCGGCTCCTTCCACGGGAAGCCCTTCTTCTCTGCCATTTGCTGTGTGCAGCACAGATGACCTGTGGTAATTGCGGAAGACATTTTCACCCATATATTTCAGCAAATGTAATTTCCTTTTGATGCCACCACATCCTGTCCCCGCCCTGCTGTGCCAACGAACTCCAATAATCACAGGACCAACATTCAGATAGAGATCAAGTAATGCAGCCAGCTGTATCACAACTTTTGACTTTCAACTTTGTACTTATTCGGGTGCACATATTATCATTTGAGAAAATGAAAAACATTTTTTTTCCCCTCTTGTGAAAATAGCTTTTGGCCTGGTGTGAGGTTGGTGGAATTGTCCTGAGTTTTTTTAAAAAAAATAATCTTCATATAATTTGGCTCTAACAAAAGTCCTTTAAAAAATAATGAATGCTTTTCTTCACATTTCAAAAGCACCCCGTGATTAAAATATTCATTAATTATGGTCCTGAAAAATGAGTCCTTATTTTTAAGACTGTCTTCCAAAAAGCTGAATCTTTAAAGTGTTTTACTTTTTGAAGGAAGAAAAGGAGAGGCTGGCCAGTGTGTCTCAGTGGTTGAGCGTCAAACTATGAACCAAGAGGTCATGGTTTGATTCCCAGTCAGGGCACGTGTCTCGTTGCAGGCTCAATCCCAGTAGGGCGCGTAGGAGGCAGCCGATTGATGATTCTCTCTCATCATTGATGTTTCTATCTCTCTTTTCCACTCCCTTCCTCTCTCTGAAATCAATAAAAACATTTTTTAAAAGGGGGGGTGGGTGGAGGACAAAAGTGGGGGGGTGGAGGAAAAAGTGGGGGGAAGTATTGCATAACAAGGATTTCATTAAAAATTACTCCAAAACTTAGAAGCATAAAACAATCATTTGTTATCCTCATGGATTCTTTGGGTCAAAACTTTGGATAAGAAACCATGGGAATGGCTTATCTCTGCTCCCTGTTGGCTGGAGCCTCTGCTGGAAGACTTGAAAGGTGAGGTTTGGGAGCATCTGCAGGCTTACCCACTTGGCTAGAGTCTGGCAGTCAATGGTGGCTATCAATTGGAGAAACCAGCTGCTGCTGGTGTCAGCTAGAATACATACACATGGCCTTCCTTCCTCACACAATGGTAGTTTGGGACCAATACAACGTGACCCCAAAAAGCAAACCATGACATGCCTTAATATCACTTGCCCAGAGAGACACCTAGTGGACTGTTGGACTAATTCTCATTGGAGACCAGCCAACAAGCATAATATATCATTTGAACCAAGGTCACTCCACACATATATCATCTTAGGAAGGAAGGCTGCCTAAAAAGAAAAAAATAGACTTGGATAAATTCTTGGACTTTGAACTGGCTGAATATTTACCCAACGAAGACTGTTGTATACCCGAGTTTGAGTTCATTTTAAACATGAAGTTTAAATATTTCCTGTTGTCAACAGAAATGGAAGTCCAAGAACAAGACAAAATTAGACAAAAATCATAGAGAGCCACTTTATTTTGACATCTAACTCGTAATACATATATATTTGTCCCCATGAACTAGGAATCTATTTAAACTTTTAATATGTTAAAAAGCAAGATCTTTCTTGGGCCATAATCCACTTGAGGTGATGAACTCTGTCATCTTTCATCTTTCATGCACTTAATCAATTTTTATTGAATATCTACAATGACCAAGGTATTCTAGTAGGGACTAAAAGAACAGAAAGAATGGCCCAGTCCCTTCCCTTAAGAAGCGCAGAGACTACAGTACAGAAAGAAAGCAATTATTTTAATAGGGGAGCTCCAGTCACAAAAAAGGGGTCCCATACATGTTTTTAAAAACCTCAGAGAGAATGCAGGAATCATCAAAGTTTTACACAAACTAGGAAAATATTCCTAATAAATAACAAATGGTCTACTACTAACTGCTTTGCTCAGTCAGCCAGTGCAGAGTAGTAATAACGTCAAAGTAGTAGATTCATTTACCTTGTGATCTGGTTCACTCCACACATGACAAACAGTCCCAAAGTTGTAATTATGTTCCTACTTCCAATTTCCAATTAGAAGGAAGACTGACTCCTAAGTGTGTATGCTTGAAAGGCATTCATTCCCACTATCAGAAAAGACCTCAACACTTAAGAGCTTCTGACTGTTGCTCTGCTCCCTCAAGTCACCATGAAGCTAGAGAGAGCAGAGAGATGTCAATTAGGAACCATTTGGAAACCTGGGCATACCATATTTTACCAAATCTAAAACATAATCAATTATAAGACACTCCTTTTTTTATTTACCACTAGGAAAGACAATGGCGTCAAATAAACTATGACGCTACTCTATAACATTCTCACATCCCAAATTCAGAGAATGTCATAGGGCAAGGGAAAAAAACATCTTTTCTCAATGTTAAAAGAATGCCTGGCATATAATAGACATGGCATAAATATATTTGAATAAATGGCATAGTCATCCAAAAATGGAAAAAGAGTCAAGGTGCTTAATCCAATCCTAAGGCTCTGATCAGTATAAATGGAGAAAATTTTTAAATATGAAATTGGGTTATGCTACTTGAGTTACCCTTCAACAGAGCTTCTAGAAGATTTCTTTTTAGTTTTTCATGGTTAAGGACAATTTGAAATTGGAAAAGCAAATCTAGAGTTGCAACATAAGGAGTACCTATTGAGGAGCCAAATTAAAGTGTTAATTCTTGTGTATAGAACTTTCCTTTTACCTCCACCTCAGGGGACTCAATACCTCTGGCTTTGGGAATAACCAGGTCACCACAGACCAAGACAGGAGAGATGACAATAAAGTGATAACTTTTAATGCAGTGAAATAACAAGGATCATTTGAGGATTAGAGAAAGGATATGAATAAAGGAACAAGAATATCCTTCCAGTAAATGGGCCCAGGACTATCCACCTTCATGAGAGCAAACATTTTCTAAGTGCTTATAGGTACCAGGTACTCAGGTGCTACAGAATGACTTGGGTGGGTTAACTCCATTTCCCACCTCTATTAAATATCCTTAGTTTGCACATGTGGTTTAAGCAAATCAAACAGACTTTAAATAAGGGACAAAAGGGGATGGGGGACTCATTTATTTGGTGTCTCAAAACAAAGGAGAAAAAGATAGTAATATTGCCAATTCACCCAGCTTCCATCCTGGGTTTCAAGAATTGGACATGTCATGTATTGAGACACACGTCATTGACATTGTTATGATTCTTCTAGAAACATCGTTCCCATCCCTGAGGGAGCTGAAGGATTTGAGAAGGGTCTTGGGACTTTTTCTTGATGTAGTGGGTCTAATGAAAATGTCAATAGCTCCAGTCTGCATCTAGATTTCAGAGCATTTAAAGGACCTCTCACAACTTCTGTCTATCTGAGCCTAACCAGCTTCTCCCAAGTGCCTTTTCTCCAAGGATAACACACCAGAAAGAATAGTAGGGGGAAATTCTCAGAGGGTTATTTTATCCTAAGATCCAGGAGGAAAGAGAGAGGCTGTTATAAAAGGAGACTTGACTTCGGGTGGTTAACACACAATACAATATACAGGTGATGTATTAGAGAATTGTACACATGAAACCTATATAATTTTATTAACCAATACCACCCTCAATAAATTCAATTAAAAACATTTTTAAAATAGACAAAGGCTGGTATTATTGATTCTGCTACTTTATCTCATTTAGAGATTCGGGAGGAGAAAAGCAAATATTACTCTGGCAGTGTTCTGTTGCCTGGCACTAAATTATTTTTAAATTCTTTGGCAAATCTGCCAAGTCACCACCAACAGCCCTGCATCTGAAGTACAGTGGGGCCTTGACTTACGAGTTTAATTCGTTCCGTGACAGAGCTCGTAACTCAAATTACTCGTATGTCAAATCTTAAAGGGAACGAGTGAGACACGTGATGCTGGGCTGATGTGGCGTTCACTGTGACGTTTGCTGCGCCAACTAGCGGTGGGGTATCTGAAGCTGGCTCGTAACCCGAATTTTAGCTCGCAACTCAAAGCTCGTATCTTGAAAAACTCGTTAGTCGGGACACTCGTAAGTCAAGGCCCCACTGTATTACTAACTCATTTTCTTACGTCAGGAGAAAAAATAAACTATAGAAGAAAATTCTCTTAACACTGGGCATGAGGAGCGGGGGAAATGCGGGCTTAAACAGTTTGGTTTCAACGTGAAGCACAGTCTGTGGGGAATTGGGAGGTGTACCCAGTCATTGCCCAGCTTACCTCCACCTCAAACTCCTGTTTCTTCCTAAAGGAGAAGGGAAACTGCTTTGCAGATGGGTTTTGGGGAGTCTCTTAATAGCAATTATTCAGACACAAAGAGAAATTCAAGAATTAACAATCACAATTATTGGCACTCTTTCCATTTGGAAGATGGGAGCATGTTCCCAGGGCCCCATAGGCAGTAAATAGCAAAGCCCAAACCCAACACAACCTGAGCTGTCATATTCAGGGGAAGCACACCAGAGAGAATTTAGGTCAAGGGCAGAGAACAAGGAGGCTTAAATCAGCCACTTGCAACTTTAGTGTAACAATTCAGAGCTCTCTTGGGGGCATGGAAGGGACTAAGAAAGGTTTTGGTGATGGGAACCAGATTTTAAATATTTCAACCAATTATAAATCTACAATTCAAACACAACTCCAGACTGTTTGCTCAAGAGCCTCTATACATCTTGGAGAAAAAATAGGAATGAATTTTAACTATCACCCCTCTCCCCCAACTCATTGTTTTAGTTGTTGAAAAGTGATATTGTTACCATAAAAAGATTTATCTATATATATATAGATAGATAGATAGTGTGTGTGTGTGTGTGTGTGTGTGTGTGTGTGTGTGTGTGTGTGTGTGTTATATATAAAATAAAAACTCATGAAAATAGGTTTGGGGAAGAAAAGGATTATCCTTAGGGATTAATATTATTCTCATTATTTATTTTATATATTATGCAGCTCTATAATGCTTGAATTTTTGACATTGAGCATATATTACTTTTCTATTTGGGGAAAAACAAGGTGGATTTGATTTTTCAATCACTGCAAGAAAATGAAAGACCAGCAAAAATGTTTATAATGTAAGAGTCATTTTCAAAAAATAAAAAGATTTAAGAGTTTAACAACAGAAGTGACGATATTCGAGCCAAGGAAAGAGACCTGGTATTTTAATTACCAGTATTCTTGCTTTTTATTTTTTGGAAAGTTGATACGGTGCAGTGCAAAGGACATAAGAAGGGGAAAGCCATTTTCTTATAACGTGGAGGAAGAGGATTCAAAGAGAACAAAGGAGCTCATTGACAGGTCTAACTGCAGACATGTTATTAGAAGGGGAAGAAAGGGAGAATTCAGAATCATACAATTTTGTTTTAGCTGTCACACTTCCTCTTGATGGAGGCACAGTACAGTTGCAAGCCAGCTGCTAAAGAAGAGTGGCCACGTAAAATAGAGGGAACAGGAACCAGTTATTCCCCCAGGAACTCAGTCAATTAAATGCAGCCTGGAAGGGATCTAATCTAATATCAAAGAGGCTGTCGGGGAATCAGTTCCCCAGAGTTTAGGGTTAATGATGTAGAGCATGGCAGCCTGGCCAGGAGCAGAGAAAAAGAAACCTCACTGAGATCTGGTGTGACTAGAAAAGACCAAAATAAAATAAAATAAGCATTTTCCAGAGTAATGGAGGACCTTGGGCAAAACCTTCTACAGTCATGATACCTTCTGCTTGTGGCAGTCTTCAAGGGGTTGGGTTCTCCAAGATTTAGCATGCTGTGCTTGAAACCATAATTTCTGTACCTAAAATCATAATCAGCATTAAAGAATGACCTCCCTTGATAGCATTCAGAATTCCTGGAATTTTAATCTAGTAGATTCCAAAGTAAGTCCCTCTTCCACCCAGGGTATAACTGGAAACATTGTATCAATCCTGAAGTTTTTGCACAAAAGATCTTTGAGAGGAAAGTCACTGGTAAAACTGTACCTACAAATCTGAGTGTAAATTAATTACCTACCAGACTATTGGTAAAAATCAGTGACCAACACAAAGACAAGGTGAACTACTAAATACTGGGCCTTCACTAGTTGTGGTCAATAGAGCCCTCCTTCTAAAGGGCTGTGAATTTGTGAAAAGATTCTCTCATTATTTCACAGGTCAAGGGTGAGGTGAAGTAAGAAAAATATATTATTCATGCAAATGAACAGGCAGACAGACTACAGCCCATGCTTTGTATTTAATCTTCAAAAGTTACTAAAATTCATAAGCAACTTGCCTTTTGGTTTCATAAATTTTGTATACTGCAATATGGCAGACTAGATATCTTAGTTGTCTTTAAAGTTCATTCCTCCTGTTCATCCCTTCCCTTTCTCTCCTTCTTTCTAATCACCATCCAGGAGTTTTCCTGATAATTAGTATTTCTTTTAGCTGTATAGGCTGATTAAATTTTTAAAAAAGACCCACGATGCCCTTTAAGCCTTTCAGATATGCTATGCTTTTCATTTTATTTAATTCTCTTATTTAACTTTTTTATTAAACTCTTTGGTGACATAACTTTTTCATAATCAGTAAATGTTAAGTCAGATAATAGAAAGGCAATATGAGAAACAGAGAGGCCTTTGTTAACCTTTGCTGGAATTACTCTTTTTGATGGAAATCAAAGAACAAATAACTTAATGATAGAGCTGTAATAGGCTCTTCAGAGAGAGGATTTAAAAAAAATAAAAAACAGTCCTGGCCAGAGTGGCTCAGTTGGTTGGGCATCATCCCAAAGGTTGCCAGTTCCATTCTTGGTCAGGGCACAGTAGGGGGCATGCAGGAGGCAGCAGATCAATGTTTCAATCTCATATATATGCTTCTCTCTCTCTCAATTCTTCTCTCTTCCCCTCTCTCTAAAAATCAATAAAAAATATTTTTTTTAAACTAGTGTATTCCTAAAAGCAGTCATAGAAGCCTTACCATTACTTTGAGTTTAATATATCTAAAAATAGTAGAAAGAAAAAGATAAACTACTTTTCCCTTTTTATTTGCTTTTTTAAACATTTTTAAATAATTTATTTGTTCAAATCAGGATCAAACTCAAATTCATTAATTATAATCAGCCAATACATTCTTTAGAACTTTTTTTAAAATACATGTTTTTATTGATTTTAGAGAGAGGGGAAGGGAGAGGTATAGAGAGATGTAAACATCAATGAGAAAGAAACATTGATCAGCTGCCTCCTACACACCCCCTACTGGGGATTGAGCCTGCAACCCAGGCATGTGCCCTGACTGGGAATTGAAACAAACCAGTAACCTGGTTCATGGGTCGATGCTCAACCACTGAACCACCCTAGCCAGGCTCTTAGGTCTTTTAAAATATATAAGGCGCTCTCTCTCTCTCTCTCTCTCTCTCTCTCTCTCTCTCTCTCTAAATATATATATATATATATCCATTCTTGCTTTTGTCTTGTTCCATCTCCCAAAGTCTATTTGGATTTTACTAATTTACTAATTTTCCCTAGATTTCCTGCCAATTGGAAGTTAGAATTGGAAACTTGATCAGGTTCAGGTTTGATTATTTTGGCTAAAATAATCATAAAAAAACACATTATCTAGTTGTCACTCTTCTTATGATGCTAATGTGACTGACAATCAACATCTAGACCCAATGATTTATTAGTGGATGGAAAATGTTGATACCCCTTCCTGTTAGCATTTATTCATTTATTAGCTGGAATGCTTTCTATAAGTTGACTCTTCCCCTCATAATATGGGGGAGCAAAAGTAGGTTTACATAATACAAATAAATAATACAATCGTTAATAAATAAATAATAATAAAAGAATAAACTGTTTTGCACACGCATGACAATAAATCTACTCTTGCCCACCCCTGTATTTGGTTCCCTGGGTATGATTTATATTTATACTAGTGGACGGTGCATGGATTCGTGCACATTGAAAGGAAATTAATTAGGAGAAATATTTTAATATTACTATTTGCCCTTTCTCTATAATAGAAGTGTCAAAGGTTAAAGAAAATTAGTAAAATGTATATGAAAATAATACATAAATTGATTAACAAACAACATGTTATAACAACAAATACATGATATAAAAAAATGATATAAAAACAACATTGATAAAAACAATGACTGATAAATTGATTAAACTTATTCTAATATCTCCCTGTATACCACATTAAGAGTAAAAACACTTTCAGAGTGCTTGACTAATTTCCCTGTGATGAAGTATTTACAACTTTAACGTCACACACTCTTTGAACTCGAGAGAAAGCAACACATAACTGACCATGTACAAAAATGGGTTCAGGTAGGAATATTCCTACTCTGTCTAGAGTTTGTCCTTGTGATTTATTAATAGTCATCACAAATGCTGGCATCACGGGAAACTGTCTTCGAATTAATTTAAATGAGAGGTCAGTCTCAGACAGGGACAAATATCACGCATGCATGAGTCAACATTTATTTTTAAATTACCAGTGTGTGTCATATGTACTGGCCATTCAGTCGATCGGACGGTCAGACAGATGGACAGTCAGTCACTTAGCCTTTTAAATATGTAGATAGGAAAACAGGATAAATACTTGTGTGCATCCTTACATCTGAAGTGGGTCTCTAATAGGCAGCATATACATGGGTTTGGGGAGGGGGTATTTTTGTTGTTGTTGTTATTGTTGTTTTTCTTTTTGTTTTTTTAAGCCTTGCCAAAGCAAGGCCACCAAAAATTTTCAGCTGCCTCCCAAAAAAAATTGGGAGGAAGAGAGAGATGGGGTTGTTGTTTTTTTCATCTATTCAGCTACTATATGTCTTTTGATTGGAGAATTTGGTTCATTTAAATTTAAAGTAATTATTTATAGGTATGTATTTATTGACTTTTTGTTTTCTGGCTATTTTGTAGTTCCTCTCTGTTCCTTTCTTCTCTTGCTTTCTTACCTTGTGATTTGATGACTTTCTATGGTGTTATGTTTAGGTTACTTTGTCATTATCCATTGTGTACGCTATAGGTTTTTGCTTTGTGGGTCACCACACTAGGAATGGGGTTTGGGGTGAAATCATGTTTCTGCCTCTCCTGCCAGTGCTGATGTGGCCACTTTATTCTCTGTTGTAGAAGAGCTGTTTACCTAGTTTTCATGTCTTTTTCACAGGATGCTGTTCCATCTGTAGCTGCAGAGTTGTGCTCATGGGAGGAGCTGGGTTCAGGACCTTCCTACACCTCCATCTAAAACCAGCTCCTCTACTTTTCCCTTTTGGAAAAAAAGCGTTAACTCTTCTAGGATATCATTTAGAAATCCAAGGGAGTCAGTTCACTCAATGGTACATAAGTGAACTCTAAAAATTAAAAGACCTCTCAGAGGTTGCTACTTACTATTACCTGACACGAAGGTCTAGGACGAGACATTGTTGAGGGGAAGAAAGAGGAGGAAAATAAATGCTCACATTTGCAAATTAAAATGAGTGCAAAATTTGCTATAGACTATTATCTAATTCTAAGAGTACCAATGAGTTTTGTGGATGACAATTTTCTAGCACATACTAAATGTCACACATCGGGCTCCTCCCCCTACATTCGTTAGCATTTTCAATTTTTACAACACTGTGTAGAAGTTACCTCTAGTATCTCCACTTTACAGAAGGAAACTGAGCCTTAGAGAAATTTTAGAAGTGGTCCAACGAATCTTCACAGAGGGAAATTTATGAGCATAAGGGGGGAAATTACATAATGAGAACACAAAGCATTTCTGCTTCTGGACAACTGATCAGAGGCCAAAAAGCCATTATGCCTTGCAAGATTGTATATGGCAACTCAAAAATGTATAATCGCACCCAGCTGGCATGGCTCAGGTTGAGCATCAACCTATGAACCAGGAGGTCATGGTTCTATTCCCACTCAGGGTATATGCCCGGGTTGTGGGCTCAATCCCCAGTGCGGAGCATGCAGGAGGCAGCTGATCAATGATTCTCTCTCATCACTGATGTTTCTATCTCTCGTTAACCTCTCCCTTCCTCTCAGAAATCAATAAAAATATTTTTTAATGAATAATCTCAGGAACACTGTAAATTCCAACTACAGAATTTAGCATGAACCACAATAACAATGGAAAATTTAACACCAAGGGGAAAACCACAAGCAATTAATATTAATAACTTCACATGGACATTTTATAAAACCATATTTATGAGACTCAGAATCACAGACACTCTGGATCATGACCCCAGGAGTTTTTGTGATGGCAATAAAGCAGGATCTGATTAATGTGAAACTAAACTGTCATACTCATGCCCTTTTATTTGACAATCCATCATGTAAATGCAACAGAACTAAAACAGAGAAATTTGTCAATGTTCACAGTATTTGGCTGAGAACTTCTCTACAGAATCAACACTCACAAAATCTGTTTAAAGTTTCTAACAGTCAAGCTCCCAAGTCCTTAGCCCGGCAAAACGCAGAATAAAAAGAGTAAGGTGGTCATTGAACCTGAGGTACTCAATTTTCACATTCACCTAAGTTCCTTTGAACCAGTCATGGACTCTCTAAATCTCAGCTACTATACTTGCTCAAAAGATTAAATTATTTTTAACAATTTAATTAAAAATAACAGGATGACCTGGCCGATGTGGCTCATTTGATTTGAGCATCATCCCATGCACTGAAAAGTGGTGGGTTTGATTTCCTGGTAAGGACACATGCCCAGAGTGTGGGTTTGATCCCTGGTTGGGGTGCATGTAGGAGGCAACCAGTTGGTTTCTCACATCATTGTTTCTCTCTTCTCTCTTCTCTCTCTCTCTCTCTCTCTCTCTCTCTCTCTCTCTCTCTCTCTCCCTCTCCCTCTCTCTTAAATCAATAATTTTTAAAAATATGTCTTTGGGTGAGGATTATAAAAATAATTAAAAATAACAGGATGAAATACACACATATCCATGCATACACATGCATGCATATATGTATACATGTCTACTTGCATATATATATGTAAAAGAAAATGGCAAACCTCTGCATGATAACAATTTCATGTGTTTGCATAAGCAACCAACCAAACCCTAAAGGTTATCCCCTTCAATAGCCATTGGCAGCAAAAACATCATCCTTGTTTCACTTCTCCATATTGTGACCTATGTGAAGAGACCGCCTATGTGAGCACAGTGTGCAAAACTTTGGGAGCCTGTGAAAGAACATTACCAAAAATTTAAAAATTTAAAAATCAATGACATGTACAAGATAATAGAGTCATTTAAATTTCAAAATGCTAAAGCAAAAACACTATTGAAATGTAAATGGTTAAGCACATGAAAAATAAAAGCATTACTTCATATAGGATATAATAATCTTAGGGAAATAGTTACATCTTCCCCTATCAAAAAAAAGAAGACACAAATCTATTCAAGACAAATAGATTCATATACACTGAGTGGCCAGATTATTATGACCAACCCATCAGTACTTTGTTGGGCCACCTTTTGCCTGCAATACTGCGGCAATTCTTCTTGGCATTGACTCCACAAGATGTTGAAAGATGATGCAAGAAATCTGACACCATGCCTGATGAATAGCACTGTCCAGTTATGTGAGATTTGCTGGTTGTGGAACCAGCTGCCTGATGGCTCTTTTAACTTTTTCCCACAAATGCTCAATTGGATTGAGATCTGGTGATTGTGGGGGCCACCTAAGCAAGGTAAAGTGTCCCTCATGTTCTTGAAACCACTCCAGCTCATAAACAATATGAGCACCGTGGCATGGCGCATTGTCTTGTTGGAAGAAGCCATCTCCATTGGGATACGCCATCAACATGATAGGATGAACTTGATCAGCAATGATACTTAGGTATGTTGTGCTATTCAGACGTTAATAATGATCTGGCCCTCTAGCAACTTCAGCGCGAAATTATAGCTAATTTGCCTACAAACGTCAGGTGGTCATAATATTATGGCCACTCGAGATATGAATATATATATATTCATATGTATATGTATATTTATATTTATATATGGAAAATGGGATATGCCTGTTGTTTAGGGTTGAAATTAATCAAATATGTCAAGTAGTTCTAACCATTCCTTGAGCTGTAGTGGCAACAGCATTCTAGCATGGAAGGATTATGGTCTGACACATGCAGCAATGCCTATCTATATCTTTGTGCCCTCCCATACATTAGGAGATATTTTCCTGATAATACATTTAAAAAACTAATCTAAGTCAGTTATAATAGTAAATATGCAAAGAAAGATAAAAATTTATTCCACAAGAAAATAGAAAGAAGAAGAAAACAAAAACACTAAAGATATATGCACCTTCTTGTTCACTGCGGCATTATTTGCAAAAGTGAAGATAGGGAAACATCTCAATGCCCACTGGCCAATGACCAGAAACTGTGGCATACATACAAAATGGAATATTACTCATCCATAAAAAAGAATGAAATCTTGACATTTACAACCACATCAATGTACCTTGAGGGCATTGTGCTAAGTGAAATAAATCCGAGAAAGACAAATACCATGTGGCCTCACTCATATGTGGGATCTTAAAAAATCAAGCACACGGATACAGAGAACAGATTGGTGGTTGCCAGGCAGGGGTTGGACAATGGGATTAAAATGGATGAAGGGAGTCAAAAGGTACTAAACTCCAGTTACAAAAGAAGTAAGTCCCCTTTCTTGATAAAAATCCTCAGCAAAGTGGGAATAGAGGAATTATACCTCAACATAATAAAAGCCTTATACGACAAACCTACAGCCAACATCATACTCAATGGGCAAAAACTAAAACCATTTCCTCTAAGAACAGGAACAAGGCAGGGATGCCTACTTTCGCCACTCCTGTTCAATATAGTACTGGAAGTGCTAGCCATAGCAATTAGAGAAGAAGAAGAAATAAAAGGTATCCAAATTGAAAAAGAAGACGTAGAACTGTCATTATTCACAGATGACATGATACTGTACATAGAAAACCCTAAAGACTCCATCAAAAAATTATTAGACTTAATAAATGAATTAGGCAATGTAACAGGATACAAAATTAATACCAAGAAATATATAGCATTTTTATAAACCAATAGTGAACTTACAGAAAAAGAGATTATAAAAACAATCCCGCCCTGACCTGTTTGGCTCAGTGAATAGAGCGTCGGCCTCCGGACTGAAAGGTCCCAGGTTCGATTCTGGTCAAGTGCATGTACCTTGGTTGTGGACACATCCCCTGTAGGGGGCGTGCAGGAGGCAGCTGATCGATGTTTCTCTCATCGATGTTTCTAACTCTCTATCCCTCTCCCTTCCTCTCTGTAAAAAATCAATAAAATACATTTTTAAAGAAAAAAAAAACAATCCCAGTTACCATTGCATCAAAAAAATTAAGATACCTAGGAATAAACGTAACTAAAGAGGTAAAAGGCCTGTACTCATAAAACTACAGGACACTGAAAAAAAGAGATAGAGGAAGACATAAACAGATGAAAGAACATACCATGTTCATGGATTCATAGAATCCACATCATTAAAATGTCCATACTACCCAAAGCAATCTATAGATTCACTGCACTCCCCATTAAAATACCAATGGCCTATTTCAAAGATCTAGAACAAACTCTCCAAAAATTCATCTGGAGTAAAAATAAGACCCCAAATAGCCACAGCTACCCTGAGAAAGAACAACAAAGTTGGAGGGATCACAATACCAGATATCAAGCTATATTACCAAGCCACGGTTCTCAAAACTGCCTGGTACTGGCACAAGAACAGACATATAGATCAATAGAACAGAATAGAGAACGCAGAAATTGACCCAAGCCATTATACTCAATTAACATTTGACAAAGGAGGCAAGAGCATACAATGGAGTCAAAACAGTCTCTTTAATAAATGGTACTGGGAAATTTGGTCAGATACATGCAAAAAAAAATGAAACTAGATCACCAACTTACACCATATACAAAACCAACTCAAAATGGCTAAAGGACTTGAATGTAAGATGGGAAACCATAAAAATCCTACAAGACTCCGTAGGCAACAAAATTACAGACATATGTCGTAGCAATATCTTTACAGACACAGATCCTAGGGCAAGAGAGACTAAGGAGAAAATAAACAAATGGGACTACATCAAAATATAAAGCATATAAGCATAACCAATGAACACAGACACCAGGGGAGTGAGGGCATGAGCCGGGGGGGGGGGACGTGGGGGGGCAATGGAAGGATAAGGACACATATGTAATACCTGAATCAATAAGGAAAATTTTTAAAAAGAGGAATTAAACTCACACAAAAAAAAGAAAGAAAGAAGTCATGGGATGTAAGGTCTTAATGTGCTTGAAATAAATCAATTCTTCAGGGGTTCAGCTATCATATCAATAGGGTAAGAAATGATTTTAATTATAATTTCTCAGTCTACATTAAACCCAATGAAAAGATATTTTAGGCAGAAATTTATTTATAATTAATATGACTTTTTTTAAAGGCATGGAAAATGCCTGTCAGTCACCTTTGAAAGACCCGGCTAAATGGCTCTTTAAACCTTCCTGTTAATCCAGCCACGGGGAGTATTAAATATTTAGGACTGTGGTGGCATCTAGTTTATCAGAACAGCTCCATTTAAATGATACTCCCCTGTTACCAGTTGTAGCTGATGATTTAATTAGGTGGAGGGAGTGAGTCACAATGATCATTAATAAGCTGCATTAATGTCATCAAAATTCCTATTCTCCAGAGTTAAAAATAACTGCATCATGAGGAAGACGGCCTATTTCTCACAAAATTCATTCTGGGGATTTTCCCCCCTTCAGTTATTAGCCTTGTTTTGCTGGGTATGTTCACACTAATTACAGCAACAGCTTTATTTTGCTTTGTATAAAAGATTGCTTTACTCGATTACATTTGCAGGGAGAGTCGGCATTGTGTAGCTATCACAAAGTGTACACAGGGGCTAGTTTGTGTTCTCTGTCCAAGGTATTTATAAGGGCTGTTCTTATTATTAAAACTGTGTCAACTATAGAGAATATAAGAATACTGATACGTAAATAGAATGGTCTTTAGAGACCATATAGTGCAATGACCTTTTAAAAACACATTATTTTGGAGCCCAGATATGGACTCCAAAAAACAGTGTTACCAATCTTCTAAATGAAAACAGAGATGGAAGAATGCTTCAGAGTCAGCCAGTTCCAGGAGAACTTCCCTGAATCTTGCTCAGAAGACAGACAGACAGTCCTGGCCAGGTAGCTCAGTGGGTTGGAATGTCATCCTGGTATGTCAAGGTTCCAAGGTTCGATCCCCAGTCAGGACAACATACAAGAATCAACCAATTAATGCGTAAATGGGTGGAACAACAAATCAATGTTTCTCTCTCCCCCCTTTTTTTAAGAAAAAAGGGGGGGAGGCAGATAGACAGTGATATTGAGTGGGAAGATGGAGTCCCATATCCAGCTGTGACAAGACCCATGGTGACCTACTGATCCGGGTGATCCCAAATGGCACCTACAAATGAAATGTTTTCACTTACCATCAGTTAAAGTTGAATTCAGCAATGAGGAATTCTATTTCCAACTCTCCAGTTATCCATTTGCACATAGGGACATAGGGTTAGTCCCATGAAGAAGCAGGCTTGAGGGATCCTTTCAAAAGAGCCCATATATCTAATGTAACTCCCTTTAAACAAAACAAGAAACTCCCACAAAGGATTCATTATTTATAGGAGTCTCTGCATTGAAATGGATTAAGACTCACTTGTCCTCACAGAAAGAAACATTAGACAACTAATTCAATAAAAAGGATTAGTTTATCTCTTGAACCAATTAAAGCCGCTATCACCTAGAAATAGTAAGGTGACCTGGAAAACACACCACAAGGCTGGCAACTTGTATTGGGGGGTGGGAGGGGAGGCAACATCAAGAAAATCACACGCAAAGAAAACGATCACAGGACACACTGGTGGAGTCTGCTGATGACAGACATGATGGGCATTTGTTCTTTGTTTCCATTATTTTTAGCCAAATGTGCGATACATGCAAGGTCCTGCACTCACACTCAGTGGGGAAAGGAGAGGATGTGATGTTGGATGAACACCTCTATGTGCCAGCAGCTTTACCTGGGTTACCTTGTTTCTCTCTCACCACAGCCCCATGAGCTGGGTTTTCATCTTCATTTTACAGGTAAGGAAGTAACACACACAGCATTGAGCCCTTTGCTTAACATCACACACCTACAAAATGGCAGAAGCAGCATCTAAACTTATTTCTACTGACTCAAATCCCAAAGCAAGTACCCATAGGAGAAATATGGACATCATCTGCCCTCCAGAAACTGTCCCCTGACCCAGGGAGAAAGGGTGCAGATAGAGATCACTGTCCGAAATGTGTCTGTGGCAGGCTATGAGGAAGGGCACATGTAGTGCATTAGGGGTTGAGAAATGAGGGGAGATTTACAAGAACTGAAATGTAAGTTGGGTCCGTGGTAGATTTTGGCTTGTGATGCATGAAGCATTGCAGAAGACGACAAAGTATCAACAAAGGAACAAACAAGTGAAGCATAATGTAGGTTTGGGACACAATGAAGGATCAATTTTGACTTCTAAATAGTGGACAGATAAGCAATGTCCACTGGGTGAGTTATAGCATCAGCTCTGGGGTGAGGCTGTCTGGACTCAAATTCCAGCTTCACCCCTTGTTAGCTGTGTGAGCTTGTACAAATGATTTAAGCCTCTAAACCACAGTATCCTCATCTGTCAATTAAGGATAGTAGTACAGCCCTAGCTGGTTTGGCTCAGTGGATAGAGCATCGGCCTGAGGACTGAAGAATCCTGGGTTCAGTTCCAGTCAAGGGCACATGCCCAGACTTGATCCTCAGTAGGGGGCGGGCAGAAGGCAGCCAATCAATGATTCTCTCTCTCTCTCCCTCTCCCTTCCTCTCTGAAATCAATAAAGATATATTCTTTAAATAAAAAATAAAGGATAGTGGTACATATCCCTAGATTTGTTTCAAAGGTTAAATGACATGATACATATCAATCCCTTAACATGATACCAGGCACACGGAAAGTGCATAAGTGTTGACTATTGTTATTACATAAGGAGGTAGTGGGAGAAAGAAGGCTGAAGGCCATGTGTACACCGCTGTGAAGAGCTAGCCCAGGGGTGGGCAAACTTTTTGACTCGAGGGCCACAATGGGTTCTTAAACTGGACCGGAGGGCCGGAACAAAAGCATGGATGGAGTGTTTGTGTGAACTAATATAAATTCAAAGTAAACACCATTACATAAAAGGGTACGGTCTTTTTTTTTTTTTTTTTTTTTTTTTAGTTTTATTCATTTCAAACAGGCCGGATCCGGCCCGTGGGCCGTAGTTTGCCCACGGCTGAGCTAGACAATGTATTAAAGGCAAGAGAGAGAAGAGGATGAAAGTTTCAAAGCAAGGCATTTCATGATAAGAGTTAGACCTCCGAGAAAATAATGTGTTAGTGGTATCTAAGAAGAACTGAGGGGGGGGGAGGAGCATTAGTAAATGAATTAAAACAAAAGTCCAATAAGAAAAGGTACAGGAAGGTACCAGAACCATCATCACCACCTAACATGGCAGAAGAGAAGTAAATCTAAATGAAGATACCAAAAATATTCCATAATTGTGTAGAGAATTAGTCCTCACATCCTACTACAGAGACAGTCTAGGGTTAATGAGGCATGGATTCATTAATTCTATAAACTTATAGGAGATGCAGTAGTGAGATCCTATGACAATAACTATGTAACTCTGCAAATATGAATGTATTTAGTGTTTAGGCTTTGCAATGGATGTTTGGGATACAGAATTGAATATGACCTTATCTCCATCCTCAATGCACTTGGAGTCCAGTATGAGATCTAATGGTATATTATGTATTAGTTGCTCAATAAATGGTGAATGAAAAAATCAAATGTGATACATTAATGGCATTTCTGAGACCTGTTAACATTAAGAGTAATAAAATATTTACAAAGTTCTAAAAGAAAATAACTGTTTATCTATAACTTTAAATTTAGCAAAATTTATGATTTTAAGAACAAAGGACAAATAAACACATTTTTTCAGACAAAATGTTTACAACCATCCTATATATTCACTAAAATTATTAAAAATGTACATCAGGAAATTGGAAAATGATTGCTGATGAAATCTAAAATGCAAGAAGAAATGTTGATAAAAATTTACTCTAAGGTATATTGATGATGATGTCATCAAATTAGTGCAATAAGAAAAAGTAAAATATAAATAATATATTCATTGGGAGTGGGCAGTTAATATTGAAATGACTTTGAATCTGAGTAATGTTTGAGAAAAAGCAGAATTTATTTGCTAAATCAAATTGTAAAAATAAAGCTAAACTTATATGTTGAGCAAGAAATAAGATTCCCAGAATTCCCTTCCCCAAATGGTTCCAAGTTAGAGCTGGCCAAAAGTGGAATGTGTAAAATATTTGGAAACAGAAATGAGGCAGCTGCCATTGCTCTCTGAAGGTTGTCATAGTCAGATGTGGAGACAGACCAGTGGCATTTTGGAGCCAGCCTCTGCCAGTTCGCATGAGCTGATTATGCTTATTTCCTCACAAATTTAACAGAGACTTCATATTGGTAGAGTGAAATCAGACATGATAGCAATATTTACACCACAGAAATCGGCAAGTACTTAAATCAGGACATTCCCCCCAACCCAGCCTGTTGTTAAATGTTTTCAGGACAACACTATGATAGATAGAAAGGTGTCAATAAACTCCCTGCTAATTAACAGTAACCCTGGGCCCATTATCAGATGCTTTGAGAGGAAAATGATGTCTATCTTATTCAAGAAATTTTAGAAAAGATAAATAGAATACACACTCTTAATTATATTACAAAGTTAAGTATTAATCTAAAACCAAATCTGAACACAAAATGACATCATAAAATCATTTTAACATATGAACATAGATCCGAAAATCTTAAATAAGATATACGCTAACTGCTCTAATTCTATATTAAAATCTCTACATCCCAGGAATGTAGCAACTGTAGCATCAGAAAATTTAATCCACATGATGCACCAAATTAATGGACGAAAGCAGAAAAAAATGACATCATTTCATTTCAATAGATGCAGAGGAGGCATTATACAAATCTAAATAGTTTGTAGGAGAATAGTTTTTTAAAGGTAGAAAACCAGAAACAGCAGAGGCCTTTCTTAACTTAATAAATATCTGCCCAAAATTCCACAGTAAATACATAATCAATGGTGCAAGTTTAGACAAACTACCTGTACCATCAGACACTGCTATTCTTCAACATAGTAGTAGAAGCCATCTATATAAAAAAAGCCTAAGCTACCTTACAGCGAAACGACCAGAATGACCAGTAGCTATGATGCGCCCTGACCACCAGGGGGCAGACGCTCAAGGCAGGAGCTGCCCCCTGGTGATCAGTGCACTCCCACAGGGAAGCGCCACTCAGCCAGAAGCCGGGCTCATGGCTGGAGAGCACAGCAGCGGTGGCGGGAGCCCCTCCCGCCTCCACAGCAGCGCTAAGGAGCAGTAAGCAGAGCAGTAAGGAGCAGCGAGCAGGCAGGAGGTAAGGAACAAGGGGTCCCAGACTGTGAGAGGGTGCAGGCCAGGCTGAGGGACCCCCTCCACCCACAATGCACTGATTTCATGCACTGGGCCTCTAGTAGACAATAAGAAAGCCATAAGCAGGGGAAAGGAAGATGGTGGCGTAGGTAAGCATCTGTACTCACCACTTCCCACAACCACATCAAAATTACAATTAAAATACAGAACAACCATCATCCAAAACCACTGGAAAGCTGGCTGAATGGGAGTCCTACAACTAGAAAAGTAAAGAAGAAAGCACACTGAGACCGGTAGGAGGTGCAGAGGCAAGGAATGGGCTGGGCTGGCACCTACATGTGCTGCTTTTTTAATCAGGAGGAATATCAACTCTGCAGAGGCTGCAGAAGGAGAAAGGGGTCCCAGCCCCACACCAGACTCCCATCCCAGGGTCCCAGAGCTGGGAAAAGAAGTCCCCATGGGCAGTAAGAACTACTAGCTGTAAAAACCAGTGTGGATTGGGGCTTAGTGACACAGAGCCTGCTAGAGACTCAGCTGTTTCTCTTAAAAGGCCAGCACCATGAACCAAACTTACAAGGTCCTGCTTCCTCTGAGCTCCAGCACCAGGGTGAGGCTCTGGGGGAGACAGACACATACAAGGAGGAACTGGATTGTCTGGCATTGGGGCAGGAACTCGGGGGCGGCTTTCTCCCAGACAGAAGTGCTCGCAGGGATCATTATTCTTCTACTGGGAACTCCCAGGTGGCAGGGCTGACTGGCAGCCATTTCTGTTTGCTCTGCCCTGGTGATTCCCTAAGACCTCACCTCATCCAATTTACAACCCACCCAAGCTGGGTGCAGCAGCTTTTGCATATGAATGGCCTGTCCTTGCTAAGGTTAAAATCTCTCAAATAAGCTGCAGCTGGGTTAGGGAGTCCCAAACTTGTCAATAAAAGGCCCAAGACCTAGGACCAGCACCAGCCTACCTTGCTTCATAGCTGGACCTCATCTCGGCACTTCCACAACTGATACAAAGAGAAGGAATCTCCAGATCTCTCTGTAGCTCCTGCTGCGTGGCCCCAAGCAGTGGCTGACTTTTCACCTCCCTGGAGACCCAAGAGCCAGTGTACCCAGTGCTCAGTGTCAGACCATACCAGATTACAACTCTACATATCCTTAAGTGACACACTCAAGGGGAAGACTCAGTGAGCACCAAAGCCCCATGAGGCAAGTCCTGCTCCATAGGGAGGTCTCCTGCACAGCAGCTCTCCCACAGTAGTCGCAGCTGGTCCTTATAGGCAATTGGCCTGGAGGTCAATTCCTCCCAGTGATACCAACAGCAAATCAAGTCTCAATTATAACAAAACTATGCTCAAAGCCCACAAAGGGGTACACCTAGAATTCCCAGCTCAGGTGACTGGGGAGTCTGAGCCACTGGGCCCTCCAGAACATCTACTATACAAGGCCACTCTACCAACCCAAGGAGACATTGCAGCTCTACCCAGTACATAGAAACAAACACAGGGAAGCAGCCAAAATGCAGAGACAAACATGTCATAAATGAAAGGAATGGAAGAAAGAGAACTATTGGATATCAAGTTCAAAACCACAGTTATAAAGTTATTCAAGAATCTTCTAGAAACCTCCAAAAAAATGGAAAAGGACTAGTCAGAAATTAAGCATACACTGATTGAAATAAATAATAGTATACAAGGATTCAACAATAAAGTAGAGGATTCTGAGAATCAAATCAACAATTTGAAATATGAGGAAGCAAAAAAAAACCAACCAGAAGAGCAAAGAGAAAAAAGAATCCAAAAATAAGAAGATAGTGTAAGGAGCCTCTGGGACAACCTCAAGCATACCAACATCCAAATTATGGGGGATGAAAGAGCAAGATATTGAAAACCTATTTGAAGAAATAATGACAGAAAACTTCCCCTACCTGGTGAAAGAAATAGACTTACAAGTCCAGGAATCACAGAGAGTCCCAAACAAGAGGAATCCAAAGAGTACCACACCATGACACATCATAATTAAAATGCCAAGGGCTAAAGACAAAGAGAGAATCTTAAAAGCAGCAAGAGAAAAGCAGTTAGTTACATACAAGGGAATGCCCATATGACTGTCAGCTGATTTCTCAACAGAAACTTTGCAGGCCACAAGGGAGTGGCAAGAAATATTCAAAGTGATGAATAGCAAGGACCTACAACCAAGATGACTCCACCCAGCAAAGCTATCGTTTAGAATTGAAGGTCAGATAAAGAGTTTCACAGACAAGAAAAAGCTAAAGGAGTTTATCACCATCAAACCAGTATTATATGAAATGTTAAAGGGTATTCTTTAAGAAGAGGAAGAAGAAAAAGAAAGAGATCAAAAATATGAACAATAAAATGGCAACAAATACATATCTATCAACAATTGAATCTAAAAATCAAAATAAATAAGAAATCTAATGAACAGAATAAACTGGCTAATAAAATAGAATCAGAGGCATGGAAATAGAACAGACTGATAATTCTCAGGGTGAAGGGATGTGGTGGGATGGGAAGAGATTACACAAAGATCTTATATGCATATATGCATTAACTATGGACACAGACAATAGAGGGGCGAAAGCCTGGAGCAGGGCAGAAACCAGATGGGGGGAGCAATGGGGAGAAAAAAGAGGGACATCTATAATAATCTCAACAATAAAGATTTTAAAAAGAAAGAAAGCCATAGTTAACACTAGAAAGACTGAAACTTAGTATATACCTATATTGCCCAAAAGCAGTCAAAATGACTGCATTGTGAAAGAATAATATCAGAACACTCTTCACTTATGTTCCTTAGCTTTTCCAATAACTCACTTCTATTCGACATTTCTTTCATGAATTTAGGGCGCAGAAGAAGTAAAATAAACAACTTATTAGAACAAGTATCACTGCATAAAGATTCGAATAACAAGTACTAGTTTAGCTTATTGAGCAACTGCAACTTATCAAGTATCGACAATTTATCATGTACTTGTATGTTATCATGTGACAGTAATCGAAAAAAAATGAAAACTGTTATTTCAATACAGAGAGCGGAACTGTTATTACTCAATTCAATAATAAGAGTCATTTGATTATTTAAAATTTCCCAAACAGTCAAAATGACTGCTTTGGGGCAATATAGGTATAACACATATATATATATACCGGAAATGAAGGAGGGGGGAGGTAACTACAATTATTAATAAACGCATTTATATGTTGTACAAAAAGTCACAAAATTCTAAGACATTGTGTCCTTATATACATAATTGTTTTTCTAATTGAAATTAAAAAGCAGTCAAAATGACTTCCTTGGGCAATCTAGTGTTAATGTGATAAGCCAAAGAGAAATTTAAAGTATGAGGACTTTGAATAAGGTAAAAGTTACTTTTATTAGATAATATTATCTCTTACATAGCCAGCATATGAAAATTAACAAAATATTTTATTAATAAGAGTCGAGAAAAGCTTTCAAGTAAAATACTAACATGAAAATGCATAGATTAGTCTTTAACAATAACTAAATGATAAAATATAAAACAAAATACTAGCAACAACCAAGAAACAGTACCTACCAATTATCTAGGAATCATCCTAAAAATAAATGGGTCTTGCAGGAAAAATTTTTATACTGAGTGAAAAGTTGTACTATGGATGGGATAAATAGTTAAAATATCAATTAGCCCTTAGATTACTCTATAAATTTCATGTCATTCCAAAAAATATTATGAATAAAACTAAATGCAATTTGATTTATTCTTTCTACAGTTTATATGTAAGAACATAGAGTCAAAAGTAGGTAGAACAGCCCTAGCCAGTTTGGCTCAGTGGATAGAATGCTGGCCTGTGGACTGAAGGGTCCCAGGTTTGATTCCAGTCAAGGGCACACGCTGGGGTTGTGTGTGGGCTTGCTCCCCAGTAGGGGGTGTGCAGGAGGCAGCCAATCAATGATTCTCTCTCACCATCGATGTATGTTTCCATCTCTCCCTCTCCCTTTCTCTCTGAAAGCAATAAAAAAAAATGTTTTATGTAGTTAGAACAAGTTAGAAAAAGAAAAGAAAAAAAATGATGGTCTTGCTCTAACAAATATAAAACCAAAGATAAGTGACAGTTATATTAGATACATAGGTAGATGATAGATAGACAGATAGTAATTAGTGTAAGAATAGACAAGACAATGGGAAAGAATAGAGGAGCTTTGTAATAGAACTCCCAAATCTCCAAAGAAGAATAACTCATGGATCACACATTCAGTCAGGGGATAAGCTTAAAATAGAAGTAAAATGAGGCATAGTTTGTCTAGAGATTTTTTTTTTCTTTAGAAAACATAAACTACTCTGTGCAATTATATTGAGAATAGAAAACTGCTACAGATGGCTTACTAAGACTATTAATACCATAAGACCATTATTTGCAATTTTGTCATTAATTTCTAAAATCCCATTGATTTTAATCTACAAAAGTAATAAATCCAACATACCATAATTGCATGTATTTTTAAACTGTAAGGGATTAAACATTTAAAATCTTGTCTCTGCCATTAACTAGGGAATTTTAATATTAGAAAATAAATTTGAAGGTTCTGCTTTGAGGATGCAGACATAAATTTTCTCAGGAAAAACATAAAAATAGATGAATTTACTTTGCACTATTTACTTCACTATAGGGTTTCCATAAAAATCTATAATAATAAAAGTGTGATATGCTAATTAGACCGGACAGCCAAATGACCATACAAGGTTCTCAGATCAAATAATATTGCAATCTTGATATATTTTGGAATATGTTTTCTGGGAGTTTTTGTGGGGTTTTTTGTTTTTATTTTTTTGTTTGTTAATCCTCACCTGAGGATATTTTTCATTGACTTTTTAGAGAGTGGAAGAGAGAGGGAAAGACAAAGAGAAACATCCATGTGAAAGAAGCACATTGATTGGTTGCCTCCTGCACACACCCTGACCAGGGCCTGAACCAGGGAGGAGCTTGCAACCAAGGTACATGCCCTTGACCAGAATTGAATCTGGGACCCTTTGATCTGCAGGTCGACGCTCTATCCACTGAGCCAAACCGGCTAGGGTGGAATATATTTTCTTAATTGTGATTATTGTTATATATATTTATTATTGTGCTTATGTCTCAAAATAATGTCATTTATATGAAAACATTTTAGTCCTAGCTGGTGTGCTCAGTGATTGGAGCATCTCCCCACACACACACACACAGCACGGAAGGGTCATGGGTTCAATTCCAGTCAAGGGCACATACCTGGGCTATGAGTTTGATCCTGGGCCCTGGTCAGGGCACGTGGGAGAGGCAAGGCAATGGGTGGACGTGTCTCTCACATTGATATCTCTCTCTCTCTCTTTCTACTCTACCCTCCCTCCCTTCCACTCTCTCTAAAAATCAATGGGAAAAAATATCCTTGGGTGAGGATTAGCAAAAAAAATTTTAATATACAGTCCCAATAATGTAAGCAGTATTAACTAGGTTTAACTTTACAATTTAACAGTAGTCAAACATGGAAGTCTTAATAATGGTTATAGAACAAACTGCATATTTAATGTTAAAAGATATACAAAAGAATGGAATTAAAGATAAATACTTAAAGACTAACTTTCAATATTAAATCATTCTGAATTATTTCATTTACTTAACATATGACAGAACTATCATTACATATTTTTATTACACCACTTATTCAATAAATGGTGTTGAGACAACTAGCTGATCATATGGAAAATAAATAATCAAAAGGAATCTCTTCCATTATTCACAAAAAGCAATTTCATGCAAACTAAAACCATAAGGAGATATGCCTAAAATTAGTAAGACTGACAATATCAAGTGTTGGCGAGAAAATAAAGAAACTAAAATTTTCATGCATGGTTGATGAAAATACAGAAAGATACCACTACTTTTGAAAATACTTTGCAGTTTTTAATAAAAGTGAACTTGAACTTACCACTTGTAATATTTTCCCAAGATAAATAAAGATATGTCCACAAAATGACTTGAATACAAATCTTTACAGCAGCATTATTCACAGTAGTCAAAAACTGGAGACAATCCATCAGCAGGGAGATAGATGTACAAGTTGTAGAATACCCATGCATGAAATGGACTAGAACTTGGCAAAAAATACATAAATAAATAAAGAGGAACCAACTACAGCTACGTGCAACAACATGGATAAATTTCAAATACATTTTGCTGAGTGAAAGAAGCCAGGTGCAAAATAATACATTCCAGTACTTTATGGTTCCATTTATAGGAAATTTAGAAAAGACAAACTAATCTTTGAATTCAAAACAGATCAGTGTTGGTTGGGGCCAGGCAGGCTGGAGAGACTGACTGTAAAAAAACACAAGGGAGCTTTTGAGGTGATAAAAATGTTCTACATTTTGATGTGGGGATAGTTACATGAATGTACACATTTGTCAAAATCCAAACAGTGCACTTAAATGGATATGTTTTATGTGAATTATACCTCAGTAAAAATATATATGGCCCTAGCCAGTTTGCCTCAGTGGATAGAGCTTCGGCCTCCAGGCCGAAGGGTCCTGGGTTCGATTCAGGTCAAGGGCATGTACCGAGGTTGCAGGCTCCTCCCTGGCCCAGGCCCTGGTCAGAGTGCATGCAGGAGGCAACCAATCAATGTGCTTCTCTCACATCCATGTTTCTCTTTGTCTTTCCCTCTCTCATCCCCTGTCTCTAAAAATCATTGAAAAAATATCCCCCAGTGAGGATTAAAGAAAAAAATACATATATGTATGTGTGTGTGTGTGTGTGTGTGTGTATAATTTTAATATGAATTAAAAATTTAAACATTAAAGACAAATCTTTAAGCATCTTCTGGGGGGAAAAAACAGAATAGCTCAATGTTTTCTTGGAAGAGAAAGATTTTTTAAATAAATTGCAGAAATAAAAATCATAAATGAAAAGATAGATTTGATTATATTAAAATTATGAACTAATTTTTTCTAAGATTTATGACAAAGAGTGCTACAAAATTATAAGCAGAAAAAAAATAATCTTCTATAATAAAAGGGTAATATGCAAATTGACCCTAACAGCAGAACCACTGGGAATGACTGGTCACTATGACACACACTGACCACCAGGGGGCAGACGCTCAATACAGGAGCTGCCCCCTGGTGGTCAGTGTGCTCCCACAGGGGGAGCTCTACTCAGCCACAAGCCAGGCTGAGGGCTGCCAGCACAGCAGTGGTGGCAGGAGCCTCTCCCACCTCCTCAGCAGCACTAAGGATGTCCGACTGCAGCTTAGGTCTGCTCTCCGCTGGCAAGTGGACATCCCCCGAGGGCTCTTGGGCTGCCAGAGGGATGTCTCACTGCCAGCTTAGGCCTGATGCCCTGGGGAGCAGGCCTAAGCCAGCAGGTAGACATACCCTGAGGAGTCCCACACTGTGAGAGGGCACAGGCCGGGCTGAGGGAACCCCCCCCCCCCCGAGGGCACAAATTTTTGTGCACCGGGCCTCTAGTTGAAATATAAAATGCCAAAGGATTCAAACACAGAATATTTTAAAACCCCTATGAATCAAAAAAGACAACCCAATCAAGAAATGGGCATCAGATAAAAATAAGCAATTCACTTTAGTGCAAACATGACTGCCCAATTAGTATATGAAAAGATGCTAAACCTCATTAGGGATATTCAAATTAAACCACAACTGGATACCATTTCACATCCACCAGATTTATTAAAAAATTAGCTGATAAAGTTAGGTACAAAGCCAGTAAGACTTCCAGTAAGACTTGTGGCAGTTTTCATTGGAACAACTGATTTACAAAACTATTCAGTATTGCCTAATAAAATTGAATATGTTCACACTCTATGACTTAGCAGTTCTCCCAGTAGTAAAATATTGTAAATAATTAATACCAACCCAGGTAATTTGGGTGCACTAAATTTCCATTAGAGCAGTAGTTCTCAAATCTTAGCAGGAATCAGAATCCCCCCCTGGGGTCTTCTTAAAACACAGATAGATTGCTGGGCAGATCCCAGAGTTTCTGATCCAGTAGGTCTGGGCTGGGGGCTATAGAATTCACATTTCTAACAAGATTTCAGATGATACGGATGCTACTGGTGTGAGTACCATCCTTTGAGGAGCACTGCTATAGAGTAATGTGCTGTCCCAGATTTATATCTTGAGTATAGACGTATTGTAAAGAAATACTTCTTTGGCTTAAGAGGTCTCCTATAATATTTCAAGGAGATGCATTATCTCTGAGAAACAAAAAATCAAACAGAATAGTGAAACAAGTTTACTCTAACAAGGAGTGTGTCTCAAAGCAGCTGGCAGCCCTTGATTTTATCACATGGTAGGTTACTTGCTTTATAGTCCTAGAAACTGAAAATATGACACGAACAATTTTTACCAGCTTCAACAAACTAATCAATCATTTTCTAACTGGGAGTCTTTGCTGCCAACATTTCTATTTACTTACTAATCTGTATGCTGCTTTTCATAGAATATTTAGTAAATTATGCAAGAGATTTAATTATACCTATTTTTCAGAAGACATGATGAGTACACCATGGACTTAAATAGCAAGAAATAACATCTGATTTTAATTTACTTTCTCTCAACATCAGAAAATTCCAATTACAAGTTACATTGGCAAAATCTAGTTCCTACTGGCAACCTCTAAACAATTTATTTCAAAAACAATTGTTTTGCAATTCCCAAACATATTTCCCCTGGGATTTTTCATGACAGTTTTAAAATTATAAAATTAAATAAAAATTGTACAAGGCATACAATGATGGACCAGATTTGTCATTCTATGCTATAGCTTCATCAAGCAATTTAATAGAATCTAATAACCTTCCATGACAAATAAAAGGAGATACATGGTTATTCAAAGAGATTTGGGGTTTTTAATAAAGAATTATATTATATAAAACAGAAAATGCATACATATGAACTTTTCATGAGTCTGAATGCTAAAAAACTCAATTAAAATTAGTTTAATAATTATCATCTAAAACTAATTTCCTCTAAAATATATATATATATATATATATATATATATATATATATATATATATCCAGCCGTTGTGACACCCAGTGGTTGAGCTTTGACCTATAAACAAAGAAGTCACAGTTCAATTCCTGGTCAGGGCACATGCCCGGTTGCAGGCTTGATCCCCAGTAGGGGGCATGCAAGAGGCAGCCGATCAATGATATTTCTCTCTCATCAATGTTTCTTTTTTTTTTTTTTTTTTTTTATTGCTTAAAGTATTACAAAGGGTATTACATGTGTATCCATTTTATCCCCCCGCCCTAGACAGTCCCCTAGCCTCCCCTATCACCCAGTGTCTTATGTCCATTGGTTATGCTTATATGCATGCATACAAGTCCTTTAGTTGATCTCTTACCCCCCTACCTCCTGCCCCCCAACCCTCCCCAGCCTTCCCGCTGCAGCTCGACAATCTGTTTGAGGCAGCTCTGCCTCTGTATCTATTATTGTTCAAAAGTTTATAATGGTCTCTATTGTCCATGAATGAGTGAGATCATGTGGTATTTTTCCTTTATTGACTGGCTTATTTCACTTAGCATAATGCTCTCCAGTTCCATCCATGACGTTGCAAATGGTAAGAGTTCCTTCCTTTTTATAGCAGCATAGTATTCCATCCTGTAGATGTACCACAGTTTTCTAATCCATTCATCTACTGATGGGCACTTAGGCTGTTTCCAGATCTTAGCTATGGTGAATTGTGCTGCTATGAACATAGGGGTGCATATATCCTTTCTGATTGGTGTTTCTGGTTTCTTGGGATATATTCCTAGAAGTGGGATCACAGGGTCAAATGGGAGTTCCATTTTCAGTTTTTTAAGGAAACTCCATACTGTCTTCCATAGTGGCTGGACCAGTCTGCATTCCCACCAGCAGTGCACAAGTGTTCCTTTTTCTCCACATCCTCTCCAGCACTTGTCGTTTGTTGATTTGTTGATGATAGCCAGTCTGACAGGTGTGAGATGGTACCTCATTGCTGTTTTGATTTGCATCTCTCGGATGATTAGTGACTTTGAGCATGTTTTCATATGTCTCTTGGCTTTCTGAATGTCCTCTTTTGAAAGGTGTCTATTTAGGTCCTTTGCCCATTTTTTGATTGGATTGTTTATCTTTCTTTTGTTAAGTTGTATGAGTTCCCTATAAATTTTGGAGATTAGGCCCTTATCAGATATGTCATTGGCAAATATGTTTTCCCACACAGTGGGTTTTCTCGTTGTTTTGTTGATGGTTTCTTTTGCTGTGCAGAAGCTTTTTATTTTGATGTAGTCCCATTTGTTCATTTTTTCTTTAGTTTCAAGTGCCCTAGGAGCTGTATCAGTGAAGAAATTGCTTCGGCATATGTCTGAGATTTTCTTGCCTTTGGATTCTTCTAGAATTTTTATGGTATCCTGTCGTACATTTAAGTCCTTTATCCATTTTGAGTTTATTTTTGTGTATGGTGTAAGTTGGTGGTCTAGTTTCATTTTCTTGCATATATCTGTCCAATTTTCCCAACACCATTTATTGAAGAGACTATCTTGGCTCCATTGTATGTTCTTGCCTCCTTTGTCAAATATTAATTGAGCATATTGGTTCGGGCCGATTTCTGGGCTCTCTATTCTATTCCATTGATCTATATGCCTATTCTTGTGCCAGTACCAGGCAGTTTTGAGAACAGTGGCTTTGTAATACAACTTGATATCTGGTATTGAGATCCCACCTACTTTGTTCTTTTTCAGGATTGCTGCAGCTATTCGGGGTCTTTTTTTATTCCAGATGAATTTTTGGAAAGTTCGTTCTAGATCTCTGAAGTATGCTGTTGGTACTTTAATGGGAAGTGCGTTGAATTTATAGATTGTTTTGGGTAGTATGGACATTTTGATGATGTTGATTCTACCAATCCATGAACACGGTATGTTCTTCCATCTGTTTATGTCTTCCTCTATGTCTTTTTTCAACGTCCTGTAGTTTTCTGAGTAGAGGTCTTTTACCTCTTTAGTTAAGTTTATTCCTAGGTAGCTTAGTTTTTTCGGTGCAATGGTAAACGGGATTGTTTTTATAATCTCTCTTTCTGAAAGTTCACTATTGGTGTATAGAAATGCCTCAGATTTCTTGGGGTTAATTTTGTATCCTGCTACATTGCCAAATTCATGTATTAAGTCTAGTAGCTTTTTGATGGAATCTCTAGGGTTTTGTATGTATAATATCATGTCGTCTGCAAATAAGGACAGTTTTACTTCCTCTTTTCCAATTTGGATGCCTTTTATTTCTTCTTCTTGCCGAATTGCAATGGCTAACACTTCCAGTACTATGTTGAACAGGAGTGGTGAGAGGGGGCATCCCTGTCTTGTTCCTGTTCTTAGGGGAAATGGTGTTAGTTTTTGTCCGTTGAGTATGATGTTGGCTGTGGGCCTGTCATATATGGCTTTTATTATGTTGAGGTATGATCCTTCTACTCCCACCTTGCTGAGAGTTTTTATCAAAAATGGGTGTTGAATTTTGTCAAATGCTTTTTCTGCATCAATTGATATGACCATGTGGTTTTTTTCTTTCAATTTGTTTATGTGATGTATCACGTTTATTGATTTGCGGATATTGTACCATCCTTGCATCCCTGGGATAAATCCTACTTGGTCATGGTGTATGATCTTTCTGATGTACTGCTGGATCCGATTTGCTAAGATTTTGTTGAGGATTTTGGCATCTATGTTCATGAGGGATATTGGCCTGTAATTCTCTTTCATTGTGTTGTCTTTACCTGGTTTTGGTATTAGGGTGATGCTGGCTTCATAGAATGAGCTTGGAAGTGTTCCTTCCTCTTGAATTTTTTGTAGTAGTCTGAGGAGGATAGGTTTTAGTTCTTCCTTGAATGTTTGGTAAAACTCCCCTGTGAAGCCGTCTGGTCCTGGGCTTTTGTTTGATGGAAGCTTTTTGATGACTGCTTCAATTTCTTCCATAGTTATTGGCCTGTTGAGATTTTTAGATTCTTCCTGATTGAGTTTTGGAATGCTGTATTTTTCTAGGAATTTGTCCATTTCCTCCAGGTTGTCTAGTTTGTTGGAGTAAAGCTGTCCATAGTATTTTTTAACAATCATTTGTATTTCTGTGGGGTCTGTTGTTATTTCGCCTCTATCGTTTCTGATTTTATTTATTTGGGTCCTCTCTCTCTGCTTCTTGGTGAGTCTGGCTAGAGGTTTATCAATCTTGTTTATCCTTTCAAAGAACCAGCTCTTGGTTTCATTGATTTTCTGTATTGTTTTTTTGGTCTCTATGTCATTTATTTCTGCTCTAATCTTTATTATCTCCTTCCTTCTGCTCACTCTGGGGTTTTCTTGTTGCTCTCTTTCTAATTCTTTGAGTTGTAGAGTTAGATGATTTACTACCATTTTTTCTTGTTTTTTGAGATAGGCCTGTAGAGCTATAAACTTCCCTCTCAGGACTGCTTTCAATGTGTCCCATAGGTTTTGGATTGTTGTGTTTTCATTGTCATTAGTTTCCAGGATGTTTTTAATTTCTTCTTTGATCTCATTGGTAACCCAATCAATATTTAATAGCATGCTATTCAGCTTCCAGGTGTTTGAGTATTTTGGGTTGTTTTTATTGTAGTTTATTTCTAATATTATGCCATCGTGGTCTGCGAAGACGCTTTTTATGATTTCAATCTTCTTGAATTTGGGGATACTTTGCTTGTGACCCAATATGTGGTCTATTTTTGAATATGTCCCATGAGCACCTGAGAAGAACGTATATTCTCTGGCTTTGGGGTGCAGTGTTCTGAAGATGTCTATTAAGTCCATCTGATCTAGTGAGTCATTTAGGATTGCTGTATCTTTGCTGGTTGTTTGTCTATAGGACTTATCCAGTGCTGTCAATGGTGTATTAAAGTCCCCTACTATGATTGTATGGTTGTCGATCTCTCCTTTGATATCTTCCAGGAGTTTTTTTATGAATTTGGGTGCTCCTACATTGGGTGCATATATGTTTACCAGGGTTATATCTTCTTGTTGTATTGATCCCTTTAGTATTATGAAGTGGCCTTCCTTATCTCTTGTTAAGGCCTTCACTTTGAGGTCTATTTTGTCCGATATAAGTATTGCTACCCCAGCTTTCTTTTCCTTTCCATTTGCCTGAAAGATATTTTTCCATCCTTTCACTTTCAGTCTGTGTGAGTCCCTTCTAATGAGGTGGGTTTCTTGTAGACAGCAGATGTATGGGTCATGTTTTTTTATCCATTCAGCCACTCGATGTCTTTTGTTTGGAGCATTTAGTCCGTTTACGTTTAAAGTTATTATTGAAAGGTACTTGTTTGTAGCCATTTCTTTTTGTGTGTGTGTGTGGCTGTTTTCTTTCTGAGCTTTTTATTTCTTCTTTTTATACCAGTCCCTTTAGCATTCCTTGCATTGCTGGCTTGGTGGTGACAAACTCCCTTAGTCTTTTTTTGTCTGTGAAGCTTCTTATTTCCCCTTCAAGTTTGAATGATAGCCTTGCTGGATAGAGTATTCTTGGATTCAGTCCTTTGCTTTGCATCACTTTGTAAATTTCAGTCCATTCTTTTCTGGCCTGATGTGTTTCTGTTGAGAAGTCATTTGACAATCTAATGGGAGATCCCTTGTATGTAACTTTCCGTCTCTCTCTTGCAGCCTGTAAGATTCTCTCTTTGTCTTGAACATTTGCCATGGTGATTATGATGTGTCTTGGTGTGGGTCTTTTCGGGTTCACCTTGTTTGGGACTCTCTGGGCTTGTGTGACTTTTTTCTTCCCCACCTCAGGAAAGTTTTCTGATATTATTTCTTCGAGTAGGTTTTCTAATCCTTGTTCATCTTTCTGTTGTTCTGGTACTCCTATTATTCTTATGTTGTTTCGTTTCATGTTGTCCCAAAGCTCCCTTAGGCTCTCCTCCTGTCTTTTAATTTTTTTCTCCAATTGCAGTACATTTTGGGTGTGTTTTGCTTCCTTGTCTTCTAATTCACTTATTCGGTCCTCCGCTTCTCCTAGTCTACTGTTGATACTTTCAATGGAGTTTTTCATTGCAGCTATATCACTCTTCATTTCTTCTTGGGTCTTACTTAGGTTGTTGATTTTTTCATCTGTTTCTTCTAGCTTCTTCCATATGTTATCGATTTTTTCATCTGTTTCTTCTAGCTTCTTCCATATGTTATCGATTTTTTCATCTGTTTCTTCTTGCTTCTTGCAGAGGTTGTCGATTTTTTCCTCCATCCGGTTTATGCACTCTAGGATCCTTATTCTGAATTCTTTATCTGTCATGTTGCATGCCTCTGTATTACTTAGCTGCTTTTCTGGAGAGTCCTCCTTCTCTTTCCTTTGGGGGTTTCTTTGTCTACCCATGTTTGATCTCACTGACATATCTAGACGTTGAGTTGTTCAGTGATTGCTCCCTTGGTGGCAGTGACTCCTTGGTCTGTGGTTGCTCTTCGGGCGGTTGTGGTAGCAGCTGCTCTTCAGTTGGCAGCAGCTCCTCTGGTGGGTGCTGTTCACAGCTGTGGTGGCTCTTCCGGCTGGTGGGGCGAGGTTTCACGTACAGCTGCTGTTCCTCAGCAGAGGATGAGGTGCTCAGGAGGTTGCTGTTGCTTGGATCTGCTGCGTTGATTTAAAGGCACAAAATACAACACAACAAGGCACCACGTACCAGGCACTATACACAAATATATTCACGATATTAATAACCCCAATTAAAGGTGACCACCTGAATTAAGAGAATTAGGGGATAAGGAAAAAGGAAGAGAAAAAGATAAAAGAGAGAAAGGAAAAGAAAAGTAGGGACCAAAAAAAGGGAGTGCAAAAATGAAATTGGGAAAAAGGAAGGGGGAAAATAAAAGCGAGAAAAGAAAAGAAAAAAAAAAAAAAAAAAAAGAGCGAAAAGAGAGAATGAAGTGGAAGAGGGAAGAGACTTTTTATATGAGGAGAATACTCCTATAGAACAGCCATTAATCCCAACAAATTCCATCAACAGCTCCCTGGATATGAATGCAAACTAGAAACAACCAATAATATAACGATGAAAATAGAATGGTGAACACTAATCCCAAAATAAAATAAAGAAAAAATAAAATGGCACTTTAAAAAATGGTAAAATGGTAGCAGTAATAATACTGGTTAAAAATAAGAAGGTAGTAATTAAAAGGGTAAAATCAGGTGATGGAAAAAGAAGAAAAGAAAGAAAAAAAAAAAGAACAGAAAAAAAAAGAATGAAAAAAAAATTGGTTTCTTAGTTAAAAAGTGAAAAAAGAAAAAAAATTGCAGTAGTGAAGGTCCTTCGTTTCTTCTATTCTTCAGTGTGGCTCGCCTTAGACCTTCCAGGTATTCAGGAGAGTGTTGAGTTTCCCTGTGATATACTGTTCCTCTGTGTTGTAAACCACAGTCCTTATTTTAAAGCATGCCGCATTTATTTACCAGACTGCCTTATTTTGTGTTTAGCAAAGAGTCAGTTTGTGGGTCAGCCTCTGGGTGGCAGTGTTCTGGGGTTGGCCTCTGAGGCTATAGGGCCTCTCTGTCCAGTGGAAGTTCACTGCCCAGAGCTGACTGCGTAATAGTTAGTTACCGGCGCTATGTTGTTGCTGGGATTGAAAATCCCCCTATAGGCCAGACCCTGTTAACTCCCAGGGACTGATCAGGTTATCTTAATCCTTGATCTCGTACAGGGTGGAATCTGGGTGTGGCTGTGCTCCTTGCCTGGGGGCTGGGGGGAGGAGACTCCCTCTCAGGAGTGGGTGGCTGCCCCAGTCCCGGGCTCTGGGGTGTCTCAGCACTCAATTCACTACCACCTCTCCCGGCTCCCCCTCTTTCCCCAATCTCTCCCCAGATTCCACTCCCCAGCACACTCTCCCTCTCTTCAGCACAGGTGAGTGTCTGTATCCGAAATGTCCCATGAACAGGATTCAGTGAAAACAAACAAACAAATGCCGGCCGCGGAAACGGGGAAGGCTTGGTTTCTGTAAGCTTCTTCTCTTACCGGGACTGCATGGTCAGGTCAGCTCTTCAGGCTGCCCGCTTTAGGCTCAGTCCTCCGTGATCACAGAACCCAGCTCTCAATTTCCCTGGCAGCGCCAGGAATCCCGCGGTTCTCCTTTCCCCCCGTCAGGGGCTGTGCCTGTCCCAAGGGATGCGGCTGTCTGCCACGCGGTCTCCCTCCGACTCTCTGGGCTCAGAGGTCTGGCAAACTTTCCTGCCCAAATCCCTGGTTTTTTTTTTTACCTTACCAGGGGAGTTCTGCTCTTCCCGGCTGTAAACCCTCTCACCAGCTGAGCAATTTCGCCAATTCGGTGTGAGTGTTACTAGCTTCAGCTGCTCGTTCCATTTGCTCCGGGACACGACCTGGGACACGTCTGCCTATATCGCCGCCATCTTGGTTCCTCATCAATGTTTCTATGTCTCTATCCCTCTCCCTTCCTCTCTGAAATTATGCAAGGTTCCGTGAACAAATAGTAATGGCAATCATTGTTAGTATAATAACTAAGAAAATTATTTCATGTGAATAAGTCAATGAGGAGAGAGATACGCCTGATACATGTGAGACTGTGTAAACAAGTAGTGGGAAGGAGGTACAACTTGAAAGTCTTAACTCTTCCTACTGAATCATACTTAATAATACTTTGAAGATATTGTAAAAGGTGTTTTGAGAAGTCCTCCAAGGCCTGGACCACAGTCTAATGTTTGCATGAAAGTTCATAATGAAAAGTAGAATCCCACTTAAAATATATAAAATTAAAGTTATTCTGTGCGGTGAGAGAGTTAAATTGAGGCTATTTTTGTTCATTTTATATTTGTAGAAAAGAATAGAAATGGGGTTGTTTAAGTGACTGAGTAAAATGGGGGTGAGAAGATAGTGAGAAACTGCATCTACAATTCCTAACTCAACATACTTCACAATTTTGCCTAAGGCCAGCCCTGAATTATCATCTCCAAATACCTTAGAAATAAGATTTATCTCAAAGAATCAGCAGTCCTCATCAAATATTGATGAACACGAAAGAGGACATGTGAGAATGAAATAACCCAAGTCCTATTTGCCCAAGGCAAAAACTTGGAGAAACACTATGTGAGGCCATTTTCTTTTTTTCTGGCCTGTGACATAATTCTGGATGCAGGCATTTTGACTCTCAAGGATTTAAGTTCAAAATGTCGAATTTTATCATTGCAAATAGTTAATGTGACTTATATAAACCAGCCACCCCCTTCATCTCCAATACTTCATAGAGAAAACAAAACTACAGCTTAGTAGCTCTCTTTTGACTACAGTCCTACCAAGTACTAACTGCATTTGAGCAAGTAACTTATTCTCCCTATATCTTAATTTCCTTCTCTGAAAAATGTGGATGACAATAGGACTATTGTTGTTGTTAAATGATTTCTTAAATGCTCAAGTCCTCCAACAGTATTAGCAAAAATGAAGTTGCCTTTGTAATTAGCCAGTCAGTCAAATGCTTCTACTTTCACTCTAAGATGACTGAGTATGTACTGCTTTACACTCCCCAATGAGTAACAGTTTTCTTTTTTCCTTTTTTCCTAAGTGTTTAAAGCAACTTTGGCCCACCCCCTCATTTATCCTCTGGGTGCTTTATATCACCCATCTGTTCATCAAGATGGTCATTATCAGTTGTGATCTCTAGGGCAGTAAAACACCTCTTTTATGAGAATGCTGGAAGTACCACAATAGTAACAATTAATGGAGATAAGGTCCTCATCACTACTTGCATTATGAATCCTTGCATTCCTGATTGGCCAGATGTTTGATAGACAGTCACTTCACTGCTCAAACCTCCACAGGAGGGGGGGGGGGGGAACAGACTCCTACAATGAGCACAAATTTGCCTTTACCTGTCTGCTGAGATGATAAAGCAAGCAATTAACAACTCTTCACCAAGTGCTTGGAAAGAGATAATGGCACTATGTAAATGTTACAGATTATTGCATCCTAAAACTTAAAACCCGTGATCAACTCTAAAATGGGTTAATTGGAAAGGCAACAAAAATTCTCTCAAAAAAAAGGCTCCTTTCAGAAGAATATCAAAAAGGCATCACTTTCCGGTGGCTGATAACTCAATATAACTTTTGGACCTCATCCACATCCTTAGGGGAATGAGGATAATAAGAAGCTACATGGTTATAATGGAGTAGGGAGAATAAAGAATATTGATTTAAAAAATAAACATTCAAGTCACTCCCAATCCTGAATTAACCCAGAGATACAATTTGAGAGGCCCCGCTTTAAACTGGGTTACCATTCTAGGGTGCCACAAACACAACGCAAGGCACAAACAGCATAACATGGAAGGCAGTGTGCACAGTAGTAGGTAGAGAGCATGCTCCCAAAGTTATACCTCCAGCCTGAGCCAGTCAATCCCAGTATCTTGCTTATCATTCCCATTGGATATCAACTGGGCATCTTAAACCAAATATTCCCAAAACCAAGCTCCCGATCCTCCCCAGCCACAGTCTTTCCATTCTCTGCAAATAGCAACTCTATCCTTCCACTTGCTCCAGCCAAAAACCTTAGACTCATTCAACCTAACAGTAATACCTAAAAATCTGTGGTAAAGAACCTCAGGGCTCAATCAAGTAAAGATACCAGGAATGTGGTGGACATGCTCTCAGACTCCCAAATATATGACTTCTGAGCAGGAAGATACTAAAGGGTAAAGTTGGAATTTGATTTTTTTTCCATAGCAATACTCGTTGGCTCTGATTATAAACATATCCAGAATCAGACTTCTCAGCATGTTCACTGCTACTACTTCAGTAGTTCTCAACCTTCCTAATGCCGCGACCCTTTAATACAGTTCCTCATGTTGTGGTGACCCCCAACCATAAAATTATTTTCGTTGCTACTTTATAACTGTAATTTTGCTACTATTATGAATCGTAATGTAAGTATCTGATATGCAGGATGTATTTTCATTGTTACAAATTGAACATAATTAAAGCATAGAGATTAATCACAAAAACAATGTGTAATTATATATGTGTTTTCTGATGATCTTAGGCGACCCCTGTGAAAGGGTCATTCGACCTCCAAAGGGGTTGCAACTCACAGGTTGAGAACCACTGTACTACTTCACTCCAAGCCACCATCTCCTCTTGTCTCAATTATTGAGACAGCCTCCTAACTGGTGTCTCTACTTCCTCCCTTGCTATCCTTCAGTATATTCTTCAAAAGTTGTATCATGAAATTCCTGTCCTCACAATCCTGAAATGACTCCCCACTTAACTCCAACTAAAAGCCAAAGTCTTTATAATGGATTCATGCACATTGAAAGGAAATTAATTAGAAAGTGGCCAGCGCAGCGGGACTGAACCAGACAGGCCTGACATGCCCTGGAGCCAACCTCCAATGTTCCCGTCCCAGCTGGTCGCACCTAGAGTAGCGCCGTGACTCAAAGGGCATCTGCGGAGTGAACGGGGTCCCTCTGGCAGGTGGGGTCCCTTGGCTTGGTCTGTGGGGATTGAGCTGAAACTGGCTCTCTGACATCCGCTGAGGGGTCCCAGATTGTGAGAGGGCGGTTCTCAGGTGATGCACCCTGGAATCAAGCTCCCTCCTCTCTGGTTCTGAGGTGCATCACCCGAGAACCACCACTGCCAAGTCACAGAAGCTCAGCAGTTCCTGCATTGAGTGTCTGCCCACTGATGGTCATTGTGCATCATAGCTACTGGTCGGACAGTTGGATGGTCACTTAGCCTTTTATATATATAGACTAGGGGTCCAGTGCACGAATTCATGCACCTTGAAAGGAACCGTGGGCAGCGAGGCTGTGGGTAGGCACAGGGGCGGGTCTCTATCCATCCTCCATGCCCCGCCCAGCCCCTCCCACCATGGCCCCTTGGTCCCTTGTCTGCTGGCAGCCCTGCTCCCGCCGCCACCACTCCCACACACTGACGGCACCGGCCCCACTTGCACCCGCTGATGGCGTGGAGACATTGAGGCCGGCGCCAGCAGCGGTTGCGAGCAAGGTCGGTACTGTCAGTGGGTGTGAGTGGCAACTGCTGCCCCAATCGCCCCTCCAGAGCAGGGGGAGGTAGAGAAGCCCTCAGGGGTGATCAGGGCCGGCAGCCACAGCTCTCACCTGCTGATGGCGCCAAGTGATCAGGACCAGTGCCAGGCACTAGCAGTGGGTGCGAGTGGCGGCACCATTCCAGCTACAAGTGCGAACGGGGCCAGTGCTGGCAGTGGGTGCAAGCAGCAGCTCTGGCGCCAGCAGCAGGTGCGAGTGCCGGGCAGGACCGCAGCACAGGCAGGACCAGGGCACATGGGAGCAAAGAATTTTCAGTAACCACCAGAGGCTTGCCCCAGTGACAGCAACCAGCACCCCACCTTGGTCTGGCGCTCCCACTCACCTGTTCCACTATCCCAGCACAGCCAATACCGTCCATGTTCTACACACACCCCCTGGCGGTCAGCACATGCCATAGCGACCAGTTGTTCAGTTGTTCGGTTGTTCTGCCATTTGGTCTATTTGCATATTAGCCTTTTATTATATAGGATTATGACAACTACATGATCTGGCTCCTTCATCTTATCCAAGTTCCACAACTCTTCCTTCCTCTCCTCCTACTCTAGCCACACTGGCTTCCCTACTGCTGCTAGACCATGGTAAGCATGCACATGCCCAGGGCCTTTGCACTTACTGCTCTCACCTACCCAGCTATTCACATTGACTTGCTCCCTCCCTGCCTTCCAATCTATACTCAAAAATTATCAGCTCAGTAGTAACTTTCCAAGCCAGTTGTTTTCCTTTTCACAATTGCAAGCCTCACTCACCCCCACTGTGACTATCCCTTTATCCCTTTCTCTACAATTCTTCTTAGTTTCTGTCACCACCTGGCATTTATTGTCCAACACTGTCCTGCATTTAAATGGACTCTACATGGGGACAGTAATTTTTGCCCTTCCTTTTCTTTTTTGTTCACTTGACCTCTCCATCTTCTAGGAAAGTGTCTAATGCAAACAAATGACTAATAGATATTTGTTAATTTATTTTTTTTGCCACCTTGTTGGTTCCTGAAATCCAAAGTGCCAGAATTAATACATACTCAAGTAAAGATACCAGGAATATGGTCCACATGCTCGCAAATTCCCAAATATATGACTTCTGAGCATGAAGACATTAAAGGGTAAAGTTGGAATTTGATTTTTTTCCATCATTATTAATATTGAACTCTAGCTCTCTAATCATAAAATGCAAGGCTGGCTTTTAATCGTGATTCAAGCTGGAGGGAAAGAAATCAAACCAAGATGTGCATTTCATACCCTGGCGTCGTCTCTTGGATATAAGAGACAGTTTTGTTCAAGAGCTAAAACAATGTTTTTAATGTGTAAATTCTAAAAGAAAATTAAAACTGGCAGCTACTTGATGTTTTAAAAAAAACAAAACAAAAAAACCTCCTGTTCAGCAATCATTAAGATCTAGAGCTGCTGTAATTCGCTCCAATAAAAAATAATTTATGATTTTCTTGGAGCTGAGAAAATGACGGTGAACCCGAGCCTCTGATTTATAAAAATTGCATTTCCAACTCTTTTTTTCAACTGCATCTTTATGTCAGTTTTTTAGTTTTTCAGTCAAAGCAAATCATAATAGTAAGCCCTCTTTAAGAAGGTGAATGTCACAGAAGGAGGAAGATAGATACTGTTAGGCTCGCCAAAGGAGGAACGCACAAGGCCAAAAGGGGTACGGAATTATGAATTTATTAGGTCATCTGGAAAACCAGATGGGCTGAGCCCCAAAATGGCACCAGCAGATGGGCTGGGAATCAGAGATTTTAAAGGACTCTAGGCGGGCCATTTCTGGGCGGAGAATTCTCTGGACCAAGTCCTGAGGGGAAAGATAATAGTCTTAGTGAGTGGAATGTGGTTTTAGCTAGTGAAATGTGGTCTAAGCAAAAGGGAATGTTGGTTGTGAAGTGGTCTAAAGGTCAGTTCCCAGGGGAGAGAATATCGATTCAATTATTCCATCAGACCTAACAGATACAAAAATACAAATTGCAGGAAGGAGCAGGTTTACAGAACTATCTTGGGAGGCCCTCTGAAATGTGACACAGTGGCCTTCCCTCCCTGACCTGAAGTGTCCCCAAACCAGCTTCTCCCAATTATCCAACTGAAGTGTTAGCAGAGCGCTCATCGCTGTCTGGCTGTGTATTACCCCTTTCAGGACTCTAGCAGATCCCAAAGACAAGGACCTGTCTGTCTGGCCCACCAAAGTACTCACACCGGCAGTAATGGCACCTGGCAAACAGTGCTTTGGACAAATTTGCTGCAAGAATGATTATTAACCATTTGGTCCAAGGAGGAGGCATGATTCCAAATCTTGCCAATAAATGTTAATCTCAACAGCTCTGAAGATTTGAGAGACATATGTGCTTTGTAAGGTCTAAGTTCTCCCCATAAAAAATGGTGCCAAGAGAAAAAAATTAGTGCCATCTGAGAGTCCTGTAAGAGTAAGCCCATCCCAGCTCCCCTCTCCAATGCCTAATATAATAAATAACAGGTACATTTCTGTTGTCTTCTACTTGCTGGTGACATTTAGTTATAATTCAAACCAGTCTTCATAAATTCAAGAACTGTGCACAATATCTTAAATGGCTCTGTTCTTTATTAAAAATCATCCCTCTCATTCCCAGAATTGTAGTACATAGATCTTTTAAAAGGGAAATGAAACTATTTCAACAACAAGCCAACTATTTCAGCAGTTTTTCAAAAGGTATTTCTTTCATTCCCTTGGCTAGAGTTTTCGTTTTTATGCTTGGAAAGGTGTCTTATATATACATGTATTTTAGTCCAAATGGATGTGACATTTTTTTTTGTTATTGTTGTTCATTTCAGCTTTTCTATTTTCCACTTCAGTATGTTTGCAAAACTTCATATTTCTCTTACTCCTCCACTTGTGAATCTCTGTTATTGAGCCCATGTTCTCTTTTAAAGGAAGAATACTCAGGATACTCTGTAGTTCACATGCTCCCCATGGGGGAAAATCTCAATTTATGCATCAGAATATTTATAGCATATTATAATCTCAAATGACCTTTCATTTTCTATAAACTGATAAGGAGTGACTTACATGCATAAGACTGTTTCTTAATTTTTTCTTCCCATGTATCCTAAATATCAATTAGAGTATCCTCAGAAGTATAACCTAGCCAAAGCAATTATATACTACTAGAGGCCCAGTGCATGAAATTCGTGCATGGAGTTGGCGGGGGGGGGGAGGGGGAGGGGGTCCCTCAGCCCAGCCTGCATCCTCTCACAATCCAGGACTGCTGGCTCCTAAACACTCACTTACCTGCCTGCCTGATCGCCCCTAGCCCCTCTGCCTGTCTGCCTGCCTGATCGCCCCTAACTGCTCACCTACCTACCTGATTGCCCCTAACCACTTCTGCCTCGGTCTCTGCCACTGCAGCTTCATCCGGAAGAATGTCTGGAAGGTTGTTCGGCTGTCTGGTCTAATTAGCATATTATACTTTTATTATTATAGATACCCACAAACTTGGAGGGATTACTGGAAGGATCAAAAATATTTCAAAAGCGGTGGTTCCTCACATGATCTCACTCATATGTAGAATCTAATGAACAAAATAAACTAATGAACAAAATAAATCCAGAGACAAAGAAGCATGGAACAGACTGATGAATTTCAGAGGGAGGGTGAAGGTGGGGCTTGGGGGTAGAAACATATGCATCACCCATGGATGCCCCGGCCCGTGGGACAACAACGGGGGAACGAAGAGACACCCTAGGAGAATGAAACAAACAAGGGACACGAAATAATGGAGGCAAGACAAGTCCTGATCAAGCCTCCAAATTTTATTCTCACAGCGGCAGGATATATACTGTTTTAGGGACGGGGGATGGGTAAAGGGGTCTATGGGCAGTAACCTATTACTAGAGATTTATTAGGCTCCTGATTGCTGTGCTTATCAGCGGAGATGTGTGATTTAGCAGGCTCCTGATGGCTGTGTGCTTATCAGTGGAGATGTGTGATTTAGCGGCTGTGTGAGGGTAGTTTATCTTTAACTGCTGGCCAATTTGCTAGACACAGGTGGTTTCTGGTAATTAGTAGTTTCTGGAGGAACCAGAAACTTATAGTTTTTAAGATGGCTTTGTCTAAGTCAATATTTCTAATGGCTCCCAACACATGGACACAGACAATAGTGTGGTAAAGGTCTGGGAGGGGCAGGTGCAGGGTGGACGGGGTCATGGGAACAAAAACAAAGGGGACATCTGTAATACTCTCAACAATAAAGGTAATTTTTTAGAAAAAAAAAAAAAACACCTGTGGTTCCTTCCTTCTAATCACCATTCCCTTACTGCAGCCCCAAGCCCCATGGTGACTTAAAATTTAAAGTAATATTAATTCATTCTAAGGAAACTAGAACTGTACACAAAATGTGGGTACAAAAGGGTTTATGATAACATTATTCTATGATTGTAGCAAAAATGTATACACACATGTATATTTGGAAAGAATAAGAGACTGAAATAAAATAAAACTATTTAATACTATGATACAACTCTGAATAAAGTGTCAGTCATTCTTGGTTTCTTTTTTATGTCCTTTGTATTAGGAGTGTTATGTACAATAGCTAATACCTGGAAACAGCCCAAGTGCCCATCAGTAGATAAGTGGATAAAAAAAAGCTGTGGTACATTTACACCATGGAATACTATGCAGCAGTAAAAAAAATAAGGATGTATTACCCTTTGAGACAGCATGGAGGGACCTGGAGATGATTATGCTAAGCGAAATAAGCCAGTCAGAGAAAGACAAATATTTCTATTTTTTTTAAATTAACATGTAATGCATTAAAATTCAGAGTCTAAAAATCTGTACACCTGAAAAGTATATAATGTTATTAACCAATGTTCCCCCAATAAATTTAATTTTTGGAATGTTTTTAAAAATCCTTTTAACAACAAAAAATAGAAAACTCTGATAATAACTGTTTTCTTTTTTATATTTTGTATCTGCCTTAATTATCAGATTAGAAAGAGCAAGGTGGCAGCCTAAGAGATATTGAG